>NC_141877.1:193769497-194072527 GCF_056163025.1 Triticum urartu | reverse complement strand
TCGTGTCCCCTGCCTCCTGTTACCATCCGCCTTAGACGCATAGTTCGGGACCCCCTACCCGAGATCCGCCGGTGTTGACACCGACATTGGTGCTTTCATTGAGAGTTCCACTGTGTCGTCATCATAAGGAAGATGGATCGCCTTGTTGTCAAGGACAACATCACCTCTGAGGGAGCCCTGGCTGTAGGTCAAACTCTCCGACTAGGCGGCTTCGTCATGACCGCCCGCTCGGCCACTGCGCCGACGATGACCTCTCAGGTCATCGAAAATAGCCTCCACATCGGCTCAAAATTCACCGAGTAGATAGATCCAATGGAGCTCTCCTCTTTGAACGAGCTCTTGGATCGCATTGCTGCTCTGGGAGTCACTACGGACTATGATCGGATCGGGCTTATACCCAACCAAAGGGAGATTAACTCTCCGCCGGTCACCCATCAAATAGCGGTGGTGGAGGAGAATGCGGCGATTCTCCCTCTATCCTGAGGACGAACTATGTCCAGATTCCCGAGCTCTCCGAACAGGATATGCGCTCGCGGGAGGATGCTGCCCTAACCCTGAATCCAGAATCAGGCCACATACCGAACTCGCAGGGCAATATCCCAGAGCCCGAACTTCCAAAATCAGAAACTCCCCTGCCCCGGGATCACAGATTGGGTCAAGGTCCGGACTTCGATCCATCCACCCACCCAGATACAAACTATCTTTCCCACATTAGGCAAGAGCCCCAAGAGACAGTACATCACTATTGGGCCAGATTCCTCCTTGTAATGAACAAGGTCAAGGACTGTCGTGAGGAAGATGCAATTTCGTTCTTTTGCAACAATTGCACGAACAAGGGAGTACTCAACGCCATAAGTCATCGTGACGTAGCACACTTCGCTAACTTGGAGGACATTGTATGGAAATACTGTGCGATGGAGAGTGCCTGGAAAACCCAAACGCAATAAACGGCTCTGACAAAACCACCAGCCCGAAATAAAAGTGCGCACTCTTATAAGTCGCCCGACCCAATTACAAAGAAGCAAAAGCCCACTATAGGGCGTGGAACCGTATTGGAGGGATGGCTCAACGGGCCCTGCAAAATTCATAGTGCAACGGATACCATATCAACACACAGCCTTAGAGCATGTTGGGTACTCCGGCAGGTTGCCAAAAGCGGTGAGGATCTCCTCACCCAAAATACCTTAGAGCACCTCCCCATGGATAACAACACAGTACTAACAGTCTTGGAGACCTTCGCCTCAAATAATAGGCGTAAGCGATCCCTCCGCGGCCTTGCCAAAGTCTGCCACGTGGCTACAATAAATCCATGGAGCGACACGGCTATCACCTTCAACGCCGGTGACGAACCTACATTCTGAACAGCCCGAGAACCAGCCGCTTCGGTCCTCAGTCCAATTGTGGAAGGCTTTCGGCTCACTAAGGTGCTCATCGATGGCGGCAGCGGATTAAACCTCATCTATGAGGAAACTCTCCAAAAGATGGACATAGACAAAAACCGTATTGAGCAAAGCAGTACGACCTTCCGAGGAATCATCCCTAGTCGGGAGGCACGTTGCACTGGGAAAATCACACTTGATGCGGTATTCGGCACTCCAGAGAATTACAGGTCCGAAGAAATTACATTCCAAGTGGGCCCGTTCAGTAGCGGATACCACGCCCTTCTAGGGCGGGAGGCATTCACGATTTTTCAAGCCATACCCCATTACAGGTACATGAAGCTCAAAATGCCCAGACCCAAGGGAATTATCACTCTAGCTAGTGATCTGGACATAGCACTCCGTGTCGAGAATGAAACAGCCGCACTAGCCCTCGAGGCATTATCTAAAGCCCTTGTGGCGGAGGAGTTAACCGCGCTGCGCTCCACGGTGGACAGGGACGACGTGATGCTAGACAAAAGATCCAAATCCACCTGCATTTAACAGCGGACGAAATAGTTAAATTCCAAGTCCATCCAACGGACCCTACAAAAAGAGCATCCATTGGGGCACAGTTAGACCCCGCTGTAGACGCCGCACTACGGGAGTTTCTGCGCGAGAATTGGGACATATTCGCCTGGCATCCTTCAAACATGCTAGGAATCCCATGCAGATTGGCCGAGCATAGTGTCTGTGTCAAAACCGGCGGATCTTTGGTAGGGGGTCCCGAACTATGCGTCTAAGGCAGATGGTAATAGGAGGCAGGGGACACGATGTTTTACCCAGGTTCGGGCCTTCCTGATGGAGGTAAAACACTACGTCCTGCTTGATTTATTCTTGATGATATGAGTAGTACAAGAGTTGATTTACCAGGAGATCGAAGAGGCTAAACCCTAGAAGCTAGCCTATGGTATGATTGTCTGTTGTCCTACGGACTAAACCCTCCGAGTTATATAAACACCGGAGGGGGCTAGGGTTACACAAGGTCGGTTACAAAGGAGGAGATATACATATCCGTATTGCCTAGCTTGCCTTTCACGCCAAGTAGAGTCCCATCCGGACACGGGATGAAGTCTTCAATCTCGTATCTTCATAGTCCAATAGTCCGGACAAAGGATATAATCCGGCTGTCCGGATACCCCCTAATCCAGGAATCCCTCAGTAGCCCCTAAACCAGGATTCAATGACGATGAGTCCGGCGCAGTGTTGTCTTCGGCATTGAAAGGCGGGTTCCTCCTCCGAATACATCGCAAAATAGCTTGAATTCAAGGATAGTGTCCGACCGTGCAAAATAAGTTCCACGTACCACCGTAGAGAGAATAATATTTCCACAAATCTAGTCTGCTGACACATTTTGGCACCATGACATCGTGCCATGGCCCGGTAATTATTCAAACCGTTTTTCCTTTAACCAGCCCCGCACATAATGCGAGGTGGTTTCTTGACACGTCTTGTCAAAGCAGAGATCGTGTTCCCCTTATTACGGGATTCTCATCAATAGGGACGTGGGTAACCCAACCGTGTCTAGGACTCCCAGAATTTAGGCAACTCCCAAACGGCCACGAGGAGGATGCTTGATATTCACCCTCTTTATAAAGGGACAAAGCGTTTACTTTTCCCTCCCGTGCTCAATCAAATCCTTCCCCCGCCTCGAGTTCTAACACCCAAAGCCCAGGTCAGGTGCTTCGGACCTTCAATCATGTCCGGATCCAGCCTTCAGGGCCGGTGGATGCCCTCCTCCGTCACGGAAGAGGATAACAAGAAGTTGAGGGAGGCTAGATACCTGACCGCCGAAGTTTCGCATCGGCTGCCTGCCCGAGGGCAAGTCGTCCCTACTCCTGAACCCAAAGAGAATGTCGTGTTCATCTCCTACTTCCTCCGAGGGCTAGGCCTCACTCTGGATCCCTTTGTTAGGGGTATTATGTTCTATTATGGGCTAGATTTTCATGATCTGGCCCCGGATTCCCTTCTTCACATCTTGACATTTATTGTCGTATGTGAGGCCTTCCTCCGCATTACCCCTCATTTCGGCCTGTGGCTCTAGACCTTTGATGTGAAGCCGAAGATTGTCGAGGGTCAGCACGTAGTGTGCGGAGGCGCATTAATAAGCTTGATCGCTGGTGCTCCATGGCCAAAGGGTTCCTTTCCAGAAGTGTCCTGACTATGGAAACGGGAGTGGTTTTACGTGACAGCTCCTAGAAGTGCCAAGTGGGTAGCTTCCCCCACGTTTCGCTTGGGCCCTCCGCTGTAACTGATGTCATGGATCAGCAGGGGGCTGAGCTGGGGTCCAGCCAAGGACATGCCAATACTGCAGAGCCGCATCCAAGATATCTTCGAGGGAGATTTCAGTCTGGTTGTGGTAATGCAAGTCATTCTGGTTCATCGAGTCCAGCCTTGCGAACGCCGGCCCCTCCGTATGTGGTAATTCAACCCAGAAGGACCGCGCACTATTCAGAACTTCCTCGGCCTGACGCATGAGGAGTTGTACAAATCGTTCTTCGGACCCCAAGTAGAGTGTCTGGAAACTACCAAGGACATGGGCCTGAGCAGCAACCGCACCACAGCCCAAGTAAGTAATCCCATGGCCGAACACACCGTCTTTTTGTTTATCATGACATCATTCTGGAGAGTCGCTCTTTGACCAGGACTGTATAATGAAGGCGAAGATGATCCAGTGTTCGGCCCCCCTTCCTGAAGGTTTGGAGAATCCGGTGCTGGAAAGGATGCTCGAGCCGGCACCCTACCCGGCGTCCTCAAAGGAAGATGAAGGGGGGAATAAACAGGGCGAAAGCGGGCCTCCACCGCTACCTATTCCAACCGAGGGAATGAGCACCTCCATGAGGGAGCATAACCAAGGGGAAGAATCTGACATTCTCTCGCCCCGGGGAAGGAAAAGGGCTACCTCTGTAGATCCGGAAACCAAGGTTTCCAAGCGGGAGAAGAAATCTCCACCAGAGGGTCCTGCCTCAGAGGGTGCTCTTGCCACACAAAGTCCACGCGGGGATCGGCCCTCTAACGAGCTGTAAGTAATCAAAAAGTAATTAATAATGAAGATATACTACCTTACCTCTGAGGAAAATAACCAAAACATTGATCATGCAGTTCGGATCTTAGCCCTTCTCAGTAGAGCTCGTCCTCGGGGGATATTCTTCCGGAGATGATGGAGAGCGAAACGCCTCCCCCGGACTCCCCAGCTCAAGAAGCGGGTGACCTTGAAGTGTCGTCACGGAGGGTTTCTCCTGATCCGACAAGGCCAGAAGGTAATCCAATGGCCACCCAAAGTCCCCAGTATCCGGCTCGTCAAGAGAGCAATCAAAGGAGTCCGACACCATCTGGTATGCGGTCGGACGTACTGAAGGATCTGCTAGAGCGAGCGACTATCTCTGAAGAGCGCCGTACATTGATGGGTACGGTGATTGAAAGGATTTCGTCTGCCGAAAGCGGGTTGCATGAAGCCTTTATGAGTCTACTAACGGCCTTTGAGGTACGTGAAATGATATACATTTGTGGTAGTACTGCACATTTTTAGGTGTGCCCTGTGTAGATAGTAGCCCCTGAGACTCTGGTTATCGTCGAGAACGGCGGCAAACAGAGGATCGTAGTCCCAGGTAATAACCAGACCGCCTTTATGTGCAGGTGGCTGAAGCTCCGGTGGCTAGCCGGACTGATGGGGTTGCCGAACAGAAGCGACAACTGGATGCGGCGGATGCCGACATTGAGCTTGTTAACAAGCAGCTTGACGAGGCACAGGGTAGGTGATGTTTCTGGTGAATGTCACATAGTAAGAGCAGCGTGATGCCAGTATCTTTAATATGTTGTGACTCCAGATGGAGCTGCCACTATGGAGGCCCTACAGGCGGAGCTTGCCCGAGCCAAGGAGCAAGCAAGGAGTAGTAATGCGGCCTCTTTGAAGGCGGCCGAAGAGTTGAGAGATGAGAAGGCCGCGCATAGCGAGAGCAAAGAAAAAATGGCCAAGATGGCTATAAAGTTAAAGGATACTGCCGACCGCTGCCAGCTTCTTGAAGAAGAAAACCGGGCGGAGGCGACGGACCTTGAAAAGGCCACGGTGGCGACCAAGGACACCCTCTCTGCCATGAGAGTAAAGACGGAGGAACTTCGTGAAGTCGGGAATATTGTGGCTGGGAAGCCCTTTATGTTGCGGAGGAAGTTTGGAGATCCTCGGTATGCCCCTCTAGATCGGCTGTGGAGTTCAGCAGACACATATCTGGACTTGGCGGCGAGTGCTGTTGATGCGGCCGAATACTTCCGAGATCAAACAGATCGTGAAGTCGACAAGCTATTCTGGTCGCAATTTAACGTTCCAGAGCGCCCGCTTCCCCTGACTGATCAGCTTGCCGAATGGGCCGAACTGAATAGGTTGTCCGGACTCGCCATGAGGTCTGTTGTGGATCATCTGTGGCCGGAAAGGCCAAAGCCGAACAACTATTTTAGCTTGGTGCAGCAGTTCCTTGGTGCGGTGTCGTGCATTAATGAGATGAAGAGGTCGGCGTGCATAGAAGGCTCGCGGATGGCCCTTGCCCGTGTCAAAACATACTGGGCAGAGATGGATGCCACCACTGTCACGGCGCAGGGTTCGGCCATAGGCCGAGTGGCTGTCGAGCACTACTTTGAAGAAGTTCTTGAAGGCGTTCGTTCGATAGAGGCCCAGTGCTCGAAGAATGTTATGTTTGAATGACATGTATTCCCATTGTAAAAACAATGTTTTATTAAATTTATCGAGGCTGTATTTATACTTTTGCCCGAAAGTATTATGATACCTCCTGTGCGGCCGTTTATGTATATAACCTCAAAGATTGTAGTCATCGGCTTCAGACCCACACATATAATGCGGGGGTGTTCGCAGAAGACGCGTGTTCACAGTTGATCCAATGTCTTGGTACATTAAGGAGGTGATAGCGCAGCGAACTAGGCAATCGGACTATAATGCTTTAAAACTCTCACTTAGCCAGAGGAGTTTGATAGTGGGGCTACTATATAGCCCCTGGTGGCTCCGCACTCATCCGAATTCGGCGTGTGTACATGCCCGGCCGGGAAACAGCCCTTCGTTAAGGAGGAGGAATCACGAAGATTCCAATAGGTCATCGAGTGGTTGACCAGTCTCACGCTATATCATGACAGTCAGTTTTCGGCTTTCTCTACTGATGTGCTCGTCTGGATAAACCAGGGCACAATCTTAGTAGTTCTCCTAGTGCCGCCTTAGCCGATAGAGCGGAACGTAAGGCAGCAAAACACGGGAGCCGGGAAAACCCAACATTTGACCAAAGACATGATTTGGAGCTGATGCATATAAGGCCAAACTCGCGACGCCGAACACTCCCTAAGGTATTCGGTCTTTATGGTGTAAACCGAGCCTAAATAGCGCCCTTTGTAATAAGCCCCTGGTGTCCAGGTACGTGCATTATTCTGACGTGGCCACATGCCAAGATGCCAGCATCCTTCTCAATTGTACTGAGAATTCGAGGGATGTGTATCAACAAAAGACAGTAAAAAGGTTTACGCAGGGTCTTAATCTAAAAAGAATCCTTGGAAGGGGTCCCTGCTGCACGTCTGCGCCTGTGTCTCCGTTGTGCCGTATTCTGGACGGGTGCAGCACGATTATCATCTGAAAAGAGAGGAACTTAATTGAAAAGTTGCCGTGCAAAAGTTAAGTTATACTAAATAAACATTATATAGTTCAAAATGAGTAGAGGTGAGCCTGATTGCCACTTGTGCGCGCGCGTTGAGGCCCTTGTATTGTAATAGGGGTATAGCCATCAAACCCATATCAATTACATATAGCAATGCCAGACTCGTCTAACCGTGTCCGTGGTCTTAACGACCTGTCAAATGCTTGAGTTGGTGAGGTCGTCTAGTTTGCGGCTGCAAAGGCGGCCGCACTGTCTTTGGCGCGCAAGGAGAGCTCAATATTTCCATTTACTGTAATGATGCCGCGTGGACCGGGCATCTTTGGAACGGAGCGATGTGGAAGGTTAGATTTTCGCTGCGGAAGGTATCGGGGAAGCCGAATATAACCTCTAGTAGTAGGGAGCCCGTGCAATGAGCCTCTGGGCCTAGCATTACTCCTTTAAAGGTAGCATTGCTGCGGCAAATTTTTGTTGGGTCTATCCCCATTTTGTGGACTGTGTCCTGATATATCAGATTTAAACTGCTGCCGCCGTCCATCAGGACTCGTGTGAAGTGGTCTCGGTCAATTATTGGATCTAATACCAAGGCGGCCCATCCTGCACGCCGGATACTTGCCGAGTAATCCCGATGGTCGAAGGTGATCAGTTGGGACGACCAGTGGCGGAGCTCTACAGTGATAGGCCCGGGGGCATGTTTCTCTAGGGGTGCCGCTTTGTTTCTCCCCTTTATCACGTGTAACACGTTGACTGTTTTGACTTCTAGTGGGGATTTCTTCTGTTCCCCAGTGCTTTGCTCGCGAGGCTCGTCCTCGTCTTCGCTTGGTGTATCCTGCCCCTTGTGTTCGGCGTTGAGCTTGCCGGACTGTTTGAAGACCCAACATTCTCTGTGGGTATGATTTGCAGGTTTATCGGGGGTGCTATGGATCTGACATATTTGGTCCAGAATTTTGTTTAGACTGGACAGGTCTTCTCTATTGCCTTTGGAGGGCGGCTTTTGCTGACCTGGCCGAGAGCTTCTGAATCCGGCGTTTACCGCCGTGCTCCTCGGGCTGTCTGCTTTATTCCAGCGCTTATTTTTGCTGTGTCGTGATTTCCCGTTTCCACCCCTGACTTCGGATGTACTTGGGTCACTGGTGCTGCATCGGGCTAACCAGCTGTCCTCGCCCATGCAAAAGTGGGACATGAGGCTTGTTAATGCTTTCATTGTTCTCGGCTTTTCTTGGCCGAGGTGTCTGCCCAGCCATTCGTCTCGAATGCTATGCTTGAAAGCTGCTAAGGCTTCAACATCCGGACAGTCGACTATTTGGTTCTTTTTAGTGAGGAACCTGTTCCAAAGCTTTCGGGCTGACTCACCGGGCTGTTGAGTTATATGACTTAAATCGTCTGCGTCCGGTGGTCGGACATAGGTCCCTTGAAAATTTGCCCGAAAGGCGTCTTCGAGCTCTTCCCAGCTTCCGATGGAGTTTTCGGGGAGGCTTTTAAGCCAGTGCCGAGCTGCCCCTTTGAGCTTGAGGGGTAAGTACTTGATGGTGTGGAGATGGTCTCCTCGAGCCATATGGATATGGAGGATGTAGTCATCAATCCAGACCCCAGGGTCTATTGTTCCGTCATACGCCTCTATGTTTACGGGTTTGAATCCCTCTGGAAATTCATGGTCCAGCACCTCGTCGGTGAAACATAGGGGGTCTACGACACCCCCGTATTTGGGTGTACCGTGGTGTTCGGGCGTATGTTGTGTTGTATTGCATGCTGGAGCGCGCTTGCGTGGCCCATAGATGGATCTGGTTGCGCCGTCCTTTTGATGCGAGCCCTCGCGTGGATCTCGTACTCGCTTAAGTGCGGCGTCGTTTGCTTCTCTATATTGGCTACGAGGTCGTCTATCCGACTGGGTGGCCATTTTATTTTTTAGTTGCGGAGGATCTAAGGCCTCCTCATCGAATTCAGGTAGCAACTTTCGCTTCGGGTAGCTCTTGGTGTGGCGATTACTGCCGTACTTCGCTGCAGTGTTGAGTACTTCACTCCATCTAATTTTGAGTGTGTCTTATGCAGCCCTGAGCCTTTGCTTCTGCTTTTTCAGACTCCTCGCAATGGCAACCAGCCTTTCATGGGCATTCTGTTGCACCGGGTGCCTGTCCGGTGTGATGTCGTCTGGACTGTTATCTTCGACGGAGTTGGGTTGTTCGGTTTGATTCTCCGTGTTATCTTGGTCGGGCGATGGTTCACCCTGCTCTATTGCTGGGTCTATATGACCATTGTTTCTGCCGAGGCGGGATTTGGAGCGGCGCTTGCGCAGCCGCTTTGGCTGCTTCTCGAGGGGACAACCCTTCGTTGCGTCCTTCCATTCTTCGTCGTCATTTTCTTTGGGTGTGTCCACCATGTATACATCATATGATGAAGTGGGTGTCCAGTGCCCTGCCGGTAGTGGTTCCTGTTCGTCTATTGCATCGTCGTCCATACCGTCGATGTCTTCGGAGTCGAAGTCAAGTATGTCGGTTAGGTCGTCGACAGTGGCTATTAAGTGGGTGGTGGATGGGCGGCGAATTTCTTCGTCATCCGCATCCCAATCCTGCCGAACATAATTTGGCCAGGATTCTCCTGACAGGGAGAGAGAGCTTAATGAGTTCAGTATGTCGCCAAAGGGCGAGTGCTGAAAAATACCAACGGAGGTGAACTCCATGATCGGCGCCCAGCCAGATTCGATAGGCACGGGCGTAGGCGGTTCGGGGTCCGTGGCCGGGGAAGAATCCAGTAGTTCGACGTCACGGCTCCCGTGAAGGGTAAGGTTGATCCTCGGCTCGATCGCCGCTGAGAGTATGGCCTCCATGGCGGGGTCTATCCACCCGTCCATGGATGGCATGATTGGCTCCGAATTGAAGGTCGGAGCAGTTGCCGGTGTGATCTCCTAGACACTGTCCGACGGTAGAGCTAAATCATGCTCATCGAGACAGTGTAGCGCACTCGGCAGGGGCTCGAATCCGTCGCAGATCAAGTCTCCGCGGATATCGGCCGTGTAATTTAAGCTTCCAAACCTGACCTGGTGGCCAGGGGCGTAACTTTCGATCTACTCCAGATGGCCAAGCGAGTTGGCCCGCGGTGCGAAGCCGCCGAATACAAAGATCTGTCCGGGGAGAAAAGTCTCACCCTGGACTGCATCGCTATCAATGATTGAAGGAGCCATCAAGCCTAATGGCGAAAACACAGAGGAACTCTCAATGAAAGCACCAATGTGGGTGTCAAAACCGGCGGATCTTGGGTAGGGCGTCCCAAACTGTGCGTCTAAGGCGGATGGTACCGGGAGGCAGGGGACACGATGTTTTACCCAGGTTCGGGCCCTCTTGATGGATGTAAAACCCTATGTCCTTCTTGATTTATTCTTGATGATATGAGTAGTACAAGAGTTGATCTACCACGAGATCGGAGAGGCTAACCCGTAGAAGCTAACCTATGGTATGATTGTCTGTTGTCCAACGGACTAAAACCCTTCGGTTTATATAGACACCGGAGGGGGCTGGGGTTACACAAGGTCGGTTACAAAGGAGGAGATATACATATCTGTATTACCTAGCTTGCCTTCCATGCCAAGTAGAGTCCCATCCGGACATGGGACGAAGTCTTCAATCTCGTATCTTCATAGTCCATCAGTCCGGACAAAGGATATAATCCGGCTGTCCGGATACCCCCTAATCCAGGACTCCCTCACAGAGCCTTAATATTCTAAAAGGATTCAAGCCGGTCAAGCAGACTCTTCGTCGTTTCTCTGAACCTAAGCGACAAGCCATGGGAGAGGAGATGGCCAAGCCACTGGAAGCCGAATTCATTAAAGAAATAAAACATCCGGATTGTCTAGCAAACCTGGTGATGGTACCAAAAAAGGACAAATCCTAGCGCCTATGTGTCAACTTCAAAGACCTTAACAAGGCTTGCCCAAAGGATCCCTTCCCACTCCCTCGCATCGATCAAATCATCGACGCTACCGCAGGACACGAATCACTGTGCTTCCTCGACGCATACACCTGTTACCACCAGATTAAGATGGCGGAGTATGATCAAGCCGGAACAACATTCATAACACCATATGGCCCCTTCTGCTTTAGCACAATGCCCATTGGACTCAAAACACCGGCGCAACATATCAGTGCATGATCCAGACATGTCTGGAAAAGCAGATCGGCAAGACTGTGGAGGCATACGTAGACGACGTGGTCATTAAAACCAGACAAGTCGACTCTTTAATAGACGACTTGAGGCTCACGTTCACCAATCTCCAAACATACAACATTAAGCTCAATCCGGAAAAATGCGTCTTCGGTGTTCTCACCGGAAAGCTCCTGGGCTTCATCGTCTCTAGTAGAGGAATTGAAGCAAATCCGGCTAAAATCCAAGCTCTGTCAAAGTTGGCTACCCCAACTGACCTCAAGCAAATCTAGAAATTGACTGGATGCGTGGCGGCTTAAAGCCGCTTTATCTCCCGATTAGGAGAAAAGGCACTTCCCATTTATCGCCTTCTTAGGCGCACCGAACACTTTGAGTGGACGGACGCAGCCACGGCCGGACTGGAAGAAATCAAAGCCATCCTAGCCGCCAACCCAATCCTGGTCGCGCCAACTGTTGGTGAACCAATGCTATTATATATAGCGGCAACTCACCAAGTTGTAAGAGTAGTGCTCGTCGTCGAACGAGAGACGGACGGACATAAATTCCCGCTTCAAAAGCCGGTATATTATATATCCACCGTCCTCACTCCATGCAAATCACGGTACCTACATTACCAAAATATAGCATACGCGGTGTTTATGGCATCCCGGAAATTACGACACTACTTTCAAGAGTGTTCGATCACGGTGGCATCCGAAGTACCACTCAATGACATAATAAACAACTGTGATGATGCCACGGGTCGGATTGCCAAACGGGCTATTGAGCTCCTCCCGTTCGACGTAACATATAAGCCACGATGAGCCATTAAGTCACAAGTACTGGCCGACTTTGTCGCCAAATGGACAGAAGCCGAACTCCCTAAAGAGTACGGCGCATACTCCAATTGGATCATGCACTTCGACGGCTCTAAAATGCTGGCTGGTCTAGGGGCTGGCGTCATCCTGACGTCCCCCACCGGAGACACAGTGCAATACGTGCTCCAAATACTATATATGGACTCCAATAACACAGCCGAATACGAGGCCCTACTACATGGCCTCCGGATGGCGGTCTCCATGGGCATCCAACGCCTAGAGGTGTGTGGGGACTCGAACCTCGCAATATCCCAAATAAAGGGAGACTTCGATG
Organism: Triticum urartu; assembly: GCF_056163025.1. Lineage (NCBI taxonomy): Eukaryota > Viridiplantae > Streptophyta > Magnoliopsida > Poales > Poaceae > Triticum > Triticum urartu. Next base: position 194,060,178 of record NC_141877.1, on the reverse strand, counting down.
CCAAGGATCCGAAAATGGCGGCATATCGCAATGCCGTCCTCAGAATGTCAACTCGGTTCGAGGGGCTGGAATTCCACCACGTGGCTCGGGAAAACAACCAGGCAGCGGACATCCTAGCTCGTATCAGAACTAAATGCGACCCTGTCCCACCAAACATCTTCCTGGAAAGACTGTTTAAACCATCCGTGGTATGGGAAGGGGACACTGGCCAAATTAGTCAGGATTCGGCCACAACCCCAGATACCGAATACTCTTGACACAATCGGAGGCTCTGCCACCGAAATAACACCTTCAGCCCATGTGATAATTGCCGTCATCGCCCCATGGACAGAACCATTCCTGGCCTACCTAACTAGATAGGAATTACCCAAGGACCAAAATGAGGCTCGCTGCATAGTGCGGCGATCTAAAGCCTACAAGGTCCATGAGGGGGAGCTTTATAAGAAAAGCACAACCGGAGTCCTTCAAAGGTGCATCTCCGAAGAGGAAGGGCGGAAGTTGTTGGCAGAAATCCATGCCGGGCTCGGCGGCCACCACGCAGCAGCCCGGGCCCTTGTAAGTAAGGCCTTCCATACATGTTTTTATTGGCCGATGGCCCGGGCAGATGCACAACATCTGGTCCAACATTGTGTTGGTTGCCAGCTTTTTGCAAACCAAAGCCACATGCCACCTACCTGCCTCCAAACCATCCCCATTACTTGGCCCTTCGCGGTCTGGGGGCTCGATATGGTCGGACCCCTCAAAGGGGGAACCCATAAGAGAAAATACTTACTTGTCATGGTGGACAGAGGCCAAACCTGTCAAAATACTTGTCATAAGAGAAAATACTTCACCAAATGGATAGAGGCCAAACCTGTCAAAATGGTTGAATCAGGACCGGTGATAGACTTCATATCTGGGGTTGTACACCGTTATGGCGTTCCCCACAGCATCATCACTGACAACGGCACAAACTTTACAGCCGACGAGGTGAAACTTTGGTGCAGCAACATGGGCATCAAGCTCGATTATGCTTCTGTCTATCATCCGCAAACTAATGGTCAAGTCGAACACGCGAATGGTCTTATCATGAGTGGTATTAAACCCAGATTATTCTGGTCCTTAAAGGAATCAGACACCCATTCGTTAGAGGAGCTCGACTCCATACTATGGGGGCTGTGGACCACGCCGAATAGCACTATCGGATACACACCGTTTTTATGGTGTACGGCGCTGAGGCGGTACTACCTTGCGACATAATCCATGACTCACCTCGAGTGCGCATGTACGAAGAAAGAGAGGCCGAGCTCGATCGGCAGGACAGTTTGGATGCCCTGGAGGAGGAGCGCGACGTGGCAAAAGCCCGTTCCGCATTCTATCAACAACAGGCTCGAAGGTATCAAAGCAGAGAAGTGCGGGCCAAAACCTGTAACGTTGGTGAACTAGTTCTGCGCCTGCAGGAGAAGAAAAAGAACAAGCTCAAGCCCAAATGGGAAGGTCCGTTCATTATCGACCAGGTTCTGACCAGTGGAGCGTACCGTCTGCGGGATGCATCGAATAATCGACTCGAGCCAAACCCATGGAACGCAGCCAGACTACGAAGATTCTACGCCTAGCGCCGGACTCTATGTTCGTCTCCTTGCCTCCATGAATTTTTGCACATCTGTTTTTTCCTATTTCTTTCTCTCTTTTCTTTTCAAAGCCCTAAAGGGCTAAACCTGTGTCTTGGTTACACAATCTTGACGCTAACCGCGCTCAATATACCTAGGGGCTTCCTATACAGAAGCTTAATCTAATTATTTTTCCGGGCTTCATGCCCCGCACATGTGTCATCCTTCCGCATGTTCCTTTTTTTGCCATTATATGCATCGATATGACTTGGGTTGCCTGGCTCTTGTGTTTATGCCCTACGTTCCCGTTAATTCGACTAGGGCATAAGGGGAGCACCTCTGCGATTGTTACTGTCGGGTCAGTCGGATGTGTACCTCAGACTGGGTGAAGCCGAAAGCTGGAGTTCTTAAGGGAATATTCGGTCGGTGAATAAAAGATGACTTTCATTTAAATTACTACACGCCCCCAGATGTTTTTAACCTGTGACTCGCAGCCCGGACATGCACATTAAGGCATGCGTACCCAGGGAAAGGAACCCTTAACGGAACTATTCTCCCTGGAAGATGTTTCTTACTACCCATGTAATATAACATAGCTAGTTGGGTACTTGTCTGTTCAAGCACTTATGACCCCTACGCCTGGTTTCCATGCATACCCCGATTTTTATATAACAGAGTGGGTATTCGGATACACTCCGGACTATCGGGTCCAGAGGTCGAAGCGAAAAGGTCCGCCATGACAAATGATTTACAATCCGGCTAGGGACATTACGTATGTCACTTGAAGTACACGGACACTAAGATTGATTAAATTCTTCTTCTATACCATCCAACAGGCTGTCTAGCCTACAATCCTGTTGAGAATACTTTGCGGCTAACTCTACTTGATCATACACTAAACTGACAGGGATTTCTTTCCCATCAGGCCCCATAGGTCCGACCTCCGCCATGTGGTTTGGTCAGCCTTGGTGTATCGTGTCTTCACCATAGCCCAGGCTTCCCGTGCGCCCTATTGACAGGCCGATATCTTCCATAACCGGAAGCGCCACCGTGCTCCCTTCAGCTTCTCTATAAGCTCCCCCATGCCTCCTGGCGGGGACGCGGACGACCACAAGGCTTGGGCAATACTCTGCATCACCTGCCGAACTTGTTCGTGCAGTTGTGAGAGCTCTGGCAGAAGATCACCCGAGGACCCAGGCATCTCCTCCACGGGATGACCCGTCAGCATACCTGCAGATATAACGCTGTTAGCAGGCTTCTTCGCCGAACTCTTTAAAAAGTTCGTTCAAGCACTTACTAAAAATGCTGCGCTGAAGCCGTTTATTCTCCTTCATGGAGTCCGCAAGCTGGGCTCGGACATCCTTCAGTTCCACGCCCAGCCGGATATTGGCATCTTGGAGATCGTTTTTCTACTGCCTGACTTGTGTCAGAACGCGCTGGCCAGCATTTCGCTGTCGATCATCACGTGCGGTATCCGCCTCCATGGCCTCCGGATTCACTCCGGTACCACCTGCAACATCTATTGTTAGGTGTGCATGTACGCCCCATACTACCTGGTACTGATATTCTTTGCAATAAACAACAGAGTTACCAGACGGACCCTTTGTGGACTCCTTCAATCAACGGCTTCCAGCTGGGCCTTGCACTAGTCCAGCTCTTGAGACAGTTGGGAATTCTTGTAAGTAAGAACCTGCACAAATATTGATCCTTAAATCAGTTGCATCAACTGTTTCAAGTCTCAAGGGCTACTGATACATATAATCATCATATTTACTTACCCATACATCCCTTACATACTGGTCCGTGGCTTTGGCTAGATCATTTTGAGCAGCACGGAGGTACGCGTCTCCAGAATTGTAGGTATCAAATGCCTCTGGTGAGAAGCAAGCGTCACAGAGTACGGCACAACGATGCCTATGATTCATGGCGCTCTCCACTTCTGAATTTGTAGCGCACAGGCTATCCACATCCTCTGTAGGAGGAGTATCCAGCGTCCGCCCCATGTCGGCTTCCGCCTCTATGTCCGGCCCTGGAGCCCGACTGGTGGAAGCATGATCGGCATCCTCTCCGGACATATTCTGGTGAGTGTTTTTTCTATTAAAGAAACATGGACGTCATTACATTTTGAGAAAGACGACAACCATGGAGCGGGGTTTTTTTTCATACCTCTGCCCGGGCATCTCTGTCCTGACCACCTTCCTCTTTGGCCTACCCGGCCTTGGTGCCTCTTGTTGGCGAGTTGCTGCGGGTTCGGCACAGCGTCCCGAATGCCTTCCATGTAAAACACCATATGTATATGGTAGGTGAAGTGTTTAAAAGGGGATCCTAGTTTTTGGAGTTGGTATTTTGGTTTTTCTTATGTGCGATCCAGGGAGTAGTCCGGGATAGTCGGCCGTAATGGCTACCATGGCGTCATCATAGCTCAATTGATAGAACTGTCTGTCTACCACCTCCACGAATATGTCCGGATCTTCTTCGAGTCCGGGACCGAGGGCCCGGTCAGGGTCCTCTTGTTGTGGAGATGGGCTGTTGACCTCCCTTATAGCTTTTCGCAGTTCCTGCCGTAAAATGCCAAGGTAAGTACCTACGAAAAAAATGCAGGAAGAATGGGAGTAAGGACATATAACTCACCCAGCTTGGAGGGTTGTACATGGAGAATCCATCCCGTGGCTTGATGCGGATGAACTCCTCTTCCTCTCCGTTGAACAACTCGGACAGAATTTTTGCTAAAGCAGCAGCGGAGTCCAGTCCCTTATGCCTGCAACGGGTGGCATCATCTTCCCCGTTAAAACACCACAGGGGGTGCCCTCGATATTGAAGCGGCTACACTCCCCGCATTATGCATATTGACATAACTTCGATTACTGTCAATCCTGATTGTGCCGGCGCTTTAATCTGGTTCATCAGGTAAAGGACTTCTCCGTTGTCTTCCTCCTGGGGGCTCCATGGGCGCCAGCTTCGGCGTTTCTTCAGAGGAGCATTGTTGAACTCAGGAAGACCCCGCCGAACAGGGTCCGGAAGAGGGACGTCCTCCATATAAAACCATTCTGAAGGCCAGTCTTCAGACGTCTTCTTCAGAGTACCAGACAGGTATTCGGTTTCGGCGATGCGCCATATTTCGGCTCCGCCCACTTGATAAAGTGACCCCTTCTGTGTGCGAGGGACGAGGCAAAATAACCTCTTCCATAGCTCAAAATGAGCCTCACAGCCCAGGAATAACTCACAAAGGGCAACGTAGCCGACGATGTGTAATATGGAAGTAGGGGTGAAATTATGCAGTTGGAGGCTGTAAAACTCCAGGAGCCCGCGGAGCAACGGGTGAATTGGAAATCCGAGTCCCCTTAATAAGTAGGGAACAGGGGACACCCGCTCCCCCATAGAGGGGCTGGGGAAGCTCTCAGCTTGCTCTCCGCCAATGAAGGTGGCGAGCCCGGCTCGAACGGGAACCATATACGCTGGAGGGAGGAATCCCTGAGTCTGCAGTTTGACTAATCAACTATGTGGGACCGAACATCTCTCCCAATAACAGGGCTTAGGGCTACGGGGCGGGAGGAGGAGTTGCGGTGGTCGGCCATGTTGGAATGGATTTTTTTGAAGCGCGTTCTGATGGATTCTCGCTGTGGAAGGATGGTACGGATTGGATCTAAGAATCCGCATCCCTTTAATAGACGATTTATTTATCTGGCTTGGGGGGTGAATGTAAAAACGCCCTGGCTCCTCGTATTCATTCGACGCGTGGAGGATAGCCCTTATTGGGCGCTGAAGCCAAGAAGTCCTACATTTATGGGTCTGGACACTACTTGACAAACATTCAAAATTTGAGAAGAACCCGCCTTGCAATGCCGAAGAAAATACCGCGTGCCGGACTTGACGTCATTGAAGCCTAGTTCGGGGGCTACTCAGGTAGACCTGGATTAGGGGGTCTCCGGAAAGCCGAACTATATCCTTTGCCGGACTGTTGGACTATGAAGATACAAGATTGAAGACTTCGTCTCATGTCCAGATGGGACTTTACTTGGCATGAAAGACAAGCTAGGCAATACAGATATGTATATCTCCTCCTTTGTAACCGACCTTGTGTAACCCTAGCCCTCTCCGGTGTCTATATAAACCGGAGGGTTTTAGTCCGTAGGACAACATACAATCATACTATAGGCTGGCTTCTAGGGTTTAGCCTCTCTGATCTCGTGGTAGATCAACTCTTGTAATACTCATATCATCAAGAACAATCAACCAGGATGTAGGGTATTACCTCCATCGAGAGGGCCCGAACCTAGGTAAAACATCGTGTCCCTTGCCTCCTATTACCATCCGCCTTAGACGCACAGTTCGGGACCCCCTATCCGAGATCCGCCGGTTTTGACACCTACACACATATTACATCCACTGGGCATCAAAGTTCTCCACAAGTGCAAATATAGAGAACAAAGCAGCATATAAACGCCGCAGCAAAACATGTCCAGAACTGAAACCACTTCAGAAGAGCTCAAGAAACAATATCCTGGGAACCCATAATGCTGGCAAGATGCTTAGCAAGCTTATTAACTGTGTCTTGTTTGGCGCTTAAATCCTCCAGCACTTGCTGTTGCACCAGAAAGTATGCATCTGAATTCTGCAGGGACTTCCTCAGTCCGTCGGCTTCCTGTCGCATAACGTCTGATCGATGCCTTTCAACTTGAAGTTGAGACTCAAGAAGCCGAACTGATTCAGGCAGTGAGTTCGAAGAGAAGGTGCCAGCAGTAGTAGCCAGTAACTCGAACACTACATCAAGACTTGACTTTGGGGTTGTCTCAGTGTCTTCACTATAGTTTTTATCAGCTTTCTTGGAGAACAACAGGGATGTCTCACTATCTTGAACCTGATCTGCATTACTTTCTTTACCATTGCATAATGGGGTACTCTTCTCCAATATTTTACCCGCGTTCTAAAGGAGAAACAGACAAACACATCACTGGTTTACAATGTAGTATATGAAACTCATTTTGGTAAACCAGTTCAGTAGTAAGGTGGACAGGATAACAGAATGAAACAAACATATATCTATGTAGTATGGTCACTACATGGTCTATATCATTCTAGTTTATGTTGCCAAATCAAGATAGATACAGTTTGAATCATATCTATTTAAGACAAAGAAGCATAGGCAGAATATAAGTGTGGGAAACTACACAACAATAACAACACTTGTAATGTGCATGGCATGAGAACCTACCCGTTTATTCAATTGAAACTGAAATCAACATAGAGCAAGTTACAACAGCAAACACGTTAAAGAAACAGGTTCAAAACATACCTGTTGCGCCATTGGAGTTTCAATTGCATCCTTCAAATTTGAAATTAGTTGGTATGAGTAAATACAATGATGCAAGAGCCAAGTAGTATGAACCATAGCTACGAAACCTGACCTAGGAACAATTCTTCTTCTGCTTTATGCGTTGACTTGGGGTTCAGAGTGGTGGTCCTCGTGCTTTGGGCATTGCAGTTGCCTTACTAACTGCTCGTGTTTGGGTGCTCTATGGTGGAGACGGTGATGTGTCAACGGGAACTGGGTTACTATCTTCCGGGGTTGGGGTTAGAAGGGGTGTAGCTGGTTCTCTGTCCAACTGGGTAGGGGTACAATGTGCGTGAGTCCGGGTTATGTGTGGTGGGGCTGGTTCTTGGGCAAGTACAACCGTGGTTATATCTCCATCGACAGGTAGCACGATCTTTATTGAAGACCGTGTTTTTACACCCACAGATACTGCCATCACCCCGTCCAATTGAAATGGCTGATAAACAAGAAAAGTAATTGAATGTACATACATTGTAAGATAGACAGGTGCAATGGATAGTAGGGAAGAAAACAGGGCGTGAAATAATTCACATTTATGTTGTCTAACCAAACAGAATAGCCGGACATAATTTGAAATATATGATGGCTAATTAAACAGGATAGCATGACACAATTTCACATGTATGATGGCTAACTAAAAAGGATAGAATTACATACTTCAAAATATGATGACTATGTAAACAAGATGACACGGTATAACTATACGATGTGTCTATTAAAGTGGTTGGCATGCCATAAATCACAAACATGCCATCGATGGAAACATGATGGCATGAGATAATTCACGGATAGAATGACATAATTCAAAATATGATGACTATGTGAACAGGATGAGATGATGTAACTATATTATGTCTTTAGAAAATGGGTTGGCATGCCATTATTCAGATACATGCTGTCTATGTAAACATCATGGCATGATATAATTCAAATATATGATTTATATACAAAGGAAGTGAGCAGAGGGCAATCACATATATGATGTGTCAACTAAGGAGATGGCATTCAATATCGTGTATATTATGTAAATACTAAGCATTGCAATACAACATATGCATGATATGAGTAATATAACCCTGCCAAGTTTGACCATATACCTCAAGGGGATAATAGGACTGGTCATCTGCCTCTGAATCCTCCTCTGAGGAGCTATCTGTAACAAGCAACTTATCTACTTCACCAGGTAGCATTGTCTGCTCTGAAGACCTTGTTTTCACTCCAGATTTCTCCATCACCAATTCAAATGGCTGATGCACAAAAAGAGCAGTTGAATATACAAACATTGTCGATAAAAGCAATGAGAAATACAAAAAAAGGACGGCATGATATAATTCACATATATGACGCTTGGCTAAACAGCATGGCATTGCATAATTCACATATATAATGCCTTGCAACAAGATAGAATTGCATAATTCACATATATAATGGACCTGTTTGCTTCGGTTTCAGGGAACAGATTCAGCTTTGCCATTGAAGCTGAATCTGAAATCTGAAACAAACAGCTATTTGAAATCAGCTTTGCCAGTGAAGCTGAATCTAGATTTGAGGCATTTTTAGTGCAATTTCCCAAAGCACCACAAAGTGTACTTCAGTGGCGAGGGAATCAGCTTCGGCACTGAAGCGAATCCACGAGTGATTAAAATCCAAATGAAGCTGAAGAAATAGGGCCAATGTCTTGCAAAAAGATGGCATTGCATAATTCACATAAATGGTAATTTGACACTAAACAAGTGGCATTCACACAACTCATGTCTAAACTAAACAAATGACATAGCAATGCAAGATACCATACGCATGATATGAGCAACATAGCCCTGCCAAGTTAGAGCATGCACATCGGGGGGGATATGACTGGTCATCTGTCTCTGAATCCTCCGCTGAGGAGCTATCTGTAACCAGCAAGACATGTGCTTCGTTAGAGAGCATTGTATGCTCTGAAGACCTTGTTTCCACTCCAGATTTTTCCATGACCGTGTCCAATGGCTGATGCACAGGAAGAGTAATTGAATGTACTAAAATTGTTGACAAATTTAACAGGTAATAAAAAAATGATGTCATGATATAATTCACATATAAGATGACTAGCTAACCAGGGTGGCATTGCAAAATTCACATATATGATGCCTGGCTAAACAAGATGGCATTGCATGATTCACATATACGATAAAGAAACTAAACAGATGGCATTGACACAAAGCATGTCTAAACTAAGTAGATGACATCTTTGATGTACACAGTAAGCAATGCAAGGCACCATATGCATGATATTACTAACATCAGCATGCTAAGTTAGAGCGAAGACCTCATGGGGTAAATAGGAGTGGTCCTCTGCTTCTGAATCCCCCTCAGAACAGTTATCTTCCTCTTGATTACGATCTGAAATGGGTGGAGGGGGGCTGCCTTTGCACCCACCATGGAGCGACGTCTGCATGAAATTTTATTGCCACGCAAGGTTCGTCTCTTTTGCTCTACATGTTCATTTCCATTGTGTACAATAACTGACATGCATAGGAATAAAACAAAGTGAGATTATGTAAGGAGTGCATGCACAAATCCAGAGTGAAGGTAGCAAACTGTGGATAGACCCAAAACCAATGATAGGAGGCGGATAATAGCTTTAGTTAAAAAAATACAGATAATGGCTCCTTTAATGTTTGTTTGCACCCAACATGAAACTCATAGTAGACACCCGAGATCAACCAGATAGTAGACAGATAGTACTGATTGCTGCCCCAATATGTACCCCACAACCATTTAAAAACTCAAGTTTCAGCATAAGTTTGGACCTGAGTCGGAGTCTAATAGGTGAACACGATGATAAAGTAGCATGTCATCATATTAAGCGATGCATAACGTAAGCAGACACGGAAGAGTGGGACCTCTCTTGCGGACCCGTGTAGTCCTCAAGGTCATCTGCTCAGTTGACAATGGTAATGCAGTTGTCGTGGCTGCCGGCAGCGGGGAAGAAGATCTGAGGCGGCGAAAGACAGTCTGGAGAGCGGATCCCTGCTATGGTGAACCCTTCCGTCATTAGAGTGGCTGAGCTGGGGTGGAACACAACACCGCAGGAGCACGACAAACCACACAAGGTTTTCTTTGACACATATCTGTAACAGAAGTAATTGTGTAAGGGCTTGTTTGAATTTGAGGATTCTAATAATATAGAGATAGGAAATAGACAGGAATAGGATAGGAATGCACGTGCAAAACAGAGAATTTAAAAACACAGGATTTCTGCCAATCTGGGTGTTTGGTTCATAAGAATTGGAAGATCATAGGATGCAAAGAAGCATGGTGAGATTAACTCAAACCACAAGTAGTGTACAACCTTTTTGGCGAAGCCATGTCGATCTCAGCGTGATTGGGTTGGCCGGTGAGGATGCTCCAGCTGACTTGGCTGTCGGAGGAGGGGAAGAAGATCTTAGGTGTCTGGAGATGGAGCCCGAGGTACTGCTTCGCTGTGATGGAGGGTTTCGTCGTTGGAACAGCTCCGGTGAGTTGTACGACGCCGAGGCTGAAGCAGGACAAGAGAGACAACGTTAACCTGAGTGGGATTCTAATAGCATCTCCAATAGATGACGTAAAATACATAACCACAAAGTGCTAGATGTATACATCAGCTGCCGATCTCTGAACTTAATTGTCGAAACTGAATTTAACTATCAAAACTGAACTTAACTCTCGAAACTGAATTTTGCTATCGAAACTGAATTTTACTGTCGAAACTAAACACACTAGAGGCGAGGCTACAAGTTAGTTGACAGACTTTTTCATCTATGGTCAGTCGATTTTGCAGCCGTTGGATACAAAATCAAGGGCCTGCAGTTCAACCTCCACCCTTGTGAGCCGCCAGCCACCACCAGCCAAACAGCCGCCCCCGCCGCCCGCGGTCGGCGGTGCGCCACCCCGCCCGCCCCGAAAACACTCCCCACCGCCGGTCCGCCACCGCCCCGGCCATCCCTGTAAGCCCCCCCCACCCCGTGCCGAGATTTTGCTCCGGCGATCCCCACGCCACCGTCCCACCACCGCCGGCGACCACCGCCCCCACCCTGAACCCTAAGATAGATAGTGGGGTACCTCTCTGGCGAGCCCCCCTCCCCGCTGCAGCTGGTTCTTCCTTAACTCTGCTGAGCCCCCCACCCCCTGAAAATCGACTGACCCAAAAGTTGATTCAGTCGAATGAAGTGTAGCTAAATCGGAGGAGCATCGCAAGCAAGAGCAAGAGCGAGAGCTGCAACGCGGGCAAGAGGAAGGGCAAGAGCAGACCGCGCAGGGGACCGAGAGCAAGAGCAGAGCAGCAGCGCGAGCGAGAGCTAAAGCAGCAGCAGCTCCTACTGATGTGGACGTCACCGCCGAGGGAGCGACGCCGTGGAGGAAGTGGTCGACGACGCCGCCATAGATGGAGCCGCGTCGTGTCGGCTCGGGACCGAGCACCGGCAGCACCGTGAGATCGAATCAAGAAGAAAATGCGGCGATTGGTGTACAACCTCTTTGGTGGCGCCGAATTTGCCACAGCTTCATCCGAGGAAACAATGATGATGATGCTCTTCCGGTGGTGCAGGTGAAGATGACGGTGTGGGAATGGAGGTGGCACGAAAGATGAGGGGAACGTCAGGGCAGCCCCTTGGAGGTGGAGGACGGGGTGGCTAAACCGGCGGGACGACCAGATCGACGACGGATCCTCATCCGGTACGGTGGATGAGGGACGTCGAGGTGTTTTTGTGGACGACGTCGTAGGGGAAGAGGCTCAGGCTGGGTGGCGAACGGAGGAGGGTGTGGGGCTTCGCGGCTTTTGCCGGCCTCGGTGTACGAATGGGTGGGCGGATGGTATGGGAGTGGGGAACCATGGCTTAGGGACACGCTTGTCTGAAATGTGGGGTAAGTTACGGAAGTACCCCCACCGATTTGAGGCGGTCCTTTCGGTTCAGGGGTATCACGGGCATTTCGTGTGTCGGGATTTCACAGGAGGTGGCAGTTTTCGCGCGCATTATAATTTTGGAATAGCAAGACAAGGGTTGAGATGGAGGGAGTTGTCGGAGCACAACGAGACAAAGATATATCTTAAATATTTCGGGCTAACAAGGCGCGGGTTGAAATTTCCGGATAATCCTAACATGTACTGTACCAAATCAATTCGCACTACAAATGTCATTTGAAACTTTGAATTCATGTTATGTTCAATTAAAATATTTCGCTACATGTATAATGCATGCAACCTAGTACTCAAATGAACATTTTAGTGCATTACAAACGTATATACTACCGCTTCAATATGAACTAAATTTGAATTCGTTTCTCTATTTGAATAATATCTACAATAATGATTGTTGTGAAGTCAAAGCATTTGAATTCGTTTCTCTGTTTTAATAAGATCTACAATCGTCATTATTGTCAAGTTAAACCATCGTTTGTGTATTATGTTCACATCACACCACATGATTAGTCTCGAGTTACGTATGAACTATGTGTACTATATGAACTCGAACTCGATTTTTTGAATCCACTTTATGTTGATTTCAAATCGTAGTACGTTTCAAGCTCTAGCTAGATCTTCACAAACTAAACCATGTCTCATATGTATAATGTTTTTATCACATTATGTATGGTGCCCCACCCCCTACGCCTACAAGTATTTAGATGTGAGTTGCAAACACCACACACTACCACAAATTCAAATAAAATGTGAGAATGTTCGATATATAGTATTGTTTAGATTGTTCAATATTTAGTTGTAAGCTGCAAACACCACACATTATCACAAATTCAAATAAAATGTGAGATTGTTCGATGTATATTATGGTTTAGATTGTTCGACATTTACCTGTGAGTTGCAAATGCCATGCATTATCACATGATGGTATAACATGTGCAAAACCACAACACTCGTATCACCGCTATGTTCATGCATGCATATGTTTAAAACACTATGATCTGCTATTCAAATATATGAATCCACTTTCATATCAAATTATGATCTTTGTTAGTATCTTACACCCACACAATCCTCTAACCTTTGTAGCTACCACTAACTTTCTCTCGTGCATGCACACGCCCTCCTCGCCCTCCCCCTGCCTCAGCATTCTGTCCATCGCGCACATTCATTTTTTTCTTTAGGTCGTTCTCCCACAGTCTCCACAACTCCTTTCTGACACACATCGATCGATAAACCTCTCCAGCGATGTCTGCCTACAACATACACACGCACCTTCAATCTCCTCCTTTATGTGTCCTTGCCTCGTGTCTCTCATACGGTCCCACACACGTGTAAACTCTCGCCCCTCTTTTCATCGATCTCATAACCGCACACTCCTCCCCCTATCTAGCTAGTAGCTGGGCCTCTCACACCACCTCCTAGCTCCATTCTCTCTGTCTCCGTCTCGCCCGGCCTTATTTGCCACTAACAAATGGACGTACACCGACCGATCTCCCGCTATACATATAGCTAGCTAGGTCCTTATAACTCGTTTTTCCCCATGCGTCGATTGATCTACCTCATTAGTTATGTCTCTCCCTTCCTCCGACAAACAACAATTGATCTACCGATATAGTTAGGTTTGCTTGCCAAACACATGGTTCCCCTTCTTCATCCATGGATGTGTCCCGACAGATCTATCACGCACAGGCACACACAGAAACACATCCCCACTCTTATTGATAATATTGCAGTTCCACCCTTAGTTTGTCTAATAGGCCTCTCCCACCATCTTCGAGAAGCAAATCCATCACCCATCCAGCGCTCTACCCCTCTCCCTCCCTCTCTCTCCTCTCTCTCTCTGTGTGTCCCATCCTATTTCCCGTCCTTCAGTTATGTATGGATGTCGACCGATCTCCCTCAAGACATAGTTGGGTCTCTCCTTCTCAACACATATACGAGTCCTTCTACCTCTATAGTTAGGCCTCTGCCTACCCATCCCCCCACGCCCTCCCACACACACACACCGATACATCAAGCGCTCTAGTCATGTCTCCCTACCACACACAAACTTGACCCATGCCCTCTGACATTCCGGTAGCTAGGTCAGTCGCCCTATATCTTTGACTTGCACACACACACAATTTCGATGGCTCTCTTCATCGATCTCGCACCCACCCACTTGATCCTCTCTTCGACTCTATCGATATCTATGACCCCTCCCTCTCTTCTCATGGATCGCCCGACCCTCTATATATGATATGGATAGGCCTCCATTTCACAGACATTGCATGCAAAATTTTGTTTGAGATGTCATCGACACATATTCCCACAAATACATTCACGAAATCAACCTCCCCCCAAAACAAAAAACACTCATGAACGCACAAGCCATTTGTCTAGGTTTGTATCTCTCACACACACCCACGTAGGTGGGGGACGTGCACGAAGAGAAGAGGTGCACGCACGGCGCACATACTCCCGTCTCTTTCCCAACCACACCCGCGCGGGTACACAGTGGAGCTCATTTCTGTACGAAAAGGCAGCCCACGTGGTAATTTGACACGTGTACTAGTTGTCCACTAGATGGAGGGAGGGTCGTCTACCACGGGTGAACAAACAAATTGCGACTTGACGCTTTATGTTAAAAAGAGGAAAACCATTTGGGGCCTACCTTATAGGCAAGGCTCTATACACTAGAGTACTTTTGATTTCTCCTGTCATCTCGCAGAACGAGGAGAAGCTTGCTCAGTATGCTGTCTCCCCCGCCCATGGGCGCAGTGGCTCGCAGGATGAGGTGAAGCTTGCTTACTACGCCTTACGCCCGCTCCATCGCCCACGCGCGCGGTGGCTCGTAGGACGAGGAGAAATTTTTACTAGTACTCCCTCCATTTACTCCTCGTCCCTACCTTGGTTAGAGAGATTATCATATTGTTTGGAATATATGTCGTTTAGTAGATTTCAATATGAACTACTAGTACATACTCCAAACATTGATGTATATAGACCTATTTTAGAGTGTACATTTCACTCATTTTGCTCTATATGTATTCCATTTTGAAACAGATGTAATAGTACGCACTCTACCTCGCCCCTCGACCCTCGCCACGTGGTGGACGTGCAGCAATTCATTCGGTCTCATATAGCCAGAACGATATATACTGTAGTACCATTATTGCTCGACTTCCTGAAGAGGCGAAGAGCCAATCGCAAGATTAATAGTTTGGAGATGCCAAGCGCAAGGTTTATAGGAGAACGAGTAGTAGGTGCCGCATCAATTATAAATAAAGATTTTTTTTCTTCAGTGGCACGTACGCAATATAAATAGGTTCATATGGAGAGAAAAGGAAACCGCTCCACTATATACATAGGCAGGACGAGCCTACACGGTTGCTTGCTGGGGTTACCCTCTTCAGTTTTCACACTCTCTCGCACAAAACCACTGTGGCCACATCTCTAACATCCCGGTGGATCACGTCCACCGGGGGAAGGGGAGGATGCTTAGTGTAGATGCGTTCGCCATCGCCGATGGCGAAAACCCACTGTCGGCACGTCCCGATCAAGGGTCCCTGCCATTATCTCTCACAAAGCCGGTGAGGTTGCCTTCGTCCATTGCTCACTGCCGCGACGTGGGTAGTTGCCTCCTCCCGCCGCCCTCCTCTAGGTTGAGCTATGTCCTGACATCCGTCAGGTACAACTCCCTTTACAGCCGGCTTGCACCACTGCTCCAGCTGCCCACATCACTCCATGTGGATATTTCTCTACTTCTTTACCCCGCACATACCTCTACTGGCTTCTACGTACTATATTTGTGATGAGTTTATGTCTCGTCAACTAGTCCCAGTAATCTTATTCTAATCACGCTTCTTCAATTTCTGTGCCACAGGGATGCTCATCTCGATTTTGGTGAAACTGCACAAAATGATTCGATGGTCAAAGGGTTGCAAACTTCATTTCTTAGGAAGAGCCGACATTGCCAGCAAATGAAAGCCTGGTTAGGGTTTATGGTTCAAGGGCTAGGGACTGCATGTATTGTTTTTTCTTTAGCTGTCTCTGTTTTGATGGCTAGGGACTGCATGAGTAGTAGTAGTACTGTACGCCTTACGCCCGCTCCCTGGCCCACGCGTGCGGTGGCTCGCAGGACGAGGAGAAAATTTTACTACTCCCTCTGTTTACTCCTCGTCCCTACTACCTTGGTTAGAGAGATTATCATATTCTTTGGAATATATATGTCCTTTAGTAGATTTCAATATGAACTACTACTACATACTCCAAACACTAATGTATATAGATGTATTTTAGAGTGTAGATTCACTCATTTTGCTCCGTATGTAGCATAAAGTTGAGACACTTATTTTGGAACAGAGGGAGTACATATTTGCTATGATCTGTCAATCATTGAGATGCAATATCATGCTTGTTAGTCTCCTTTGTATTTGATGAAATGTTGCAACGGTCAACCTTGGACGCAAGATACATGTAACAAAAGCTGGAAAATATGGTGATAGTGTGAGGGAGTACTATGTAAAGAGTTAGGTGTCGCACGGTGTCTAGAAAATATGGTGATAGTGTGAGGTGGGCCATGTAATCACTGAGCCTGTGTGTTTTCACTGCTCTTGCACTCCTCCGCCGTAAGAATGGAGAAAAATGTAATATAGTAGTACCTCCTTTCGCTGAAAGCGTGGGACATCCAGCAATCCTACCACCTCAGTAATAATGACCAAGTAGCCGTCAAATCACATAGACCCAGCAGTAAGTTGGACGGACAAAGCAACCATCACTCTTGAATCCCCTTCTCCCTTCAACGCAGGCGCCAGTGAGAGGTCGCATCCGCTCTGCCCGGGCATGAATGCGGCACCGATTCTTTGGAGAGGCGTTGACCATTTCGGGCGGGAAGTGCACGCGGGCGATGGAGGGGCTTTGGTTGGGCCAGGCTGGTCAGGAGCGGGCGTGGCAGCTGTCCGCCTGTCCCTACTGGACGCCCGGAAACGAGAGGATGCACCGACTCTCGCGGCTAAAATCGTACAATACACACCATCTCTCTGTAGGTGTAGGTTGATCTGTCACTCTCTCTAACACACACATGCTGTGAAACACACACACGCACACGCACACACAGGTTCATAGAATAGGAAAATCGTGCGAGTGCCAAGCCACAGGAAGTGAGATACAAATGGAGTACGTACAAGAAGAGAAGAGGTGACGAATATTCCATCAAACCTGGACTGAGGAGTAGTACTCCCTCCGTCTAGGTGTTAAGTCATCCTACGGAAATCAGATATTCCCAAAATGTTTAGGCATCGTCCACTAACTTCGCATCTCAATCCCCTCCAGGCCTCGTTTCTAGCGAGCGTTGTTAGTTAGGGAGCATTTGGATCCTTAGCAAGAACAGCTTATAGCATAGCCGAGCAAGTTTAGGCATTCGGAACTGTTAAAATATGTTAGCTTTTGTGGGCCAGCTAGCTTGGGTGGGCTATAAAAACCTTGCTAGCTCAGGAGAGCCAGATCGGCTCGCTTCCGATGGCAAACTTCGCATAGTAGTGACATAGACTAGTAACATATGCATGGTGTACTAGTCCAAGGTACTCGCCACTATGACCAGCCTAAGCAATGTAACCAAACGCTCCTTACTCTACCTTGTTATCTCCCCCGGAAACCCAATGCATGGAGCGCAACTACGCGTTGATCAGTCAAGAAATCAAAGTCGGCTTGCATGCGAGTTAATACGTGGCCCTGCATGGTAGCTAAAACGGCATCTCTTAGTTGTTTGGATAAATTCTTGCGTTCAGAGACAGAAATCAGGGCTTTGATTGGAGGAATGACCGGTCAAGTTTCTCCTTCTCCTCCAATCTGCTTGCACCTTGGTCCCGCTGCACCTTCTAATGTGACTTATTACACCTAGACAGAGGGAGTCGTACGAGATACGGTGGAACACTGACTTAGGTTGAATACAGGTGCCCAAAATTGTTTGCATGTTATAATAAGGATTCACTTAAAATTGTACGTGAGCGAATAGAGGGATCAATTGGACCGTGTTCCCAAGCAGTAGCGAGATGTGTGAGGTAAGATACACCACTGCCGCTTTTAATTTTTCTTATTAATTTGTTTGTTTCACCCTTTGACTGGTGGGACCCAACGTACTACATGGAGAGAGGTAAGGTGACTAAGGCTGAATTATTTCTGCACCACTGTGGATAGTCTTACCACCAAATCCACATGACACGATTATGATTTAAATCCCAATGACTCCCACACACAAAAAAACACGGCATGCTTCTCACACGAATGCAGGAACGTATAGAAGGTTATTTTCCTCTCGTTGATCATAATGGGAGGGTTGTGTAGCTGGTTAGCCTGTTCTCTCATCAAACATGAGGTCTCGGGTTCGATAACTACACTTGAGCATAATTCGTGCCAGGAGGATTCTTTGACTGGTCAAAATGGATGGATACGGAGCTATACGATCTCGTAGTGACCGTATAATCACCTCATCACATATAAGCTGCAGCCTCGGCGCTTGTTTTCTAGGGTTTGCATTCTTCACACTCTCTCCAGTATATATATACACGCTGGAGCCTCAGCGCTTGTAGTTGCTCTCTTCACTCTCTCTCACCCTCTCCAGATCTAAACAAGACTTCGTTGGCCTCTCTCTCTCCCCTCACTGCTGGTCTGCTTGTAGTTGCTCTCTTCACACTCTCTCACCCTCTCCAGGTCTAAACAAGACTTCATTGGCCTCTCTCTCTCTCTCCCCTCACTGCTAGTCAAAGAGCCGGCAGGATCCGTCCATCGGGAAGGGAAGGAGGCTTAACACTATCACCATCGGAGAGGGAGGGAATCCACTACCGGCGCGGCTGTTCGCTTTCACCCAGCGGCGGTGGCGAAGGGCCTTTGACCCCTTCTTCTTCGCCGCCGTACATAGTGTGGGTCGAACGGCCTCCGGTCGCCCACCGAACCACACCCCATGAGCCTTAAGTTATAATTTACTTATTCCACATGCATTGCTCTAGCTGTATGTGGGCTTTTTCCGCTTCTGCACTCGAATCTAGGTGTTGGATCAAACAGGAAAGTAGTGAGGAAAGTTGTATACCATGATTCTAGGACGTGGTTCAAAGAGGAAAGGAATGGGGGAAGGTAGTGGGAAAAGTTATATAGCATGAATCTAGGATGTGGTTCAAAAAGGAAAGGAAGGGGGAAAGTAGTGGGGAAAGTTGTATCGCATGAATCTAAGACGTGGTTCAAAGAGGACAGGAATGGGGGAAAGTAGTGGGGAAAGTTGTATAGCGTAAATCTAGGACGTGGTTCACAGAGCAAAGGAAGTGGGGAAAGTACTAGTACAGACTGGCTATCCAGCACCTATGTTGGTCGAAAAGGGAAAACAATGACAAACGCAGTACGCACATCTGTAACGAACTAATCTTTTGTTTTGGGGGACAAGGCTGTAGAGTTTGAGCAGGACTAGATTTGCTGCGCTCACATAGGGAAAGGTGTCTAACGATAACAAAATTGGGACCAACACAAATATGCTCCTTGGTTTATTCTTTGTTGCAACAGACTATGCAACAACCTAGTACATCGGTAGATGCACATGGTGCTGGTGCGTCCATTGTCC
Organism: Triticum urartu; assembly: GCF_056163025.1. Classification (NCBI taxonomy): domain Eukaryota; kingdom Viridiplantae; phylum Streptophyta; class Magnoliopsida; order Poales; family Poaceae; genus Triticum; species Triticum urartu. The sequence continues at coordinate 194,040,733 of NC_141877.1, read as the reverse complement.
CGTGCAACTCTTTAGCTGTTGTTAATCTAAGGCCCTGTTTGGTTAAAAACTTCCTAGTCCCTACCTGCTTGGTTCCAGGGACTAAACATGGACTAGAGGTTATCAAATGACATGCTAAAAGACCATGTTACCCCTAGTAATGAACTAATAGAGATAAGGTGCAATGCGTGGCAAGGGCAACTGTTGGAAAAAGTCCCAAAAAGACTCTCCCTAGGGGTCTTCTTTCTTTAGTCCCAAATGCCCACTTTTAGTCCCTAAAAGTACCTCCTGTTTGGTTTAGATGGGACTGACACGAAGTTTTTTAGTCCCTCCACCAAAATTTCCCTGTAAACAAGCACCCTCTAATAATTCCGCTGGAAAATTGATGCAATGCCACAGTTAAAAGCAAATTACATGTTAAACGAATTTTATTGTTAATATAATCTCTCTATTAATATTAGTCAATGCCACCATTTGAGAAATGCTACTGTCTTGCTTTCTTTCCGATTTAGATAAGGTAGATGCTTCTTTTTGTTGGCTTCTGTGTCATCCACCGTTATTGACCACTGGTTGTTTCCTTTGCACCTCTGTGTAAACAGGGTTATCTACTTCACCTCGTTGCCATTGTAACCTTTTGTTGCACTGCACAAAACACTTTTGTTTTAAGAGTGTTTTGTGCAGTTCAACCAAAATGTTACACCGAAAACATTGCTTGATTGCTTGACTTAGTGGAACTGCACAAGAGGAGATCTTACTTCCTATCCGTGTTGGCAAATTTGGTTCAGATCTTCTTCTTGTGAGTTGTTTGAATTCCGTGTCATGAGAGGTCGGTACTAGCCTTCTTTCACATGATTCTGCATTGTGCTTTCATATGTTGTGCTACTTGTATGGTAATGTTGCTTGATTTTAGTGAACTGCACAAATGGAGACAAGACTTCCAATCTGTATGTGCACCGCAATATCCCATTCAGATAAGATAAGGATATATCACAACTATTGGCCTGTATTTTGCCACTTTCATCAAAAAATTAATGTCATTGTTTAGTGCTATACTTGTGCAACCTAATTGACATGCCAAACCTTACATTGAAGGCGAAGCTTGTCTGTTATTGAACCAAGTGATGAAGGGGAAGAACAAGCGGAAGAAAAACAAAAATCAACTCCTGGTGCTGTAATGAAGCACTGGAACTGTGATGACACAAGTAATGATATAGTTTTGCATCTTAATTTATTGCTATGGCTGGTACGAGCAATTGTTTTGCCACTGATTTGATGCCACTCTTAATGTAATACGTAATTATCTCTACTTGTGCAAACAGGGATCTTCTTTGAAGATACCATATATGTTAGTGGAACTGCACAAGATGTTGGAAACATTAATCTAATCGAGGAGTATATAGTAAGCATGGCCACCATAGTAGATAGCAACAGATGGTTCCGGAGAAGTGCTTCATCTGTATGCTCTACACAATAAGCCTCCTGAAAAAGGTTGCTACTCGCCCATTGATTTCATCCATATGAATGAGCTTTGTCATCTCTACTGGTGTTGTGCTACTGTTTAGATACTGTCATCAAAAAGTGGTATTGTCCTTGAGAAGTGCTTCATTTGTGTTGTTTTAAATATTTCCTTTCCTTTTTTTTCAAGCAAACAGGGATGCTAGCATTTAGTTATCCTCTTGTCTTTGCACAACAGGATCATCCTCCTCTGAAGAAGAATATGGAGTACGTGAAGTGAGTAGTTCCGATTGTGCCAGGATGAAGAAGCCCTCTCTATCTTCTCATCAGAAGGAGCAGTTGAAGGATGGTTACATTACCCCCCAGAAGAACAAATTAACTTCAGCTCAGAAGGACTGACAAATCTCCATTTTCTTGCTGTGATGCGTGAGTACAATGTTGTTCTAGGATTCTTTCCGTTGAGTTCCATTGTTCTAAAAGTGTGCTCTACATGGACCATGTAGGTGCCTGTTTAAACTGTCAATTCATCGTACAGTTTGCTTTATACTAATCACTTTTTTGTATTTGTTCAAACAGGGGTGCTCATCTTGATTTCAATGGGAACTGCACAAAATGTTCATGAATACATCGAATCATTCATTTCCACCACAAGAAAGGAGGTGCCGATAAGTTCAAGGCGTTGCAACATATAAGGACGAAATCATACAAGCTACGCGCGAATTTGGTTGATTATGGTGGAACTGCACAAAAAGATCAACTAGTTTATTTAGCACGAGGTGCCATGTCAATGTCCGAACTGATGGCAAACCCTGCCCATTCCATAATCGTAGTCATTTGATATTTTGGAATGGGAAAACCTTGTCAAATTTTTCTCATTGATTTTAGCAAGAATAGATGCATTTGATATTTTCGAATGGGACGCCCTTTGCTGTCAGCAGCGTCGATCCATTTTTTCTTTATTCTTTAGTTGTGAAGTAAATATAGGCTCTGACATGTGAATCGCTGAGATGCATAATCATCGATTGTTTTGAATGTTCTCTATGAATTGTGAGGCCTGTGTGTTTGATCGTGATGTACAGGAACACTAAAAAGCTGCTTAAAATCTTTGTACTCCTTCTGTTCCCTTTTACTTCGCACATTGTGAAAGTGCATACTTTTTTCTATAAGATTGGTCAAAGTAGAGATACTTTGACTGCAAACAAAACTATGTTCAGACTAGAAAGGACCAGAGGGAGTACATGTGAAACTGCTGCAAACAAGGTGATCACCCTAGGAATAATGCTCGTACGTATTGTTTTGCATGTTCATCCAATGCCAGTGATACAAGAATTCGAACTAATCGAAATAAATTGATTAAATACATGGTCGAATTTCATATAAACATGCCGGATTTCACTACATTTCATACATTCTTCAACTAAAAAGGGGTGCGCTGGAGGTATAATTAATTAACCGAAGCTACCCACCTGTGTCTGGCTGAGCCGAATAGAAGCTTCAGTGACTTAACTGCAGCTACAGTTGCGTAACTGACATGTGGCCCAGATGCCTGTTGGGCACACGTGTCAGTCAGCCAACTTCACCAGCAGTCAAGTAGAAGCAGCATCCTTCTCCAACATAGATCTCTGACTCCATGTTGCCTCCAAGAAGCTAACCGGCCGTCAGTGGTCAACCCGCCTAGCTTATCATAGCGATTAGGGCAACTAGGAGCCTAATGATCAGGATCCCAACATGACAAACACCTTTCTTCTTGTCATTCTTCTTCTTGAAGTTCGTGTGTTGCACAACCTTGTTCTTCCCATCAAACTTTGCTTTACCATCAAACTTGCCCTTGTTCTTGAACTTGTGGGTCTGGAAGTTCTTCTTCTGTACCAGATTGGCACTAGATCCTCCCTCAATTCCTCAAGCACGTGTGTCCTTTGCTCTCGCCTTTTCTTCCACATCAAGAGTGCCAATGAGATCCACGAAGGAGGAAGCTTAGTGAAGATACCTCCGGCAACAAACTTGTCCGGTAGCATACAACTAAAGTGCTCAAGTTCTCTAGCAAATGACTATATCTCATGAGCTTGCTCAACCACGGAGCACTCTTCAATCATCCTGTAATCGTAGAATTGCTCCATGATGTACAGCTCAGTGCCAGCAACCGGAGGGTAGCAGCGGTGGCCTTACTTGGACCCGAGCGGCGACGACCTACCATGTTCTACTCTTCCTCGTTTTCTGTGTGGCGCGACCGCGTTGGCAGTGGGGCGGGCCATCGGCGGAGCCGGCGATGTCCTCTATCTCGTTGGCGGTGCCTCAGTGGAGTGGGGAAATCTTCCCCCCCGTTGCCGGAAGGGTGGGCCCTTGCCGGAGCCGGTGGTGTCCTCTGCCTAGTTGTTGGCATCGCGGGGCCTCAGCGGAGCAGGGCCTCGTCGAGGCCAGCGGAGCGAGGACTCATCGGAGCCGACATTGTCCTCTCCCTCGTCCTCGGTCTCGCCAAACAGCACCTCGCTCGCTTCATCGCCCTCTTTGTTGGCGGTCGCAGCCTCCGCCACCTGCATGCGGTACCACCAGCGCTCGGGACGGCCCTCGCGGGCGGAGCGGTACGAGTCGAGCAGCGCCTCCCGCTCCGCGGTGATCTGCCCCTCCACCTGCAGGTGCTCCTGGGAGATGGTCGTTGTAGGTAGCGTCGGCCTGCGCCTCCCGGAACTGCTCCTCACGCTTCTGCCTCACCATGTCCATATATTGGGCACGGGCCTCGCTGATGGTCATGGTGCAATGCACCGGCGAGGATGGCGCGGATGAGGGGGTTGGCGCTGGATCATCGACTACCATGTTCTCCATTGGGACGTCTTCGTCCTCCGGCTGCCTGTTGGCCAGCCAGTTGGCTGCAATGGCTGCCATCTCCTTGTGGTCCGTCGTCCGCCCGTCCCAAAGAGCGCTGGAGCGCGAGGAAGCCATGGTGGGCAGTAGTGGTGTGGACAGGAGAATAGGAACGGATGAGGATGACTGCGGCTATGGCCGGCGCAGTAGTTTATATAGCAATGGTGGGCGGCAGAGGGACGGACGTGTGGCGCCGGAGTAGCCACCTCAGAAACCGCGTATCATTAATGTGGGCAGCGGAAGGACGGACGAACGACATTTGTGCCGTTTGAAGGCGGAGCAATCACCTGCACCGGGAAGCGGGGCAGGCCGCGCTGACCGTTTCAGGCGGAAAGCGCGCGCGGGCGAGGGAGGCAGTCCGGGTGGGCCAGGGAAGTTAGACTATTGCTTGGCAGCGGGTCAGTCCAACAACCGGACATTCTGGTTCGCCAGCTACCTCGCCGAGCTGAGCGACGACAATCAGGCGATGGACGTAGCTTCCGACCAGGAGCCGGCGCCACTGTCCAAGCCAGTTCATGCTGTGTTCACCATAGAGCAGGTGCAGCCACACTTCTACACCCTAATTGCAGAAGAGCTACTAGTGCTGCAACCTCCGTCTCTTCAACAAGCACCAATGAACAAGCGAACGACAATGCCGTCACGGACATGTGGCCCTATGATCCTCGCTTCCCGAATGAGTAGCGGGCGCTGTATTAGACCATCCGTAGGGCCCGCGAGGCGCTCTCCGTCGTCCTTTGAGTTGTTGCGCTCACCGTGGCGCTGCCATCTCACGTTGTCAACATGGTCAACGGACATGAGGATGAGGACATGACTTTACTTGGAGAGGATGAGGGTGGGAACCCACCAGGGCCATAGCCGCACGTACGCAAGTGCCTCCTTATTAGTATCTAAAACTATAATTTTTTTGCTTCGTCTTGGTTTCCTGACATAACGGTCACACACCATTGTCAACCTACGTAGTCAATAAACGAAAGAATTGCACAAGAAGCGGCCGACAGCTGGGACCAAGCAGCTCGAGCAGTATTTGTGTTTTTGAGGTGTGAGCACTGTAGAGTTTTTCTTGAGCGATGTTTAGCCCAAATATTAATTTTTCTCCTCTGAACAACAACAAAAACATAGCTGCAGCTATTAACTGGGCGGGTTGTGGCCCGTCTAGCGCAGGCCAGATATCCAGCCTAGATATTAATGTTTTTCAAGCTAAAAATGGCTAGCCCAGCTATACTTTTTTAGGAATACCCAGGAAAGGTCAAGTTGTTATTCTTTGCAACGCTGGGCTGCAAATCTTTCCTAAGAGGGATGCATTAGGCTTAACAAGAAAATTTGCTTTAAGAAATAATAAATAGGATGTAATTATAAGAACTAGGCAGTAACTATAAAAAATGCACCAAACACGTAATTACTTTGTAAAATATTATTTTTGGATATTGAAAATTTTAATTTCATTAATTGTTGCGAGCGCAATGTTTCATTGGATTTTTATTTAATATAAATTTATAATGAAATTGTATTTAATCTGACTAGAAATTTCGGGATAAAAATATTTCGGATCCCATCAAAATTTGGGAAATTTTATTGAATTCTGTTTTGAACGGTTGGTTGAAATGGGCTATACTTTTAACAAGCTGTAAATGGGTTGTAGTAAATTCCATTAGAATTCAAAAATTGGCTGCACATTCTTACAAATCCCAAATGGTCTATAAGTTCTCTGCCACACACTTGTGTCCTTACGAAGTTGACGTGTCCCTCAAAAAAAGAGTTGACGCCTATGCAAGGCTTTGTCAACTTATAGTCAACACATGGTTCTAACAGCAGTGGCCGTTGGATGGCCATCCAACTGATGCCGTGCTTCTTCTTCTATCTCGGATATTCTAGCTTCACCCGCCCAAAAAATGATTCCTCCCCCTGACATCTGGGGCGCACCGTTTCGAAAGCTGACCTGTGGGCCCACTAAGTGGACGCGTACCAAGGGCTTTGTCGACTTTGTCAATATAAACAATTCTAACTGCAGTGACCGTATGATGTCCATCCCACGGCCGTCATGCTTCTTCAACCTCTAGTCTTCTTGCTCCAGCCACCCAAAGCAGCGCCGGTCGTGCCGCCTGCTCCTGCCTCCCATGGCCGGCTTGCTGGAGATATGCCCTAGAGGCAATCATGTATGATGATATTTCTTATGTGTTTATGAATAAAGATAGTCCTTGGACATTATCAATGATGTGTATCAGCAAGTACGTGACTTGTTTTTGGGACTATGCATTGTATGATGACTGTCCTAAAAGGTCCCTAGTCGAAAGGGCTGTGTGGACGCGCAGCCAACTAGACTAGCATATGACACGGTTGATGGCTTGGTCTCACTAGCCATGGAGCATTGGATGCTAACCGGATAATATGGACTTGGATGGATCTGGTCGAATTCGACGTAGTCAGATCCGAGTCGAGATAAGGTCTGAGTCGGACAGACCCAACTATGAGACACGGCGATATGTCATCTGTGAGTCTTGAGTGCAACATATGTTCTGTGTCCTAAGACCTGAGCTGACGCATGTACTCGGGATGGTGACAGACTTGTTTTGGGAGGACCAAACGCTACTCCATCACTGGGTAGTTATAAAGGTAGGTTTCGGGTTTGTCCAGCACCATGTTGCGAGATGTGGTCGAGCAAGATGGGATTTGCCCCTCCGATCAGGAGAGATATACTCTGGGCTCCTCATGTGATCCGACCAGGATATGCATGGCACTGCGACAAGGATGATGAGATAATCTGGTTTGTGGTCGGCATCACTGGAACGAGAAAGAGGTCGGGCTAGCACAAGGATGACAGACTCGCCTTGAGCCCGACAACAAATATTGTGTGGCAAAAGGAATGGAAGTATGATGTACAGGTTCGCCTAACCAGCTTCATAGTCTGTTTGGTGTTCGGCATGACTTGCTAGAGGCCGCTACCAACTGTGCAGTTCGGAGGTGATCCGAACTGCGACCAAGCCGGCTTGAACCTAATGGGTCGCGCGCTTAAGGGAAGGAACCTACGAGGTCGGATCCGAGGACACTGGTCGGATGTGATCCGAGCTGTATTCGAATTGTGGCTGAGTAGACTTATGGGCTTTAGGGTCTGTGCAAGGCCCAAGTGTTGAGCCTGCGTCGGATGCCTATATAAAGTGGAGGTGCCGCACACTCATGTGATTGATCACTTCGGGACTATCACTATGGTTTGCATGTGTTGCGAATAGACACCACCACTCGCCACCGGTTGTGTGACCGGACCTAGTAGTTCGCTGCACAACATTCCTCCTGCACGTGTGGATACCATTAGAGGCGGTGCACTTGCACCGCTCCGACGAACCTGTGCGTGGGAACCGACTACCGGCTGTACGAGGGAGATCGGACGGGGAGGAGACGATCCACGCAGACGCGCTGTCCCAACTCTTTTTCCACTGCACGGCACTACGCGTCTAGTGGTAACATACTGTGATCCATCTCCCGTAGCATGTTCTTGGTTGTTCTGCGCGTAGGAAAATTTTAATTTGCAGTCGACGCACCCTACCGTAGAACCCAACAGTGGTATCAGAGCCTCTGCTATAGGATTTGGATTCAGATCGTATGCATATTAGGTATGTGGAGGCGATAGATGAGATCTGTTGTCGTTGATGAGATTGGCTATGTGCACGGTTGATGTGATCAACTACACATGGGGATCGTTGAGGCTATGTTTTCTGATGATCGGAGTCGATGAGGTCGTGACACAACCTACCCCTACCGGTTGGTATCTGCCATCGGGGTTAATAGTGGAACATAAATCCGAATCAGGCTCACGATGATCGATAAGATCGGTCAGATCAGAGAATTCGGCGTGATCGGAGTTCAGATGTGATCTGTGATTTCCGAAAACGTCGAGCACTTCCCGCGCCCGTGAGGGGCGCTGCCCCTTTGAACCCCGCCGTGTGCGTAGCGCCTTGTATTTCGTACACGATAACTTTATTTTGAAGGGTTTGATGTGAATAGTATGGCTCATGTGTATGTGATGCTTGTGTGTAAATTATACATGGCCTGCATGTCATGTTTGTCAGCCAGCAGGAGCCAAACTGCTATCATTATATTGTATAACGACCTGCGTGTCAACTTATGACTCTATGTAAAATTCATTATTAGTTGTAGTAGTTGGATAATGGAGATCAGGTTGGTGGCTTGGCGGCCCGGCATGACAAACAAGATGGAGTTTCTAGATGGTCATCGCAGTTGGAGCCGACTTGGAAGAACATCCATGAAGGAGCCATACTATTTCACAATATATGTTTTACTTGTGATTGTTATGCTTCTTTGTTTCTATTCATGTTAGAATGGTAGAAAGATCCCTCATGAATATCAAGTAAATTGCCATTCCTGATGTTGCACCTTCGCAAGTCAAGTGCGTCTAGTAGTGGGCTCATAAAATTGGGGTGCTGCTGGGTATCCTTGAACTGAAGGGTTTGTGTCGGACACAGACATGCACTGCATTAGGTTAACATGACAAGGCTATCAAAACGGTTTTGGACCTTGTGGCAATAAAGGTCGGGAGCCGGGGTATGAGATACCTACCCGACCGACAGGAGTCGTATAGAGATACGATTAGTAAGGAGTTGCTTACCGGATAGGCATGTTGTCTAGCAGTGATGCTAAATCTCACTAGTCACATGTGCTAGTCGGATCCTGAATCACTGAGAGTTTGCGGAGCGATGCTTACTTCAGTGGGAGTATTTCCGTTTAAGGCTAGAATTACTCTACATAAACACATTGCTTAGTGATTGCATTTTTTTTGTTGTAGATCAATGGCACCACATGCTTGACCCAACTTTGCATTGAAATCAACTCTGGAGAAGGATAAACTAAATGGAACAAACTTTACTACCTGGTATAGAAATTTGAGAATTGTTCTCAAGCATGATAGAAAGGACCATGTTCTAGAGGATCCGCTTCCAGAGGAACCTGTCGATAATGCTAGTACCACAACCAAGAATGCCTACCAGAAACTCGTTGATGAATCAAACGAGATCAGCTGCCTCATGCTGGCTTGTATGGAGCCTGATTTGCAGTAGCATTTCGAAGACGTTGGGGCTTTTGATATGATCGAGTGTCTCATGAGCATGTTTCAGGTGCAGGCTAGGACCGAAAGGTTCAATGTATGGCGATCCTTGATGGATCGTAAGCTGAAGGAAGGAGATCCACTGAGCCCGCATGTGATCAAGATGATCGGATATGTGAAAGCTTTGGATCGGTTGGACTTCCCGCTCTTGGATCAGCTGGCTAATGATGCAGTTTAGGGTTCTCTTTCGCCCAGCTATGGGACGTTCATCTCGAACTATCATATGCGTGGCATGGATAAGAAGCTCACTGAATTGCATGGGATGCTCAAAGTGGTAAAGCAGGATATTAAGAAAGGCACGCATCAAGTGTTGATGGTGCAGAAATCGGCTAAGTTCAAGAAGAGTTGGTCCAAGAAAAAGGCTAAGGCAAAGGGCATGGAGACGGTAACCTCCGTCGCTGCGCCGAAGTCTGGACCGGACTCAGAGACCACTTGCTATCATTGCAAGGAAACTGGTCACTGGAAGAGGAACTGTAGCAAGTGGCTTGCAAAGCATGGCAAGAAGGCCGGGAATGCTGCTTCAGGCAAAGGTACACTTGTTGCATATGTTATAGACATTTACCTTGCTGACATACCTAGCAGCTCTTGGGTATTTGATACCAGATCGATTGTTCACATTTGCAACTCGATGCAGGGGCTGGTAAGAACTAGGCGTGTGGCGCAAGGGGAGATTGACATCAGGGTCGGAAACAAAGCAAGAGTTGCTGCGTTGGAGGTCGGCATGATGCAGAGCTTCATTCTGGATTTATTTTGGAATTGAATAATTGTTATTACATTCCTCCACTTAGTCGGAACATTATTTCTGCCTCATGCTTGATGAGTCAGGGTTATGAATTCAATTTAAAGGACAATGGTTGTTTGATTTATTTGAATGGTATGTTCCACGGCTATGCACCCATTGTTGATGGGTTATTTATATTGAATCTAGAACAAGAACCGGTCTATAACATGAATGTCAAGAGGCATAAGCCTAATGAGATAAATCCGACCTACTTCTGGCATTGCCAGCTTGGACACATTAGTCTAAACTGCATGAAGAAGCTCCATGATGATGGACTCCTAACTTCGACCGACTTTGGGTCGTTCGAGACATGCGAATCATGCTTGCTCGGCAAGATGACTAAGTCTCCTTTCGCAAAGAGTTGTGAGAGGGCATCCGAGCTGTTGGAACTGATACACAATGTTGTGTGTGGACCAATGAACATAACTGAAAGAGGTGGCTATCAGTACTTCGTGACTTTTACCGACGACTTGAGTAGATATGGATATATCTATTTGATGAGGCACAAGTTAGAGACTTTTGAAAAGTTCAAAGAATTTCATAACGAGGTTGAGAGTCAGCTCGGCAAGACTTTAAAACTTCTACGATCTAATCGTGGAGGTGAGTACATGAGCCAGGAGTTTGATGATCATCTGAAAAGTAGAGGTATAGTACCTCAGCTCACACCTCTGGGTACGCCATAGAGAAATGGTGTATCGGAACAGAGGAATCTTACCTTGTTGGACATGGTTCGATCTATGATGAGAAAGTCGGATTTACCCTTGCTATTCTAGGGATACGCTTTAGAAACTGTAGCTTTCACACTTAACAGGGTACCATCAAAATCCGTAGACAAGACACCGCATGAGATGTGGACCGAGAAGAGTCCCAGTTTGTCTTTTCTGAAGATTTGGGGTTGTGAAGCATTTGTCAAGAAAGTTATGTCAGACAAGCTTACACCCAAGTCGGATAAATGCATATTCGTGGGATATCCAAGGGAAACCTTGGGATATAGCTTCTACAACCGGGAAGAGAACAAAGTGTTTGTTGCTCGGAACAGGGTTTTCCTTGAGAAAGAGTTTCTCAGTCGGGAGGTCAGTGGGAGGAGGGTATGACTCGAAGAAATTCGAGGTCCACTCGGGGACGGCTCGGCTGGTGATGAGATCATACCGGAGTCAGTCAGGGAACCCGTAGTGGAAGTAGCACCGGAACCATGGAGGTCGGAAAGATTGCGTAGAGTGCGTGATGTATTGTTGTTAGAAAGTGACGAGCCGGCCATGTATGCGGAAGCGATGGTGAGCCCAGATTCCAAGGCATGTCTGGAGGCCATGAGATCCAAGTTAAAGTCCATGGATGACAATCAAGTCTGGGACTTGGTTGATCCGCCACCTGGTGTAACAGCCATTGGTTGCAAATGTTCAGATCCACAAAGCTTGGCTTTTGCTAAGGGTTATGGAGAAGTTCAAGGAATTGACTAGAACGATACTTACTCACTGGTAGCGATGCTGAAGTCGATGAGGATCGTACTAGCTATAGCTGCATATTTCGATTACGAGATATGGCAGATGGATGTCAAGACGGCTTTCCTTCACGGAAATTTAACAGAGGACGTGTATATGATACAGCCCGAGGGTTTTGTGATCCTACTAGCACTAGTAAGGTATGCAAGCTCAAGAGATCCATTTATGGGTTGAGACAAGCATCTCGGAGCTAGAACATTCATTTTGATGAGGTCGTTACTGGTTTCGGCTTCATCAAAAGTGAAGAGGACTCTTGTTTATACAAGAAGTTAAGTGGGAGCTCAATAGTGTTTTTGATCTTGTATGTGGATGACATACTACTGATCGGAAATGATATTTCGATGCTGAATTCGGTCAAGGAGTCATTGAATGGCAAGTTTTCGATGAAGAACCTTGGTGACGCAATGTACATTTTAGGCATTAAGGTCTATAGAGATAGATCAATGTCATTAGAGGCTGCTCAGCTTAAGCCAGAAGCACGCACATAGATAAAGTGTTGAAGCGGTTCAACAAGAGTGAGGCAAAGAAAGGGTTCTTGCCACTCTCACATGGTATAAGGCTAAGCGAGACTCAGAGTCCTTCAACATCTGATGAGCGAAGCAGGATGAGTAGGATTTCGTATGCCTCGGCAATAGGATCCATCATGTATGCCATGATATGTACGCGGCCCGATGTTGCTTTTGCAATAAGCCTAACAAGTAGATATCAGGCCAACCCAGGTGAGAGTCACTGGGCAGTGGTAAAGACTATTTTGAAGTACCTAAAAAGGACTAAAGAGATGTACCTAGTTTATGGAGGTGAGTGTCGGTGTCAAAACCGGCGGATCTCGGGTAGTGGTTCCCAAACTATGTGTCTAAGGCGGATGGTAACAGGAGGCGGGGGACACAATGTTTACCTAGGTTCGGGCCCTCTCGATGGAGGTAATACCCTACTTCCTGCTTGATTGATCTTGATGATATGAGTATTACAAGAGTTAATCTACCACGAGATTGTAGAGGCTAAACCCTAGAAGCTAGCCTATGATTATGATTGTTGTCATCCTACGGACTAAACGCTCCGGTTTATATAGACACCGGAGGTGGCTAGGGTTACACATAGTCGGTTAGAAGGGAGGAGATCTATGCATCCGAATTGCCAAGCTTGCCTTCCACGCAAATGAAAGTCCCACCCGGACACGGGACGAAGTGTTCAATCTTGTATCTTCATAATCCAACAGTCCGGCCGAAGGATATAGTCCGGCTGTCCAAGGACCCCCTAATCCAGGACTCCCTCAGTATCCCCTAAACCAGGCATCAATGACGATGAGTCCTGCGTGCAAATTGTCTTCGGCATTGCAAGGCGGGATACTCCATAGAAGATTTCGAACATAAGGATAGTGTCCGGCTCTGCAAAAACAAATTCCACATACCACCGCAGAGAGTATAATATTTCCAAAAATCTAATCTGCTACCAACTTTTCATAACGTGACATCATGCCATGGCCTGGTCATTATTTGAACCGTTTTTCTCAACCAGCTACTACACATATTGCGAGGCAGTTTTCTTGGCACGTCTTGTCGAAGCAGATATCGTGTCCCCTTATCACGGGATTCTCATCAATATGGGTGTGAGTAACCGAACCGTGCCTGCTGGTATGACTCCTCGATTTTAGGCAAGTTCCGAACGGCCATGCGGAGGAGCTTGATATTCATCCTCTTTATAAAGGGGCCAAGGCTTGTCCTTTTCTTCTCGCGCTCGATCCTTCCCCTCCCCTACCTCAAGTTCCAACACCCAAGGCTCAGACTAAGCGCTTCGGACCTTCAATGCCGATGGATGGCCTCCTCTATCACAGAGGGGGACATCAAGAAGCTAAGGGAAGCCAGGCATCTGACCACTGAAATCTCACACAGGCTGCCTGCTCAAGGGCAGGTCATCCCCACTCCCGAACCCAACGAGAGTGTCGTATTTTTTTCCCACTTCCTCCGAGGGCTAGGCTTTAGTCTTGATCCCTTTGTTAGAGGGCTTATGTTCTATTACGGGCTCGATTTCCATGATCTAGCCCAAGATTCCATCCTTCACATCTCATTGTTTATCATCGTGTGTGAGGCCTTCCTCCGCATCACCCCACACTTCGGCTTATGGCTCAAGACCTTCAGTGTGAAGCCGAAGATGATCGACGGGTGACACACAGAATGCGGAGGTGCCATAATAAGCAAATGCGCCGAAGCTCCATGGCCAAAGGGTTCCTTCATAGAGGTGTCCAACTTATGGTAGCGGGAGTGGTTTTACATCACAGCTCCCCGAAGTACTAAGTGGGTAGCTGCCCCCGCCTTCCGTTCGGCCCCTCCTCCACAACTTGCGTCATGGGTCAATAAGGGGCAGGATAGGGGGCGAGTTAATGACGTTCCAACATTGCAAAGTCGCATCTGAGATCTCCTCAAGAGGGATGTCAGTATCCTCAAGGTAATGCAAGTTATGCTAGTTCCTCGGGTCCTTCCATGCCAACATCGATCTCTCCGTATGTGGGAGTTCAACCCGGAAGGACCACGAAATATTCAGCAATTCTTCGACACGACGCTCGAAGGGATGTATGGATTGTTCTTCGGATCACGAATAATGTGTCCGGACACTACCGAGGATGAGGGTCTAAACTGCAATCGTCCAGATACCCATGTAAGTAATTTTGCGGCCGAACATGATGTCTTTTTATTTGTCACAACATCATTCTGAAAAAATCGCTCTTGGCCAGGACTAGATAAGAAAGGCGAAGATGATCAGGTGTTCGGCCCCCCTTCCCGAAGGCTCACGGATCCTATACTAGCCAGGATGCTTGAGCACGCACCTTATCAAGTGCCATCAATGGAAGATAAAGGGAGGAATAAAGAAACCGAGAGCGGGCCTCATGCATTACTCATCCAAACCGGGGGAATTAGTGTCTCCGCGAAGGAGGATAATCGGCGAGAAGAATCTAGAATCCACTCTCCCCAAGGAAGGAAAAGGACCGCCTCTGAAGACTTGGAAAAGAGGGTTTCCAAACAAGGGAAGAAACCTTCGCCAGGGGGCCCTGCCCCGAAGGGTGTCCTTACCGCATAGTGCCCACAAGGGGGTCAGCCCTCCACCGTGCTGTAAGTGAACCAGAGTACTTTTAGTAAATATATCTCGCTTTATCTCCGAGGACAATAGCCGACACATATATCTTGCAGTCCGGCTCGTAGCCCTTCTCAACAGAGTTCGTCTTCGGGGGATCTTCTTCCGGATATGATGGAGAGCGAAATGCCTCCCCCTGTCTCCCCGCCTCCTGGGGCGGACGACCCTGAGGTGTCATCATGGAGGACTTCTCCTGATCCGCCGAGGCCAAAAGGTAACCCTTCGGCCACCCGAAGTCCAAAGCATTCGTCTCCTAAGCAGAGCAACAGAAACAGTCTGGGACTGTCCAGTGTGCAAATGGATGCACTGATGGGTCTTTTGGAGCAAGCGGCTATCTGAGAGGCGCATCGTACTTTAATGGGTACAGTGGTTGAGAGGATTTCATCCACCAAAAGTGGGTTGCATGAAGCTTTTATGAGTCTGCTAAGAGGCTTTGAGGTACGCAAAGTAATATATAAATTTTTTTGATGGTACCGCACATGCTAGGTGTTCTCTATACAGATAGTAGCCCCTGAGACTCTGGTTGTTGTCCCGAGGCGGCAAATAGAGGATCATAGTCCCAAGTAATGATCGCACTGCTTCCATGTGAAGGCGGCTGACGGTCTGGTGGCTGACCGGACTGCTGAGTTTGCCGGACTGAGGCAACAACTTGATACGGCAGATGCCGACATCGTGCTTGTGAACAAGCGGCTTGACGAGGCACAGGGTATGTATTCTCCGTTGGTCAACAGATATTAAGAGGAGCATGATGCTAGTATCTATAACATGTTGTGACTGCAGACGGAGCTGCCGCCGTGGAGACCCTTCGGGCGGAGCTTGCCCGAGCCAAGGAACAAGCCAGGAGAAGTGATGCGGCCGCC
The DNA here is from genome assembly GCF_056163025.1 of Triticum urartu. NCBI lineage: Eukaryota > Viridiplantae > Streptophyta > Magnoliopsida > Poales > Poaceae > Triticum > Triticum urartu. The sequence continues at coordinate 194,025,061 of NC_141877.1, read as the reverse complement.
CTAAAGGCTGCCGAAGAATTACGAGCCGAATGGGCTGCTCATCGCCAGAGCGAAGATAAAATAGCCAAGATGGCTATTGAGCTGAAGGATGCCGCCGACCGGTATGAGCTTCTTGAAAAGGAAAGCCAAGCGAAAGTGGTGGACCTGAAGAAAGCCATGGTAGAAGCCAAGGAAACCCGCTCTGAAATCAGAGCAGCGAAGGAGGAGCTCTGCGAGGACGGAGATATGACGGCTGGGAAGCCCTTTCTGTTGCGGACGAAGTTCGGAGATCCGAAGTATGCCCCTCTGGATCAATTATGGAGTGCTGCAGACACGTTTTCGGACCTGGCAATGAGTGCTGCTAATGCGACTGAGTTTTTCAAAGATAAAAAAGATCACGAAGTGGAAAAGTTGTTATGGTCGCAGTTCAGTGCTCCAATGCATTCGCTGCGGTTAAATGAGCAAATGTCCTAGTGGGCTGAGCTCCATAGGTTGTCCGGGCTTGCCATGAGGTCTGTCGTGGATCATCTTTGGCCGGAAGGGCCAAGGACGAATAGTTATTTTGGTTTAGTGCAATGATTCCTTGGTGTTGTGCCGCATATCGATGCTGTAAAGAGGTCTGCATGCATAGAGGGTGCGCGGATGGCTCTTGCCCGTGTTAAGACATACTGGGCAGAGATGGATGCGACCACTATTGCAACCCGGGGTCCGGCCGTAGGCCAGGTCTCGGCCGAGCACTATTATGAAGAAGTCCTAGAAGGCGCTCGTTTAATAGAGGCTCAGTGCTCGAAGAGTATCATGTTCTAGTGACATGTATCCCAATTGTAAAAACAATGATATTTGTCTTATAAAGGTTGTGTTTATACTTTTGCCTGAAAGTATTATGATACCTCCTGTGCGGCCGTTTATGTATTTATATAACCTGAAAGTTTGCAGTCGTCGGCTTCAGCCCCCACACATATAATACGGGGCTATTCGGAAAAGCGCGTATTCACACTTGATCCAATGTCTTGGTCCATTAAGGAGGTGATAGCACGGCGAACAAGGAAATCGGACTATATTGCTTTAACACTTTCACTTAGCCATAGGAGTTTGACAGTGTGGCTACGATATAGCCCCTGGTACTTCCGCGCTTATCCAAATACGGTGTGCGTGCATACATGACCGGGAAACCGGTCCTTCGTTAATGCGGAGAAATCGCGAAGATTCCGCCGAGTCCTCGAGTGGTTGACCAGTCTCGCGCTTTATCATGACAGTCAATTTTCGGCTTTCTCTACTGAGGTGCTCATCCAGATGAACCAGGGCACAATCGCAGAAGTTCTCCCGGTGCCACCTTAGCCGATAGAGCGGAATGTAAGGTAGCAAAACACGGGAGCCGGTAAAATCCAACTATTAACCAAAGACATGATTCGGAGCTGATGCATATAAGGCCAAACTCGCGATGCCGAACACTCCCTAAGGTATTCGGTCTTTACAATGTATACTGGGCTGAGTAACGCCCTCGATAATAAGCCCTGAATTTCTAGGTACATGCATTAGTCTGACGTGACGAAATGCCAATAACGCCAGCATCCCTCTTGGTTATGTTGAGTATCCGGAGGGTGTAAAGCAACAACAGATGGTAAAAAGGTTTACACAGGGTCTTAATCTAAAAAGAAACCTTTGAACGGGGCCCTGCTGCATGTCTACGCCTGTGTCTCCGTTGTGCCGTATCCTGGAAGGGTGTAGCCCGATGATCATCTGTAAGAGAGAAAAGCCGAGGTGAAAGTTTTCGTGCGAAAAATTGGTTATTCTTAGTAAACCATTAAAATTCAATCTAAATAAGGTCGCCGAAATGTAGTCCTTTTTTCATGCGGGAAGCCCATAGCACCGCCTATGGGGGTATATCCATCGATCCAGTCTTAGGTTTATTTGAGTTGTTACAGCTAGTGGTGCGCCAGACTCGTCTAGTCGTGTCCGTGGTCTTGACGACCGATCATTTATTCTGGTTGAAGAGGCCGTTCAGTGTTCGGCTACTAAAGCCGCCACACATTCTTTCGCACGTAAGGAACGCTCTGTGTTTCCGTTAACTATGATGATGCCACGTGGACCGGGCATCTTAAGATTAAGATAAGCGTAATGTGGTATTGCATTAAAACAAGCGAAGGCCGTTCTTCCGAGTAGTGCTTGATAGCCGCTTCGGAATGGAGCGATGTCGAAGGTTAACTTTTCACTTCGAAAGTTGTCAGGAGAACCGAATACAACCTCTAGTACTAGAGAGCTCGTGCAACGGGCCTCTGGGCCTGGTATTACTCCTTTAAAGGTAGTATTGCTTTGGCTGATTCTTGTCGGTTCTATCCCCATTTTGCGGACTGTGTCCTGATATATCATATTAAGACTACTGCCACCATCTATAAGGACTCGGGTGAGATGGTATCCGTCAATTATTGGGTCTAGTACCAAGGCAGCCGATCCTCCCTGCCGGATACTAGTCGGGTAATCCCCGTGATCAAAAGTGATCGGGCAGGCCGACCAAGGTTTGAACTTGGGGGTAGAGGGCTCCAGGGTGCATACGTCTCAGAGTGTGTGCTTGCTCCTCCTCTTTGTTACGTGAATGACTTTCACTCTTTTGACCTCCAGTGGGAATTTTTTCTGTCCCCTAGTGTTCGGCTGGCGAGGCTCATCCTCGTCTTCACTTGGTGTCTCCCTCCCGTTGTGTTCGGCGTTTAGCTTGCCAGCCTGCTTGAAGACCCGGCATTCTCTGTTGGTGTGATTTGCGGGTGTGTCGGAGGTGCCATGAATCTGACATAATCTATCTAGAATCTTGTTTAGGCTGGACGGTCCATCTCTGCTGCCTTTAAATGGCTTTTTCCATTGACCGGGTCGAGAGCTCCTAAATCCGGCGTTTACCGCAATGTTGTCTAGGCTGTCTTCATTGTTTCGACGCTTCCTTTTAGCATCATGGTTTTCCATTGCCATCCCTGTCTTCGGATGTGCCTGGGTTGCTAGTGCTGCTACGGGCCATCCAACTATCTTCGCCCGCACAAAAGCAGGTCATAAGGCTTGTTACGGCTGCCATTGTCCTTGGTTTTTCCTGGCCGAGGTGTCTGGCGAGCCATTCATCCCGGACACTGTGTTTGAAAGCCGCTAAGGCTTCGGCGTCTGGGCAGTCAACAATTTGATTCTTCTTAGTGAGGAATATGTTCCAAAGCTTTTGGGTTGACTCTCCGGGCTGTTGAATTATATGACTTAAATCATCTGCGTCCGGAGGTCGGACATAGGTCCCTTGAAAATTAGCCCTAAAAGCATCTTCAAGCTCTTCCCAACTTCCAATTGAGTTTTCGGGGAGGCTCTTCAGCTAGTGCCGAGCTGGTCCTTTCAACTTGAGGGGCAAGTATTTGATGGCGTGGAGATCATCTCCGCGAGCCATATGGATATGAAGGATAAAGTCCTCAATCCAGACCCCAGGGTCTGTCATTCCGTCGTATGCCTCTATGTTCACGCGTTTGAATCCTTCTGGAAATTCGTGATCCAGAACCTCATTGGTGAAGCATAGGGGGTGTGCGACACCCCTGTATTTGGATGTGTCATGGCATTTTGACGGTTGGAGTGTTCGGTTTTGATTCTGTGTCAGAGCGCGCTTCCTAGATCCATAGATGGACCTGGTCATACCGGCTTTTTGGTGTAAGTCCTCACATAAATCATGTGCTGACTTATTTGCGACATCGTTAGCCGCCCTATCGCGGCCACGGGGTGGTCGATCCGGCTGATTCGCCATTTTATTTTTCAGCTGTATAGGCTCTAAGGCCTCGTCATCGGATTCGGGCAGCAGCTTGAGCTTTGGATAGCTCTTTGTGTGGCGGCTGCAACCGTACTTTTCTTCAGTGTCGAGCACTTTGTTCCATCTACTGTTGAGTGTATTTTGCGCGGCCTTAAGCCTTTGCTTCTGCTTCTTCAGACTCCTTGCGGTGGCAATAAGCCTGTGGAGGTCCTCTTGCTCCAAGTGCCTTTCCGAGATGATGTGTGCATCATCGTCCGGACTGTTCTCCTCTCCGGAGATAGGTTGATGAGTTTTACCCTCGGCTTCGCCGTGATGGGACAGCGGCTCCGTACTATGTTCACCGTCCGCTGGTTCATCCTGCTCTGTCGCAGGGTCCATGTGGTCGCCGTTTGCTTTGGAGTCAATCGGGGTATTATTCTTTCTTGCGCTGTTATCATTGTTTTTGCCGAGGCGGGATTTGGAGCGGTGCCTACGTCATCACTTTGGGTGCTTCTCGAGGGGATTATCCTTCGCTGCATCCTTTTGTTCCTCGTCATTGTTTTCTTTGGGTGTATCCACCATGTATATATCGTGTGATGAAGTAGCTGTCCAGCGCCCTGTGGGCGGTGGTTCCTGTTCCTCTACTGCATCGTCGTCCATACCGTCGATGTCTGCGGAGTCAAAATCAAGCATGTCGGTTGAGTCGTCGATAGTGTCTATTAAGTGGGTGGTGGGTGGGGAACGAATTTCTTCATCGTTCGCTTCCCACTCCAGCCGGTCATAGTTCGGCCAAGGGCCTCCTGACAAGGAGAGAGACCTTAATGAATTTAGCACATCGCCCAAGGGCGAGTGCTGAAAGATATACGCAGAGGAAAACTCCATGATCGGCGCCCAATCAGATTCGATAGGCACGGCCGCAGGCAGTTCAGAGCCCGTAGCCGGGGACAAATCCAAGGATCCGGCAACACAGGTCTCGTAGGAGGTGAAGTCAGTATTCGGCTCTATCGCTGCTGAGTGTGCGGTCTTCGTGGCGGGGTCCATCCAACCATCCTCGGATGGCGCGATCTGTTCCGGATCAAGGGCCGGAGTTGCCATAGGTGTGATTTCTCGAACACTGTCCGGCGGCAGAGCTAAGTCATGGTCGTCGTGGCTATGCGGCGCACCTGACACGGGCTCGAATCCGTCGATGATGAAGTCTCTGTAGATGTCGGCAGTATAGTTTAAGTTTCCAAACCTGACCTGAAGGCCAAGGGCGTAGCTCTCGATTTGCTCCTGATGGCCAAGCGAGTTGGCCCGCAGTGCGAAGCCGCTGAATACGAAGATCGAAGGAGCCATCAAGCCTTATGGTGATGACACAGTGGAACTCTCAATGAAGGCAACAATGTCGGTGTCAAAACCGGCGGATCTCGGGTAGGGGGTCCCGAACTGTGCATCTAAGGCGGATGGTAACAGGAGGCGGGGGACACAATGTTTACACAGGTTCGGGCCCTCTCGATGGAGGTAATACCCTACTTCCTACTTGACTGATCTTGATGATATGTGTATTACAAGAGATGATCTACCACGAGATCGTAGAGGCTAAATCCTAGAAGCTAGCCTATGATTATGATTGTTGTCGTCCTACGGACTAAACCCTCCGGTTTATATAGACACCGGAGGGGGCTAGGGTTAAACTGAGTCCGTTACAAGGGAGGAGATCTACGTATCCAAATTGCCAAGCTTGCCTTCCACGCAAAGCAAAGTCCCACACAGACATGAGACAAAGTCTTCAATCTTGTATCTTCATAATCCAACAGTCCGGCCGAAGGATATAGTCCGGATGTCCGAGGACCCCCTAATCTAGGACTCCCTCAGTGAGGAAGAGCTCGTCGTAAGGGGTTACGCTGATGCTAGTTTCCAAACCGACAGAGATGATTGTCGATCACAGTCTGGATTCATGTACTTCATGAACGGGGGAGCAGTGAGCTGGATGAGTTCCAAGCAAGATGTGGTGGCCGATTCTACTATAGAAGCCGAATACATTGCGGCTTGTGAAGCTGCAAATGAAGGTGTTTTGATCCGGAACTTTCTGGATGATCTTGGTATTTTCCCAGCCTCGGTAAAACTGTTGGACCTTTATTGTGATAATTCTGGTGCCATCGCACAAGCCAAGGAGCCGAGGAATCACCACAAGGTCAGACACATAGATCAGAAATATCGCCTGATACGAAAGATCGTAAAGAGTGGTGATGTAGAGTTATGCAAAATTCACATCGATGCAAATGTTGCGGATCCATTGACTAAGACGCTTCCACAACCCAAGCATGAGGGGCACGTTAGATCTATGGGCATTCGATGTCTATTTGATTGACTCTAGTGTAAGTGGGAGACCGTTGGAGATATTCCCTAGAGGCAATCATGTATGATGACATTTCTTATGTATTTATGAATAATGATAGTCCTTGGACATTATCAATGATGTGTATCCGCAAGTACGTGACTTGTTTGTGGGACTATGCATTGTATAATTACTGTCCTAAAAGGTCCCTAGTCGATAGGGCTATGTGGACACGCAGCCAACTAGACTAGCATCTGACACGGTCGATGGCTTGGTCTCACTAGCCATGGAGCATTGGATGCTAACCGAATAATATGGACTTGGAAGGATCTTATCGGATTCGACGTTGTCGGATCCGAGTCGGACAGACCCAACTATGAGACACAGCGATATGTCATCTGTGAGTCTCGAGTAGAACATATGTTCTATGTCCTAAGACCTGAGCTAACGCATGTACTCGGGAAGGTGACAGACTTGCTTTGGGCCGACCAAACGCTACTCCGTAATTGGGTAGTTATAAAGGTAGGTTTCGGGTTTGTCTAGAACCATGCTGCCAGACGTTCTAGCAAGATGGGATTTGCCCCTTCGATCAGGAGAGATATACTCTGGCACCTCGTGTGATCCTACCAGGATATGCATGGCCATGTGACAAGGATCATGAGATAATCCGGTTTGTGGTCGGCATCACTGGAACGAGAAAGAGGTCAGGCTAGCATAAGGATGACAGACTCGCCTTGAGCCCGACAACGTATATCGTGTGGCAAAAGGAATGGAAGTATGATGTACAGGTTCACCTAACCAGCTTCATAGTCTGTTTGGTGTTCGGCATGCCTTGCTAGAGGCCGCTACCAACTGTGCAGTTCAGAGGTGATCCAAACTGCGACCAAGCTGGCTTGAACCTAAGGGGTCGCGCGTTTATGGGAAGGAACCTACGAGGTCGGAACCGAGGACACTGGTCGGATGTGATCCGAACTGTATTCGAATTGTGGCCGAGTAGACTTATGGGCTTTAGGGTCCGTGCAAGGCCCAAGTGTTGAGCCTGCGATAGACGCCTATATAAAGTGTAGGTGCCGCACACTCATGCGATTGATCGCTTCGGCGCTGTCACTAGGGTTTGCATGTGTTGCGAATAGACACCTCCACTCGCCGCCAGTTGTGTGATCGGACCTAGCAGTCCGCCGCAGGACGTTCCTCCTGCACACGCGGATACCGTTAGAGGCGGTGCACTTGTGCCGCTCCGGCGAACCTGTACGTGGGAACCGACTACTGGTTGTACGAGGGAGATTGGACGAGGATAGATGATCCACACGAACGCGCTTCCCCAACACTTCTTCCACTGCACGGCACTGCACGTCCAGTGGTAACGAACTATGATCCATCTCCCGTAGCATATTCTTCGTTGTTGTGCGCGTAGGAAAATTTTAATTTGCAGTCGACGCACCCTACCATAGAACCCAACAGTGGTATCAGAGCCACTGCTATAGGATATGGATTTAGATCGTATGCATATTAGATATGTGGAGGCGATAGATGAGATCTGTTGTCGTTGATGAGATCGGCTATGTGCACGGGTGATGTGATCAACTGCACATGGTGATCATTGAGGCTATGTTTTCTGATGATCGGAGTGATGAGGCCGTGACACAACCTACCCCTACCGGTCGGTATCTGCCATTGGGGTTAATAGTGGAACGTAAATCCGAATCAAACTCGCGATGATCGATAAGATCAGTCAGATCAGAGAATTCGGCGTCATCGGAGTTCAGATGTGATCTGTGATTTCCAAAAATGTCGGGTGATGCCCGCACCCACGAGGGGGCTGCCCCTTCGAACCCCACCGTGTGCGTAGCTCCTTGTATTTCGTACACGATCACTCAAACCAGTAGAATGCGATTCTATGCTTAAATTTATTTTGCAGGGTTTGGTGTGAATAGTATGGCTCATGTGTATGTGATGCATGTGTGTAAATTATGCATGGCATGCGTGTCATGTTTGTAAGCTGGCAGGAGCCAAAGTGATGTCATTATATTGTATAACGACCTGCGTGTCGACTTATGACTCTATGTAAAATTCATTACTAGTTGTAGTAGTTGGATAATAGAGATCATGTTGGCGGCTTGGCGGCCCGGCGTGACAAACAAGATGTAGTTTCTAGATGGTCATCAGAGTTGGAGCCAACCTGGAAGAACATCCATGAAGGAGCCATACTATTTCACAATATATGCTTTACTTGTGATTGTTTTGCTTCTTCGTTTCTATGCATGTTAGAATGGTAGAAAGATCCCTCATGAATATCAAGTAAATTTCCATTCCCGATGTTGCACCTTTGCACGTCAAGTACGTCTAGTAGTGGGCTCATAAAATTGGGGTGCTGCTAGGTGTCCTTGAACTGAAGGGTTCGTGTCGGACACGAACATGCACTGCATTAGGTTAACTTGACAAGGCTATCAAAACGGTTTTGGGCCTTGTGGCAAAAGTGGTCGGGAGCGGGGGTATGAGATACCTACCCGACCGATAGGAGTCGTATAGAGATACGATTAGTAAGGTGTTGCTTACCGGATAGGCATGTTGTCTAGCAGTGATGCTAAAGCTCACTAGTCACATGTGCTAGTCGGATCCTGAATCACTGAGAGTTTGTGGAGGGATGCTGACTTCAGTGGGAGTATTTCTGTTTAAGTCTAGAATTACTCTACATAAACACATTTCTTAGTGATTGCATATTTTTCTGTTGTAGATCAATGGAACCACCTGCTCAACCCAACTTTGCATTGAAATCAATTCTGGAAAAGGATAAACTGAATGGAACAAACTTTACTACCTGGTATATAAATTTGAGAATTTTTCTCAAGCATGATAAATAGGAACATGTTCTTGAGGATCTGCTTCCATAGGAACCTGCCGATAATGCTAGTACCACAACCAAGAATGCCTACCAGAAACTTGTTAATGAATCAAACGAGATCAGCTCCCTCATGCTGGCTTGTATGGACCCCGATTTGCAGCAGCATTTCAAAGACGTTGGGGATTTCGATATGATCAAGAATCTCAAGAGCATGTTTCAGGTGTCGGCTAGGACCGAAAGGTTCAACATGTGGTGATCGTTGATGGATTGTAAGCTGAAGGAAGGTGATCCACTGAGCCCACATGTGATCAAGATGATCGGATATGTGCAAGCTTTGGATCAGTTGGGCTTCCCGCTCTTGGATGAGATGGCTACTGATGCAGTTGTGGGTTCTCTTCCGCCCAGCTATGGGACATTCATCTCGAACTATCATATGCATGGCATCGATAAGAAGCTCACTGAATTGCATGGGATGCTCAAAGTGGCAGAGTAGGATATTAAGAAAGGCACGCATCAAGTGTTGATGGTGCAGAAATCAGCTAAGTTCAAGAAGAGTTGGTCCAAGAAAAAGGCTAAGGCAAAGGGCACGGAGACGGTAACCTCTGCCACTGCGCCGAAGTCTGGACCGGACTTAAAGACCATTTTCTATCATTGCAAGGAAACTGGTCCTGTTCATCAGAGAATGAGGCATGGCGTACCACAGAATGGAGGAAACGGCCTTGTGTTCGACCAGTGAAGGTCGAAATGGGATCCTATTCATCGGGAGGGGTCTGGCGTACCGCAAAATGGAGGAAACGGATCTCCTACGGTCAAAATGGGGGTCCTGTTGATCAGGAGGGGTGTGGCGTACCGCAAAACAAAGGAAACGGACTTGTGTTGGAGCGCTACGGTCGAAACGGGGGTCCTGTTCATCAGGAGGGGTGTGGTGTACCGCAAAACGGGACTCCACGGGATACTGTTCATCTCCACCGTCAACACCCTCCAGACTCCACGGGCTACTATTCATCCACCGTCGACCTCCTCCAGCCTCCACCTGCGACTGTTCATCCACGGGCTCCTGTTCATGCAGCCTCCACCGCGCGCTACTCCACCGGCTACTGTTCAACCAGCCCTCTCCACGGGCTCCTGTTCAACCACCCCTCCACGGGCTACTGTTCATCCAGCCCTCCACCGTATACTGTTCATCCTGCCCTCCACGGGGTGGTCCTATTCATCCAACCCTCCACGGGGTCCTCTTCATCCAGTCCCAACCGGCTCGTTCGATCGGGTCCTGTTCATCCATAAAGCAACACCACGGGGTCCTGTTCATCCACCCCCACCAGGAACTATTCATCCAAACCCCCCAGCAACGCTCACTATTCATCCAGAGGCAGCATCGATCGGTTTCAGTTAGCAGCAGTAGCGAAGGAATCGCTCGATCAGGTTCAGTTAACAGCCATCGATCGATCACTCGGGTTCAGTAACGCATAGCCTATAGTGCAATCGCTCGGGTTCGGTTAGAGCCCAACGCCTCGCTCGGTTTCAGTTAGAGCCCAACTGAGGGAGTCCTGGATTAGGGGGTGTTCGGGTAGCCGGACTATACCTTCAGCCGGACTCCTGGACTATGAAGATACAAGATTGAAGACCTCTTCCCGTGTCCGGATGGGACTTTCCTTGGCGTGTCCTGGACTATTGTCCGGAAGGGACTTTCCTTAGCTTGGCGATGCAGATATTCAAGATCTCCTACCATTGTAACCGACTCTGTGTAACCCTAACTAGAGGGTTGTAGTCCATAGGCAATCAACTCCATATACAACAATCATACCGTAGGCTAGCTTCTAGGGTTTAGCCTCCTTGATCTCGTGGTAGATCTACTCTTGTACTACCCATATCATCAATATTAATCAAGCAGGACGTAGGGTTTTACCTCCATCAAGAGGGCCCGAACCTGGGTAAAACATCGTGTTCCCTGCCTCCTGTTACCATCTGGCCTAGACGCACAGTTCGTGACCCCCTACCCGAGATCCGCCGGTTTGACACCGACATTGGTGCTTTCATTGAGAGTTCCTCTGTGTCGTCGCTTTTAGGCCCGATGGCTCCTTCGATCATCAACAACGATGCAGTCCAGGGTGAGACTTTTCTCCCCGGACAGATCTTCGTCTTCGGCGGCTTCACACTGCGGGCCAATTCGCTTGGCCACCTTGAGCAGATCGAAAGCTACACCCCTGGCCATCAGGTGAGGTTTGGAAGCCTAAACTACACGGCTGACATCCTCGGGGACTTGGTCTTCGACGGATTCGAGCCACAGCCAAGCGCGCCGCACTGTCTCGATGGGCATGATATAGCTCTGCCGCCGAACAGCGCTGTGGAGGCCGCACACGCACCGGTTCCGACCATTGATTCGGAGCCTACTGCGCCGATCGAGGATCAGCGGTTGGACGCTGCCTCAGGGGCTGCGATCTCAGAGGCGATCGAGCTGAACTCCAGCCCCGCACTCTGCATGGCCCGTGACTCCGAAGAGCCGGATTCCTCTCCGGACTCCGAACCTCCCGCGCCCCTGCCAATCGAATCCTATTGTGTGCCGATAATGGAGTTCACCGCCGCAGACATCTTTCAGCATTCGCCTTTTGGCGACATCCTGAATTCTCTTAAGTCTCTCTCTTTATCAGGAGAGCCCTGGCCGGACTATGGTCAGCGAGGGTGGAATACGGACGATGAGGAAATTCAAACCCCACCCACCACCCACTTTGTAGCCACTGTCGATGATCTAACCGACATGCTTGACTTCAGCTCCGAAGATATCGACGGCATGGACGACGATGTAGGAGACAAACAGGAACCAGCACCTGTAGGGCACTGGAAGGCCACCTCGTCATATGACATATATATGGTGGATACTCCAAAAGATGGAGATGGCGATGGAACAGTGGGGGATGACGCCCCCAAGAAACAGCCAAAGCGCTGGCGTCAGCGGCGCCGCTCTAAATCCCGCCAAAGCAAAAACGGTGATTCCGGCACAGGAGATAATACTACCCCAGATAGCACCGAAGAACACCCACCTCAGCGAGATTCGGTACAGGAAGATGGAGAAGCCAGCCCTCATGAGAGAGCGGCAGACCAAGAGGTCGAGGATGATAACTACACACCTCCCTCCGAAGACGAGGCAAGCCTCGATGACGACGAATTCGTCATACCATCAGACCCCGCCGAACAAGAGCGTTTTAAACGCAGGCTTTTAGCCACGGCAAGTAGCCTCAAGAAAAAGCAGCAACAGCTTAGAGCTGCCCAAGATTTGCTAGCTGACAGATGGACTAAAGTCCTTGCGGCCGAAGAGTATGAACTCGAACGCCTCTCCAAGAGTTACCCGAAGCGCAGGCCGCTACCCCGATTAGAGGAGGAAGCACCTACATCACCAGCGCATGACATGGCAGACCGGTCACCTCGCGGCCGTGACAGAGAGGCCTCTCGGCCCTCCACCCAAGCCATGCCCCGATGCCGCTCAACTAAGGCACGGGAAAGTGCGCCCGACCTGCGAGACACACTGGAGGATAAGGCAAGACAAACAAGATCGATCTACGGATCGCGCAGGCGCCCTACGACATGTGACAATGATCTTCACTCCGGATACAACAAATCCGGCCGGGCCGAACACAACAGACATAGCTCTTCCGAGCTACGTCGTGATATAGCCCAGTACAGAGGCGCCGCACACCCGCTATGCTTCACGAATGAAGTAATGGATCATAAAATCCCAGAGGGTTTCAAACCCGTAAACATCGAATCATATGGTGGCACAACAGATCCGGCGGTATGGATTGAGGATTATCTCCTTCACATCCACATGGCACGCGGCGATGATCTACACGCCATCAAATACCTCCGCTCAAACTTAAAGGACCGGCCTGGCATTGGCTTAACAACTTGCTAGTAGACTCAATCGGTTCTTGGGAGGACCTGGAAGCCGCATTCCTCGACAACTTCCAGGGCACTTACGTGCGACCGCCGGATGCCGACGACGTAAGCCACATAATTCAGCAGCCAGAGGAATCGGCCAGACAATTCTGGACACGGTTCCTAACAAAGAAAAACTAGATAGTCGACTGTCCGGACGCAGAGGCCCTAGAAGCCTTCAAGCATAACATCCGCGACGAGTGGCTTGCCCGGCACCTGGCATAGGAAAAGCCAAAATCCATGGCTAGCTCGCAGTAACAACTTATCAAAGAACCCTGGTAATTCGGATACCAAGGACAAAAGTGGCAGGATACGTCGGAATAAGCAAAAACGCCGCGTTAACAGCGACAGCAATGAAGACACGGCAGTCAATGCAGTCAATGCCGGATTCAAAGGCTATAAATCCGGTCAGCAGAAAAAGCCATTCAAAAAGAATACTCAGGGCCCGTCCAGTTTGGACCGAATACTCGATCGCTTGTGCCAGATATATGGCACCCCCGAAAGACCAGCCAATCACACTAACAGGGATTGTTGGGTGTTCAAGCAGGCAGGCAAGTTAAGGGCTGAAAACAGAGACAAGGGGCTGCACAGCGACGACGAGGAGCCCAAGCCGCCGAACAACAATGGACAGAAGGACTTTCCCCCACAAGTGCGGATGGTGAACATGATATACACAACCCACATTCCCAAGCGGGAGCGGAAGCATGCTCTACGGGACGTATACGCGATAGAGCAAGTCGCCCCAAAGTTCAACCCATGGTCCTCCTGCCCGATCACTTTTGATCGAAGGGACCATCCCACTAGCATCCGTCATGGTGGCTTCGCCGCATTGGTTCTCGACCCAATCATCGACGGATTTCATCTCACAAGAGTCCTCATGGACGGCGGCAGTAGCCTGAACCTGCTTTATCAGGATATAGTGCGGAAAATGGGCATAGATCCCTCAAGGATTAAGCCCACAAAAACGACCTTTAAAGGTGTTATACCAGGTGTAGAAGCCAACTGTACAGGCTCAGTAACACTTGACGTGGTCTTCGGATCCCCGGACAATTTCCGAAGCAAAGAGTTAATCTTCGATATAGTCCCGTTTCGCAGTGGCTATCACGCCCTCCTCGAACGAACCGCATTCGCAAAGTTCAATGCGGTGCCGCATTACGCATATCTCAAGCTCAAGATGCCAGGCCCTCGAGGAGTAATATGGTCAACGGAAACACTGAACGCTCCCTCCGTACCGAGGAGCACACGGCGGCTCTCGCAGTGGAGGTACAAAGTAGCCTTCTCAGGCAATTCTCCAGTCCAGCCATCAAAAAGCCAGACACTGCCAAGCACGCCCGGAGTAACCCACAGTAGGACTGCCTGGCACACTCTGAGCAAGCGTAGCAATGCGTCCCCAACCCTAGCTCTTGCGACATAACGAAACCAGTACCCTAGCTCTTGCGACATAACGAAACCAGTCCCCAACCCTGGGAAGGGGCACAATAACTACATGCCCAAAACACGGCTTAAAACGTACTAGGGGCTGCCGGATTCTTTTTTTAATTTTTTCTTACTTTCAGGACTCCATACTTCGGATGACCTGTTCGGCAATTCGACTGCCGCACAAACGATGCAAGCTCCAGGGAGGCAGACAAGCCATGCCGCATTATGGAACTCCCAGGTGGTCTCTGTTACGAGGGGTATACCTGTTTTAAGTACAATTCCGTGGCCTGCCCCTGGTCAGGACATACTAACTAGTCCAATATCTTTTGCTTACCGCACTATTTGTATCGTTCGGCTTTGATAAATAGCCTCTCTATAAACAATGCATAGCCTTTATCTATTTTCTGCATTACTCTCTTTTATGTATGTTCATTAACGACATATTGCACCCGTACACGGTGGTACGGCAAATACGCCAGGGGCTTCAGTACCCTTCAATATGGCGTGAGAAGTCCGTACACTTTCACAAGTGCGGCACCCCGAACTTATAGCACTATATGCATCGGCTCCGAATCATGATTTGGGTCAATAGTTGGTTTTGCTCGGCTCCTATGTTTTGGTGCCTTACGTTCCGCTATATCGGCTAAGGTAGCACTAGGAGAACCACTGCGATTGTGCCCCGGTTGAGCTGGGTTAAGCATCTCAGTGGAGAAAGCTAAAACTGACTGTCATGATGAGGCGAGAGACCGGTCGCTATTCGAGAGGTTTTTCGAGTCCCTAAAGACTTATGCCGCTTCGAGCGAGGAGCCGGATTTGTCCGTCCAAGGCATGGATAGCGCCCCGAACTCGGTCTTCCGAACTAGGGGCTTTGCCGAAATTTAAAATTATAAAGTTCTATGGCTAAGTGAGAGTGTTCAAGCATTATTGTCCGATTGCCTGGTTCGTTGTGCTCAGTGCCTCCCTCGAACGACCCAACTATGGGAAAAAGAGCGCTCAGGTTTATCCCGAACACCCCAGCACTAGTGGCATGGGGGAAGAAGCCGACGACTGGCCATCTCTCAATTTTTGATAAACGGCCGCACAGAAAATAATATTTTAAATTCAACAAGCATTGCTTATCGCCTATGAACAAGTTTTCAGCGCACAGGATAAACATGAGCGAGTTCATTCAAAAATTACATCCTTGGTACATTCATCCGCCACAAGGCGGGCACCCGCAAGAACATCCCTATAGTAGTTCTCGGGCTTGCGATGCTCCTTCCCTGGCGGCGGCCCGTCCCTCACAAGCTTCTCACCGTCCAGCTTACCCCAGTGCACCTTTGCACGGGCAAGGGCCCTATGGGCTCCTTCGATGCAGACGGACCGCTTGATGACCTCGAGCCTTGGACAGGCCTCCACCAGCCGCCGCACCATCCCGAAGTAGCTCCCAGGAAGGGCCTCTCCGGGCCACAGCTGAACTATGAAGCCCTTCATGGCCTGTTCGGCCGCCTTGTGGAGCTCGATCAGCTGTTTCAGCTGGTCGCTCAGGGGCACAGGGTGTCCGGCCTCAGCATACTGAGACCAGAACACCTTCTCCGTCGAGCTGCCCTCTTCGGCTCGGTAAAATGCGGCGGCGTCGGATACGCTGCGGGGAAGATCTGCGAATGCCCCTGGAGAGCTCCGGATTCGGGTAAGTAACAAGTAGTTTACTTTTATATTTCTGCTTTGCATAAAGAATGCCTTACCCACTGCTATCTTCTTCATCTCCTCCAACTCTTGGAGGGCCTTTTGGGCTTCGGCCTTGGCAGACTTGGCAGTCTCAAGGGCCGCCGCGAGCTCGGACGCTTGGGTCTTTGACTCAAGGTCCAAACTCTCATGTTTTTTCATGAGAGCCTGAAGCTCTTGCTGCACCTCGCCGACCTGAGCCCCAAGTTTCTCTCGCTCGGTGCGCTCCGCGGCCGTTTTCCGTTCGGCCTCGGATAGCGCCTGCTTGAGGGTCGCCACCTCAGTCGTGGCCCCTACAATAAGTAGTACAATTCTGTTATTTTTTTCAATCACGCCTCTCTATAGGCACTTTTTCTGTAAGGTATTTCTTACCTTCTTTTTCCTCGAGCTGCCGCTTGGCCAGGCCGAGCTCTTGAACAGTCCACTCGAGGTCCTGTTTCAGGACACCCACCTCAACCGTCAGTGCGGCGGTGGATAGCAGCGAAGCCTGCATACGCATATTGACTCTTTATTGTTAGACTCCTGCGAAAATTAATAGATCCTCTATTCGGCTTTTCTTTCCGAACGCCAAACAGAGCATCAGGGGCTACTGTCTATGCGGTAATATTTTTACTTACCTCGAAGCCTGTTAGAAGGCTAGTGCAAGCTTCAGTCAGTCCGCTCTTGGCGGACTGAACCTTCTGGATCACTGTACTCATAATAGTACGGTGCTCCTCGTCGATGGAGGCGCCTTCAAGCACCTCTAGCAGATTGTCCGGCGCCTCTGGTTGGACGGAGGCTGCCGGATTAGAAGGCTTGCTCCTCTTGGAAGGAGTTCGCCTGCCGCGGTCCGGAATTGTTGAAGATTCCGGCACGGTGTCCGGCTCAAAGCCGGACTTGGAGCCCTGGGGGGTCTTGTCCCCTTTACTCCTGGAGTCCGGGGGGTTGCCTTGCGGCTCCTCCGGGACCACCTCCACCTGCCCCGGAGCTTGTCGCGATGCCACTTCGGTAGTGCGGGCGTAAACAGCGGGCGGAACAGAGTTCATGTCCGATGAATCCAGGGAGCCGCTCGACGACTCTTTGAGTTCGGCCCGGGGCGGGCTGCATAATTATGATCGACATTAGGGAAAGCTGCGCGACAAAGAAACATCATGAGTTACTCTGATATCCGAACTTACGATTTTGCCGGACGCTTGGCCTTGTCTGGCCACTCCTCTTCGTCCTCTTCGGCGTCGGGGGAGTAGTCCGGTGGAGGGGTCTTCCTCTTCCTAGACCCCTCGGCCTCCCCCGTTGGGGCACCCTTCCTCTTCTTTCCTCCCCCCTCTGGAGGGGGAGAGGTTTCTTCTTCCTCCTCCTCGTTTTCACGGGAGGAGGGCGTCTCGAACTCGTCGGATGACGAGTCCGACACCACCACATTACGGGTACTCTTTCGAGTCCCCGTGGACTTCTTCTTCTTGGCCTTCTTCTCCGGCACCACATAAGGCGCCAGAACCAGCAGCTTCACTAGGAGAGCAGGGGCTGGGTCTTCGGGCAAGGGAGCCGGACAGTTAATTGATCCGGACTGCGCCTGCCAAGCCTGTCAAAGGTTAGGGAGTTTAGATCCCACATAGAGTCAAACTATGAAGAAACTTAACATCCTGTAAAAGGTGAAAATATCTTACCTCGCTGGCGTGACGCCGCGAACTGTATCCATGGTCCTCGGAAGCGGATATGGGAGCCTCGGCGCCTTTGGTTAGCACCTTCCAGACGTCTTCATATGTCGTGTCGAAGAGCCGATTAAGGGTTTGGTGCTGCGCCGAGTCGAACTCCCATAGATTAAAGCCCCGTTGTTGACACGGGAGGATCCGGCAGACGAGCATAACCTGGACTACATTGACAAGCTTGATCGGCTTGCTCACCAGGGACTGGATGCATGTCTGCAATCCGGTCACCTCTTTTTCGTCGCCCCATGACAGGCCCGTCTCTTTCCAGGACATAAGCCGCGTGGGGGGTCCGGATCGGAACTTGGGGACTGCGATCCATTTCGGATCGCGCGGCTCGGTGATGTAAAACCACCATGATTGCCACCCCTTCAGAGTCTCCACGAAGGATCCCTCGAGCCATAGGACGTTGGCCATCTTGCCCGCCATGGCGCCTCCGCACTCCGCCTGGCTGCCGCGCACCACCTTGGGCTTGACGTTGAAGGTCTTGAGCCAGAGGCCGAAATGGGGGCGGATGCGGAGGAAAGCCTCGCACACGACGATAAACGCCAAGATGTTGAGGACGAAGTTTAGTGCCAGATCGTGGAAATCCAGGCCATAGTAGAACATGAGCCCCCGGACAAATGGGTGGAGTGGAAAACCCAGTCCGCGGAGGAAGTGGGGAAGGATTACTACCCTCTCATGGGGCCTTGGGGTGGGGAGAAGCTGCCCCTCCTCGGGAAGCCGGTGCGCGATGTCCTTGGACAAGTATCCGGCCTTCCTTAGCATTTTGACATGGCCCACCGTGACGGAGGAGACCATCCACTTGCCTCCCGCTCCGGACATTGCTGGAGGAGGTTGAGGTAGGAAGCGCGGGCTTGGGCGCTGGAGCTCGGGTGTGCAGGAGATGGATAGGCAAAGGAGGAAGAAGGCGTAGGTAAAAAGGTGGATCCTTGTCCCCTTATATGGGCGGATGCGGTTGTGCATCCCCACCTGCCTAGTAAAACTCGCTTGCCTCCCAAGCGCCGTGATAAGTGACGCGGTTGGGTTACCCACGTCCGTGTTGATGAGAATCCCGTAAAAGGGGGGTACACGATCTCTGCTTTGACAAGACGCGCCAAGGAAACCGCCTCGCAAAACATGCTGAGGTGGAAAAGTGAAAACGATTCGAGCGAAGGACTTGGCTGTAGTGTGATGACGCACTGCGGAATACGTCAGCAGATTTGATTTGTGTTAATATTATTCTCTCTATGGCAATATGTGGAAGCTTATTTTGCAGAGCCGGACACTACTCTTGGTGTTTACAATCTTCTATGAAGGACTTGGAGGAGGAACCCTCCTTGCAATGCCGAAGACAATTTGCGCGCCGGACTCGTCGTCATTGAAGCCTGGTTCAGGGGCTACTGAGGGAGTCCTGGATTAGGGGGTGTTCGGGTAGCCGGACTATACCTTCAGCCGGACTCCTGGACTATGAAGATACAAGATTGAAGACCTCTTCCCGTGTCCGGATGGGACATTCCTTGGCTTGGAAGGCAAGCTTGGCGATGCGGATATTCAAGATCTCCTACCATTGTAACCGACTCTGTGTAACCCTAACCCTATCCGGTGTCTATATAAACCGGAGGGTTGTAGTCCATAGGCAATCAACTCCATATACAACAATCATACCGTAGGCTAGCTTCTAGGGTTTAGCCTCCTTGATCTCGTGGTAGATCTACTCTTGTACTACCCATATCATCAATATTAATCAAGCAGGACGTAGGGTTTTACCTCCATCAAGAGGGCCCGAACCTAGGTAAAACATCGTGTTCCCTGCCTCCTGTTACCATCCGGCCTAGACGCAGAGTTCGGGACCCCCTACCCGAGATCCGCCGGTTTTGACACCGACACTAATGCCTCGCACCCACGCGCGTGCATGTACAAGAGAAACGCGCATCACTCGGCCCCAACCACCCACCGTAACTGGCAGCACCCCGATATTTTCCTCGCCCTCGCTTCTACCACGGTTTTTTCCATCATGGACGGCCCAAAGAATGTCATGCAGCTGCGTCTCCGACCCGCCCAGGACGAAAAGCCCATTTTCTGTCATGATTTTTTGTCATAGATGTAGGACCCCGCCACATCTATGATGATATCAGGTTTTATCACAATTATCGTCATAGAAGTGTCATAAGTATGACAGGAAAAAAATTCGTTCGGCCCAAAATGTCATAGATGTGTCTTTTTTGTAGTGATAACAGTTGATTTATCGGCCATTTGCAAAGATATTTCAGTAGGTGTCAACTTATTCAAATCAAGTCTACGATAGAAAGAGAGAGGCATAACACTAACACCGGCTCCAAGATCACATAAAGCAGTTTTAACATAGTGTCTTTTAATGGAGCATGGTATAGTTGGTACTCCTGGATCTCCTAGTTTCTTAGGTATTCCACCTTTAAAAGTATAATTGTCAAGCATGGTGGAAATTTCAGCTTCCTGTATCTTTCTTTTATTTGTAACAATATCTTTCATATACTTAGCATAAGAATTCATTTTAACCATATCAGTCAAACGCATACGCAAAAAGATAGGTCTAATCATTTTAGCAAAGCGCTCAAAATACTCATCATCCTTTTTCTTGGATGGTTTAGGAGGAAAAGACATGGGTTTCTCAACCCATGGTTCTGTTTCTTTACCGTGCTTCCTAGCAACGAAGTCTCTCTTATCATAACGTTGATTCTTTGATTGTGGGTTAACAAGATCAACAACAGGTTCAATTTCTACATCATGGTTATTGCTAGGTTGAGCATCAATATGAAAATCATCATTAATATTATCACTAGGTTCATGTTCATTACCAGATTGTGTTTCAACATCAGAAATAGAAATATCATTGGGATTCTCAGATGTGTGAACCACAGTTTCACTAGGTGCATCAACATTAGTTCTTTGAGAATTTTGCTCAACTCTCTTAGGATGGCACTCAGGATACAGAGGTTCCTGAGTCATTTTACCCCCTCAAGTCACAATTCTAACAACATCATAATTTTTCTTATTATCTAATTCATTGAGCAAATCATTTTGTGCCTTAAGCACTTGTTCTACTTGAGTGGTAACCATAGAAGCATGTTTACTAATAAGTTTAAGTTCACTTTAACTCTAGACATATAATAACTCAAGTATTCAATCATACAAGCATTACGTTTCAATTGTCTACCAACATAAGCATTGAAGTTTTCTTGTTTAACAATAAAATTATCAAACTCATCCAAGCATTGGCTAGCAGACTTATTACGAGGAATATCACCTTCATCAAATCTATAGAGAGAATTTACCTTTACTACCTGTGTAGGGTTATCAAGACCATGTAATTCTTCAATAGGTGGTAAATTCTTAACATCTTCAGCTTTAATACCCTTTTCTTTCATAGATTTCTTTTCCTCTTGCATATCTTCTAGACTGAGAAATAGAATACGTACCCCTTTTCTTTGGAGTTGGCTTAGGTGTTGGTTCAGGAAGTGTCCAATCATTATCATTACTCAATATATTGTTCAATAGCAATTCATCTTGATCAATAGTTCTTTCCCTAAAAACACAATCAGCACAACTATCTAGGTGGACACTGGAAGCATCGGTTAGTCCATTATAAAAGATATCAAGTATTTCATTTTTCTTGAGAGGATGATCAGGCAAAACATTAAGTAATCGGAGAAGCCTCCCCCAAGCTTGTGGGAGACTCTCTTCTTCAATTTGCAAAAAATTATATATTTCCCTTAAGGCGGCTTATTTCTTATGAGCGGGGAAATATTTAGCAGAGAAGTAATAAATCATATCCTGGGGACTACGCACACAACCAGGAGCAAAAGAATTAAACCATATTTTAGCATCACCCTTTAATGAGAACAGAAATAACTTAAGGATATAGTAGTAACAAATTTTTTTCCTCATGAGTGAATAGGGTGGCTTGCTACCACTTGAGCATGCATTGGTTTTCCCTTGAAGAGGAAAGGGTGATGCAGCAAAGCAGCGCAAGTATTTACCTGAGTTTTTGAGAACCAAGGTATCAATCCAGTAGGAGACCACACGCGAGTCACCTTGTACCTGCACAAACAAATAAGAACCTCACAACCAACGCAATAAAGGGGTTGTCAATTCCTTCATGGCCACTTGCAAGAGAGAGATCTGATAAAGATGATAATAATAAGATAAATATTTCTGGTATTTTTATGATATAGATTGAAAGTAAAGATTACAAAATAAAACAGATTGGAAACTTGTACGATGGAAAATAGACCCGGGGGCCATAGGTTTCACTAGTGGCTTCTCTCAAGATAGCATAAGCATTACGGTGGGTGAACAAATTACTGTCGAGCAATTGATAGAAAAGCGAATAATTATGAGAATATCTAGGTATGATCATGTATATAGGCATCATGTCCGTGACAAGTAGACCGACTCCTGCCTGCATCTACTACTATTACTCCACACATCGACCGCTATCCAGCATGCATCTAGAGTATTAAGTTCCTAAGAACAGAATAATGCCTTAAGCAAGATGACATGATGTAGAGGGATAAACTCATGCAATATGATATAAACCCTATCTTTTTATCGTCGATGGAAACTGGGATCGAGCACTGCAGGATTGAACCCAAAGCTAAGCACTTCTCCCATTGCATGAAAGATCAATCTAATAGGCCAAATCAAACTGATAATTCGAAGAGACTTGCAAATATAACCAATCATACATAAAAGAATTTAGAGAAGATTCAAATATTGTTCATAGGTAAACTTGATCATAAACCCACAATTCATCGGATCTCGATAGACACACCACAAAATCGAGGAGAACTTTGTATTGAGATCCAAAGAGAGAGAAGAAGCCATCTAGTTAATAACTATGGACCCGAAGGTCTGAGGTAAACTACTCACACATCCTCGGAGGGGCCATGGAGTTGATGTAGAGGCCCTCCGTGATCAATGCCCTCTCCGGCGGAGCTCTGGAGAAGGCCCCAAGATGGGATCTCTTGGGTACAGAAGGTTGCGGCGGTGGAAATAGGGTTTTGTGGTGCTCCTGGATGTTTTCGAGGTATGTCAGTATATATAGGAGGAAGAAGTAGGTCGGTGGAGCCACGAGGGGCCCACGAGGGTGGAGAGTGTGCCCCCTGCCTCGTGGCCTCCTCGTTGATTGCTTGACGTCCACTCCAAGTCCTCTAGATCACTTTTGTTCCAAAAATCACGCTCCCGGAGGTTTCATTCTGTTTGGACTCCGTTTGATATTCTTTTTCTGCTAAACACTGAAATAGGCAAAAAACAGCAATTTGGGCCGGGCCTCCGATTAATAGGTTAGTCCAAAAAATAATATAAAAGTGTATAAATAAGCCCATTAAACATCCAAAACAGAATATATAATAGCTTGGAGCAATCAAAAATTATAGATACGTTGGAGACGTATCATGGCTATATCATTCAATTTAGTAAGACGTGCCACAACAGTTTAAAATTCATAGCCATGAAAAGGATCAGATTCAACCAAAGTAATTAACTCAGGATCAACAGAGAAATCGTAATCCTTATCAGAAATACAGATAGGTGAAGTAGCAAAAGGAGGGTCATATTTCATTCTAGCATTAAAATACTTTTCTTTCAGCTTAGCTAACACTTTCTTAGGATCATATCTATCGTCGCAAGCTAAAAGATCTCTAGTAGTTTGTTCATCCATAACATAACCCTCAGGCACATCAGGAAATTCATATCTAGGGGGATAATCTTCATCATCACTTTCATCAATATTATTAGTTTTAATAATTTCATTATCTCTAACCCTAGCAAGTTGTTCATCAAGAAATTCACCTAATGGCACAATGTTATCAAGCATAGAAGTAGTTTCATCATAAGCATCATGAATAGCAGAAGTGGCATCATCAATAACGTGTGACATATCAGAATCAATAGCAGGAGTAGGTGTCGCAACTTTACTCAAAACAAAAGGTGAATCAAGTGTAGAGCTAGATGGCAGTTCCTTACCTCCCTTCGTAGTTGATTGAAAAATCTTGGTTCTATCATCTTTAAAGTTCCTCATTGTGATCAACAGATATAAATCCCAAGTGACTCAAAGAATAGAACTATGTTCCCCAGCAACAGCGCCGGAAAATAGTCTTGATAACCCACAAGTATAGGGGATCGCAACAGTTTTCGAGGGTAGAGTATTCAACCCAAATTTATTGATTCGGCACAAGGGGAGCCAAAGAATATTCTCAAGTATTAACAGTTGAGTTGTCAATTCAACCAAACCTGAAAGACTTAATATCTGCATCAAAGTATTTAGTAGCAAAGTAATATGGAAGTAGCGGTAACGGTGGCAAAAGTAACAGTAGTAGTTTTTGTAGTGATGGCAATAGTGTCAACGGAAAAGTAACTAAGCAAAGATCAATATGTGAAAAGCTCGTAGGAAATGGATCAATGATGGATAATTATTTCGGATGTGATTCCTCATGCAACAGTTATAACATAGTGTGACACAGAACTAGCTCCAGTTCATCAATGTAACGTAGGCATGTATTCCGAATATAGTCATACATGCTTATGGTAAAGTACTTGCATGACATCTTTTGTCCTACCCTCCCGTGGCAGTAGGGTCCTATTGGAAACTAAGGGATATTAAGGCCTCCTTTTAATAGAGTATCAGACCAAAGCTTAGCACTTAGTGAATACATGAACTCCTCAAACTACGGTCAACATCGGGAGTGGTCCCGATTATTGTCACTTCGGGGTGACCGGATCATAACACATAGTAGGTGACTATTGACTTGCAAAATAGGATCAAGAACTCACATATATTCATGAAAACATAATAGGTTCAGATCTGAAATCATGACACTCGGGCCCTAGTGACAAGCATTAAGCATAGCAAAGTCATAGCAACATCAATCTTAGAACATAATGGATACTATGGATGAAACCCTAACAAAACTAACTCGATTACATGATAAATCTCATCCAACCCATCACCGTCCAGCAAGCCTATGATGGAATTACTCACACACGACGACGAGCATCATAAAATTGGTGATGGAGCAAGGTTGATGATGACAATGGCGACATATTCTCTGGAGCCCCGAATGGACTCCAGATCAGCCCTCCCAAGAGAGATTAGGGCTTGGTGGCGGCTCCTATCATAAAACGTGATGAATCCTTCTCTCTGATTTTTTCCTCCCCGAACGTGAATATATAGAGTTGGAGTTGATGTCAGTGGAGCCTCAGGGGGCCCACGAGGTAGGGGGCGCCCTGCACCCTCGTGGACAGGGTGTGGGCCCCTTGGTGTTGATTCTTTCGCCAGTATCTATTATAAATTCCAAAACGTGTCTCCAGAAATTTCCAGGTCATTCCGAGACATTTTATTTCTGCACAAAAATAACACCATGGCAATTGTACTGAAAACAGCGTCAGTCTGAGTTAGTTCCATTCAAATCATGCAAGTTAGATGTCACATCACTAGTTCTAGTAATGCCTAGTGCTAGCATCTGGTGTTGCATCATGTCTATTTACTCAGAAAGTTGAAATGGGGATGAGAGAAATTAACCCCCAGCACCCCCTCAAACCAACTAGGGTTTACTAAAATATTTTTCAATGAACCTGAAATGCCCTTCTAAAATGTTCATCATCTTTGCCTTGGTCTAGAACCTCTAACAAAAATGGTGCACACTTTTCTAGGACATCATAAGGTCACTCGATTAAATCATGTGCTATTTGCATTTGGACATTTAAATGCTACTAAATATTTTAAATGTCCAAATAATCCCAAACTGAAATGTTCCATGTTGGATATGTTCTAAATAGTGGGCATGTGTAGTTTGGTGATTTTTGGAAATGCCTAAGTATTTTTAGAAAAGCCACAAACTTGCAGAAATAAAGAAAACAAAAAATATAAAAGGAAAACAAACTTACCTGGCAAAGCCACCAGCTGGCCCCCCTGGGGGCCCAGCACTGTGCTGGCCGGTGCCAGCCAGCTGCTTCGTCCCTGTCAGGCAGGCAGGGAGGTGGCGCCGGCGTGCGCGAGCTCGCGATCGCGTCAGCTGCTTGCCGTCCGCACCCCTGGACACCTGGCAAGCTCCACATCGCCGCTCCGACCCCGCAGACACCTCGCTCAGTCCTCTGCCTCTCTCCCTCGCCCTCTCCCACCATGGTCGACGCTGCCGCGCCCGCGCCACTGTGAAACTCGCGTCCACCATCGCCCCCGTGCCGCGCTGCCGTGTCCACGAGCTCGGCCGTTGTCTGCTTCGTGGAGCTAGCCGAGCCCCAAGCGCTCGCACGCTCTAATTCGTCTTCATCGACCTCGTATTCACCGAACACCACCGGAGATGCCCTTCGCCGTCACCGCCGCACCAGCTCGTCCCTGACCTTGCCGTCTACCTCATTGTGATCGTCGTGAGCCCAACTACATCCTCCCCCTTCCCGTCTCGCTCTCGAGCACCACGGCGACTACACCGAGCTCGGCCGCACCCGCTGCCGCTAACGCATGTCGCCGTCGTGGCCACAGCCACGTTGGCTTGATTCCGAGCACTCCATCGTCTTCACCACACTCACAGAAGCCCATAGCACCTTCCCACGCGCCTCGCCGTGCCTCATAGTGATGACTTCGACCTCGCCCGAACACCGGCGACTGCCAAGATCGTCGCCGGCGACGTTTCCGGCCACCTCAGCTCCACCCACTGCCACCACTCGACGCGGCTCACTCCCCGCATCACGTAGATGTGTTCCGTCGTCGTTTTAGTCGCCAGAGCACGAATCCCGCACTGCCCCGCCTCGTTTGGCCTCGCCGGCGGCTAAACGCCGGCGAGTTTGACCCCGCTGACCGAGTTAACCCCGGGTGGACCCAGTTTGACCCCCTAGGTCTATGACAAGTGGGACCGCCTACTAATTAAGTTAGGATTAGGACTAACTAAAAATTAGTTAGACTAATGACACTGACACGCGGGACCCATTGGTCAGGTTTGACCTGGACCATCCCCATTGACTGCTGACGTCACCTTGACGCACTGCTGACGCAATAAAGCATTTACTGGATTTATTCTTATATAGGAAATTCCAGAAAATGCTACGAACTTCAAAAATTCATAGAAATTAATCTGTAACTCCAAATGCAAAGATTTATATATGGAATTTGATTAGAAAAATCCAATCTTTCCATCTATACTAGTTTCATGCATGTTAGAACACTTTAACCTTGTTGTTTACGTGAAATAAGTAAATGCACTAATATGACCTCTTATTTTGGGTTTGCATTTGAATCCTTGATTCAAATGAACTCAAACCAATCTGTTCTAAGTTGCATTAGCCAAAACACACTCATTTGCCATATCATTGCATGCATCATATTGTTGCATATTGCCATGTGATGATTGTGTTTCGATGTGTTCATCGTGGTAGTTTCTGTCTCCGAGGATATTCACGAGTATCCAACTGAAGGGCAGTATCCCACTACCACTCTGTCAGGCAAGCAAAACCCCATTGTTCATTCTGATACAATCCCACTCTCTCACCGCTGCTCTCTTTTATTTCATTAGGACAACAACGATTCAACTGTTACATGCTGCGGTAGTTGAACCCCTTTCCTCTACATGACCTGTCGTTTCCACTAGCATGAGTAGGAGTAGTTTGAGCACTGATGTGCCTACTCATTCATGCTAGTTTGTCATGCCTGCTATTGCTTAGAGTTGTGTCAGGTCTCATTCATCGGGAATGAATTGGAAAGTTCTGAACATGTCCTACTGTGCATGAGCTAAGTGTGTGAACACGATTTGGTAAAGGTAGTGGTGAGAGGACATGTAGGAGTACATGGTGGGTTGTCTCATTGAAACCATCCTCAGGAACTAAGTTCTGTGTTTGTGATCCCGAAACCAATGGACCCTCTCGACTTATTAACTCCCCTTGCCCTCTGTCCAGGAGTTGCAACTAGTTTCTGGTGTTTGTAGGATATGTGTTGGAGGCCGTGCATAGCGCTGACCCTAGGGGTGGGCTATGATGCGGTAGATACACCGTGGCACGGTGTATCGGGCACCCGTTTGGTGTCTTCGGAACCCTGCACACATCGTTTGGGGCTGTGAGCGAAACCCCGGCTGGATCTCCTCACGGATGGAAACCGAATAGGCGATAAACCTGGACTAGAGACTTGTGTGGTTAGTCAGGTCATGGCCGACTCCCTCGCCAGGCTTCCGCTTGAAGGTTCTGAGATACACGACGTGTACATGGTGGTAAGTGGCGAGAGCGTGTGTGAAGAAGTACACCCCTGCAGGGTTACAAATGATCTATTCGAATAGTCGTGTCCGCGGTAAAGGACTTCTGGGTTACCTGTATAGTTCATAGACAAGTGAAAGTGGATACTCTAAAACTCGCAAGATAAGCCTGAGTGCTATGGATGGCCTTCTCATAGGGAGACGGGAGCAGATCCATAGTTGTGTATTGATGTGGTGAAAATGTGGACTCGTGTGCGCCACCTCAAAAGAGTTACTTGCAGTCATAGTTAGGATAGCCACTGAGTCAAAGCTGGCTTGCTGCAGTCAAACTCCACCACCCCCTTTGTTGATACTGATGCATATGTAGCTAGTTCTGATGTAAGTCTTGCTAGGTACATTTGTACTCACGTTTGCCTATTTTATGTTTTGCAGATAGACGTCAGTCTCTCTAGTAGTTCCGTGTGGACTTAGTCGTTTAGCTTGATACCTTAGCTATGATCTTGTGCCCTCGGAACAATCTGGTAGATAGTCAGGCTTCTCAGCCTTTTTCCTTTGTAGATGTATGTACTCAAACATGTTAAACTTCCACATGTGCTTTGACTTGTATGCTCTGAATGTTGGGTCATGAGACCCATGTTTGTAATATCTCACTCCTCGGAGCCTATTGAATAAATACTTTGAGTCATAGAGTTTTGTTGTGATGCCATGCTGTATTTACACATATCGAGCATATTGTGTGTATGATTGAAATGATAGGTATGTGTGAAATCCGACAACCTAGTTGTTTATTCTTAGTAGCCTCTCTTATGGAAAAATGTAGTCTTGTGCTTCCATGAGCCATAGTAGTCCATTATAGCCCGGTTCATCGGAGTCCTGCTAGCCCAGCACTACTGCTCCGGAACACTTCACTGGTCGGCATGTGATTCACTTCGTTCCTGTGTCTGTCCCTTTAGGGAAATGTCACGCGGTGACATCCGGAGTCCTGCCTAGCCTGCTATAGCCCGGTTCACCGGAGTCCTGTTAGCCCAGTGCTATAGCCCGGATTCGCACGCTGCTGACCGACATGCTCGATGTTGATTCATGTATGCCTGTCCCCGTAAGTTAGTGCCAGTTTGGGTTCATGACTAGTCATGTCGGTCCGGGTTCTCTGTCATATGGATGCTAGCGACACTATCATATATGTGAGCCAAAAGGTGCAAACGGTCCCGGGCCATGGTAAGGCGACACCCGTGGGAATACCATGCGTGAGGCCGCAAATTGATATAAAGTGTTACCAGCTAGATCGATGTGACTTGGAATCGGGGTCCTGACAGCTTTGGTATCAGAGCCTAACTGCCTGTAGGATTACCAAGCCAAACTTGTCGAAGTTGTGTCTAGAAATGCTTTAGTTATGTAAGGGAATTGATTGGGGAAGGGAACGAAAGGCTCTTTTTACTCCTTTACCTTATGTCCCTCTAATCTGAGTCATCCTCTTCTTTTCTACGGGGATTAAGAACTAGGCTTTCTCATCTTCTATCAGGATCACGTGTTACTAATCTATAGACTTATTTGATTGTTGGTTTCAAGCCCGAGTTCAGTTCCTACTACTTCCGTGTGTTGACAGTTGATCTCAGAACTTTGATATTGTGATGTTGAGTGGTTATGCCACCATTTTGCAGGATGTCTCAAATCTTTTTGAGCATTTACAACCGTTATGCTGTCCGAGTCATTCTAGGTTTCTAAGTAGTCTGATGCATTTGCAAATCCCTTCTTTCCGTTCCCGATGTCCCTTTGGGCCAGTTCAACCACACTAATCGGTGAGTTGAGGTACTCTATTGCCTCGACATATATATTGGAGCTATTATTATGACCCTAGGTGTCTTAGGGAGTCACCTAGTAATCTAGCAATGCTTTGTATCCCTAGTGTGATGATTCTGGCCACCATTCTCAAAAGCATCTCGTGATGTTATTAGTTATTAGGTATCCTTTGCCTGGGTTCTTGAACCCAAGATTCACCCTACTTACTTCATATTGATAGTGTTTGCTAGTTCCTTTAGGATATTAGTAACCTTTGCAATAGTCCTTCATATTGTGATTCTGCCAGTTCTATCATTCTGCATGGGTTATCCGAAAGAAATATGTTGAACTCGTTTGACATACTAACCCATGAATCCACAACTCAAAAATTTATATGTTCCTTGAGTTGTTCTCTTTAGTTGTATTCTGACCCCCGTCTATCATTTGATAGTCAAGAGTATGCGTGCATTCGCTGCGATGCGTATTATTCTTGTGGTCTGTCAAGCCATTCTATCCGGAATGACTAGGAGAAACAAACTCCAGTACCTCATCCATGTCTAGGATTGGGTCAAAGCAATTGTACTTCGCAGATCAAATGCCAATCCAGCTTTTGTTCCGTTCTACCTTGGAGTATTACCCTATTTATGTCAAGAATATCATAGGAATTGCAGCAACTCTTACGAATTCTTAACGCAGTGATACTTCTTGCCATTATCATTCATTCCTCGGTTTTTCGTGTTTTTGTATCCGGAATACTGACAAGCGAATTGTGATGTGTGACATCAGTACTGCTAGCAACCCCATTGCTTGGTAGTTAAAGGACAATAATATCATTCTTAGCATGTTAGTTATTGAATCATCATTCTAAGATAGATTGTGCTACCTAGTCCTTATTTCTGGTGCACTCTTCGATCAAGAGTTAGGATTGTATCAATCCCTTTCTTATTTAGCTATATCATCTTGCCCTCAAAAGCAAGATTGTTCTCGAGCTTAGATACATATCGATGGTTCATCATTTTCCGGATATCTTCATGGAAGTATCACCAGGTTGTCACCTGACCGCTATGTTGAGTTCATGATCAAGTTGGTTTTCCTCTAAACCACTCTTTCTCCAAGAATCTATGTTGGATATCCCTGTAGTTGGTTAAGCTAAACAACAACTTGGAGAGTTGTAAGTTAAAAGCTTGCCTAGCTTAGCTCATCTCTAAGGGCTATCTTTTGTGTGTGGTGAAGAAAGATGGTATTTTCATCGATTGACCTTCGTGATCAGTTAATGGACATATCATCTTATCCATTCTTTGTTTTGAGTATAGGCTATCATCAAATCAAGTTAGAACCAACGATATTCATAATGTTGTCTTACTCGTGGTTGATTCCTCGAGCATACACCATAACATCTTTTGGTCTGACCAATACTATCACATTGTTCACATAATGGTGGATGTCCAGTGATATGGAAATTTCGATGAGTTGCTGTTGAGCCCATCAGCAGCATCTTGTCTCCCCCATGATTCGTGTTAAACATTAAGCTAGTGTTGGAAACTTTGTAAACAATGCGTTCATGTTCTGTTCATGAAGCATATGTTTGGATGAAAGTAGTGACTTCCTCTAAGTTCACATGCAATCGATGCAAGTTGCCGTCGTGAACTCGAGAAAGTTTGTTTTGCTTCCTCTGGAATCATCCCAAGTCAGTCATGCATACCTGCGAAGTATTCTTTGGATTGGAGACTTGCAACCTTCATTTTATATGTATCCCTGGCACACCAAGCCACTAACTGATTTGTTTAAGGAGAAGAAGTTCCTTCATAAGAGCTAATCATATGACTTATGCAAGGACTTCCTTATCCCCGATGATGGTTCCCAACCAGAACTCGGTACTGTTTTATTATAAGACTACCATGTGGTCATGCTTGTCTAGGACAGTGTGTTCACAGGTGTGTAGCAGAACCAGCTCATGTTTTGGAGCTTGCTATTGTAGTTCATCTCCCGAGAATCTCGCAACGTCATCTCATCGATTTGTGTTGCAAACTTTCATTTTTCTATATAGACTGGATGAGTCTGTATTATCCTGACACCAACCAGATCTGAATCTCAGGCAGGTGTGATGGTTGGAATGTTTCCCAAGAACTATAATATTGGTCTCTCTGTAACCCGGTAAAGTGGATGTCGTGGCCAACACACCCAGCCGAAAGACTGATTATTGTAGTATCTTGATTGATTAAATTGGCCACCTTCCCAAGGATTCTGTAGGATTTACTTTCATAGTTATTCCTTATGGATTCTTGCGCTCCCGAAGTCCGACCTTCTACCTGATGTTCTAGATACCAAACCATATCAATAAATGGGTTATGCTAGCACATCAAGGAGAACATTAGAAGTAGAGTGCTAAATGTCTCTCGGTCGATTGTCAGATTTTGTTTCCTTGGCCTCGCTAAGGAGAAATCTGAGAAGGTGTTATCTCCCTTTGCATCTGCATCGTCCATCACTATTCATCATGGTAGTATGTTATGTTGCCAGGATCCTTGACAGGGGTATTTGTAAAACCTTGATGAATATGGAAATTCTCAAGTTCTTGAGAGCACGCGCAAGCACTAGGATTGATCGTCGACATTAATTGGGATCCTCTCTTAGTTTCTTTGATTATGCCATAACCTTTCAAACAGTGGAATCACTCTCTACTATTGAGTTTCTCCCAGTTACTAGAATCATTCCCAGCATTAGCATTTTGTTCCTACCTTTCACCGCCATTGTGCCATTCAACCATGGACTACCCTTCTCGGTAATTTCTGGTCAGGATCCCCTTCAAAAGTGGTCCTACCATGGGTCCCATCCATTTCCAATGATAAGCAAAAGTCATCCTTTGCGTTGTCTTCAACAAGGTAGTCCACATCATCCATTCTAGTCCAGGTATGGCATTCCTTTGAACTCCACCAAACGATCGACGATGATTGCCTTAGCCTGGTATAAAGAGTTTCAATGATCTAGATATCAAAAGTAATTATTTTTGCCATTTAGGGGAATAACTCTATGAGTCAGCTCCCTCAAGGTGCCTTGTTGTGTAATCATGGCAGTTAACTCCTCGCTACGTCGTGATCGAGCGTGGATTTGTTGCCTACCTAGTGGACCTTCGTCATCTGTTACACCCCATCCCCCTGAATGTATGTTTCGTGTCACAGCTCAAGAGATGTTTTATATCTCACCCCAAGAGTTGATCTTGAGTTGCCTGATCTTCGAGAAGATCGATTCCTGTAGAGTTCGTGTCTGTCGTCATCGTGTTGGATGAAGATTTCATAAGGAAGGACGCCAAGATCGATCTGAAGCAATGGATCACGAAGATCATGTTAGCTTGTATCCCATCTGTGTTCTTACCTCACCTCTTGAATCTCAGGACGAGATTCTTGTTTAGTGTGGGTGAGTTGTCACATCCCTATTTCTATTAATGCCTAGTGCTAGCATTTGGTGTTGCATCATGTCTACTTTACTCAGAAAGTTGAAATGGGGATGACAGAAACCCCCAACACCCCCTCAAACCAACTAGGATTTACTAAAATCTTTTTCAATGAACCTGAAATGCCCTTCGAAAATGTTCATCATATTTGCCTTAGTCTAGAACCTTTCACAAAAATGGTGCACACTTTTCTAGGACATCATAAGGTCACTGGATTAAATCATATGCTATTTGCATTTGGACATTTAAATGCTACTAAATATTTTAAATGTCCAAATAATCCCAAACTGAAATGTTCTAAACAGTGGGCATGTGCAGTTTGGTGATTTTTGGAAATGCCTTAGTATTTTTAGAAAAGCCACAAACTTGCAGAAATAAAGAAAACAGAAAAAATAAAAGGAAAACAAACTTACCTGGCAAAGCCACCAGCCGGCCCGCCTGCCGATCCAGCACTGTGCTGGCCCGTGCCAGCCAACTGCTTCGTCCCCGCTAGGCAGGCAGGGAGGTGACGCCGGTGTGCGTGAGCTCGCCACCGCGTCAGCTGCTTGCCGCCCTCGCCCCTGGACACCTGGGCGAGCTCCACGTCGCTGCCCCAACCCTGCAGACACCTCGCTCACTCCTCTGCCTCTCTCCCTCGCCCTCTCCCACCATGGTCGACGCTGCCGCGCCCGTGCCACCGTGAAACTCACATCCACCATTGTCCCCGCGCCGCGCTACCATGTCCACGAGCTCCGCCATCGTCTGCTTTGTGGAGCTAGCCGAGCCCCGAGCGCTCGCACTCTCTAATTCGTCTTCTTCGTCCTCGTCTTCACCGAACGCCGACGGAGATCCCCTTCACTGTCACCGCCGCACCAGCTCGTCCCCGACCTCGCCGTCTGCCTCGTTGAGATCGCCGTGAGCCTAGCTACCTCCTTCCCCTTCACATTCTCGTTCTCGAGCACCACAGCGACTACACCGAGCTCGGCCGCACCCAACGCTGCCACCGCACGTCGCCGTCGTGGCCACAGCCATGTTGGCTTGATTTCGAGCACGCCATTGTCTTCACCGCACTCGTAGAAGCCCATAGCACCTCCACACGCACCTCGCCGTGCCTCATAGCGACGGCTTCAACCTCGCCCGAACTCCGGCGACCGCCAAGGTCGTCGCCGGCGATGTTTCTAGCCAGCCAGCTCCACCCACTGCCACCACTCGACGCGGCTCACTCCCTGCATCACGTCGATGTGCTCCGCCGTCGATTTGGTCGCCAGAGCATGAATCCCGCACTGCCCCGCCGCGTTTGACCTCGCCGGCGGCTAAACGCTGGCGAGTTTGACCACGTTGACCGAGTTGACCCCGGGTGGACCCAGTTTGACCCCCCCTGGGTAAATGACAAGTGGGACCGCCTGCTAATTAAGTTAGGATTAGGACTAATGACACTAACACGCAGGACCCGCTGGTCAGGTTTGACCTGGACCATCCCCGTTAACTGGTGACGTCACCCTCACGCACTACTAACGCAATAAAGCATTTACTAGATTTATTCTTATATAGGAAATTCAAGAAAATGCTACAAACTTCAAAAATTCATAGAAATTAATTTGTAACTCCAAATTCAAAGATTTATATATCGAATTTGATCAAAAAATCAAATCTTTCCATCTGTACTAGTTTCATGCATGTTAGAACACTTTAACCTTGCTGTTTAGGTGAAACAAGTTAATGCACTAATATGACCTCTTATTTTGGGTCCGCATTTGAATCCTTCATTCAAATGAACTCAAACCAATCTGTTCTAAGTTGCATTAGCCAAAACACACCCATTTTTCCATATCATTACATGCATCATATTGTTGCATATTGCCATGTGATGATTGTGATTCGATGTGTTGTTCGTGGTAGGTTCTGTCTTCGAGGATATTCACGAGTATCCAACTGAAGGGAAGTATCCCACTACCACTCTATTAGGCAAGCAAAACCCCATTGTTCATTTTGATACAATCCCACTCTCTCGCTCCTGCTATCTTTTATTGCATTAGGACAACAACGATTCAACTGTTACATGCTGCGGTAGTTGAACCCCTTTCCCCTGCATGACCTGTCATTGCCACAGTAAATAGATGAAACCCACTAGCATGAGTAGGAGTTGTTTGAGCACTGATGTGCCTACTCATTCATGCTTGTTTGTCATGCCTGCTATTGCTTAGAGTTGTGTTAGGTCTAATTCATCGGAAATGAATTGGAAAGTTCTGAACATGTCCTACTGTGTGTGAGCTAAGTGTGTGAACATGATTTGGTAAAGGTAGCAGTGAGAGGCCATGTAGGAGTACATGGTGGGTTGTCACATTGAAACTTCCTCAGAAACTGAGTTCTGTGTTTTTGATCCATGAACAACTACTACCATGCATTAGGCCCGAAACCAATGGACCCCCTCGACTTATTAACTGCCCTTGCCCTCTGTCCAGGAGTTGCAACTAGTTTCTGGTGTTTGTAGGATGTGTTGGAGTCCGTGCGTAGCGCTGACCCTAGGGGTGGGCTATGATGCGGTAGATACACCGTGACACGGTGTACCAGGTGCCCGTTGGTGTCTCAGGAAGCTTGCACACATCGTTTGGTGCTATGAGCGAAACCCCGGCCAGATATCCTCGGGGATGGAACCCAAATAGGAGATAAACCTGGACTAGAGACTTGTGCGGTTAGTCAAGTCGTGGACGACTCTCTTGCCAGGCTTCTGCTTGAAGGTTGTCAAGATACACGACGTGTACATGGTGGTAAGTGGCGAGAGCGTGTGTGAAGAAGTACACCCCTGCAGGGTTATAAATGATCTATTCGAATAGCCGTGCCAGCAGTAAAGGACTTCTGGGTTGCCTGTACAGTTCATAGACAAGTGAAATTGGATACTCTAAAACTCGCAAGATAAGCCTGAGTGCTATGGATGGCCTTCTCGTAGGGAGACGGAAGGGGATCCATAGTGGTGTATTGATATGGTGAATATGTGGACTCGTGTGCGCCACCTTAAAAGAGTTACTTGCAGTCATAGTTTAGGATAGCAATTGAGTCAAAGTTGTCTTGCTGCAGTCAAACTCCACCACCCCCTTTGTTGATACTGATGCATATGTAGCTAGTTCTGATGTAAGTCTTGTTGGGTACATTTGTACTCACGTTTGCCTATTTTATGATTTGTAGAGAGACGTCAGTCTCGCTAGTAGTTCTGTGTGGACTTCGACGTTTAGCTTGATACCTCAGCTACGATCTTGTGCCCTCGGCAGGATCTGGTAGATAGTTAGGCTTCTTAGCCTTTTTCATTTGTAGATGTACAAACATGTTAAGCTTCCGCATGTGCTTTTACTTGTATGGACTATTGAATAAATACTTTGAGTCGTAGAGTTTTGTTGTGATGCCATGTTGTATTTACACATATCGAGCATATTATGTGTATGATTGAAATGCTTGGTATGTGTGGGATCCGACAACCTAGTTGTTTATCCTTGGTAGCCTCTCTTATGGGGAAATGTAGTCTTGTGCTTCCATAAGCCATAGTAGTCCGCTACAGCCCGGTTCACCGGAGTCCTCCTAGCCCAACACTACTGCTTCGGAACACTTGACTGGCCGGCATATGATTCACTTCATTCCCGTGTCTGTCCCTTCAGTTAAATGTCACGTGGGGACATCCGGAGTCCTGCCTAGCCTGCTACAGCCTGGTTCACCGGAGTCCTGTTAGCCCAGTGTTACAGCCCGGATTCGCACGCTGTTG
The DNA here is from genome assembly GCF_056163025.1 of Triticum urartu. Lineage (NCBI taxonomy): Eukaryota > Viridiplantae > Streptophyta > Magnoliopsida > Poales > Poaceae > Triticum > Triticum urartu. The sequence goes on along the minus strand of NC_141877.1, from coordinate 193,988,305 downwards.
ACCGACATGCTCGATGTTGATTCATGTATGCCTGTCCCTGTAAGTTAGTGCCACTTTGGGTTCATGACTAGTCATGTCGGCCCAGGTTCTCTGTCATATGGATGCTAGCGACACTATCATATACGTCAGCCAAAAGGCGCAAACGGCCCCGGGCCATGGTAAGGCGACAGCCATGGGAATACCGTGCGTGATGCCGCAAAGTGATATGAGGTGTTACCGGATAGATCGATGTGACTTGGAATCGGGGTCCAGACATTAGAGTCCAAAACAAGGTCAAAAGTGTTTGGAAACGTAGATACGATGGAGACGTATCAAACATGTAGTTGACATTGTATTTGTGGCAATGCCTCCGTTCATAATTCTTTCATACATTTCACATTTAGTCATATTTTGTTCTAAGTATTGAGTTGTAATTCTTGAGTTGTAAGTAAATAAAAGTGTGATGATCATCATTATTAGAGCATTGTCCCATGTGAGGGAAGGACGATGGATACTACGATTCACCCACTAGTTGGGATGAGACTCCGGACGAAAAAAAGAGGCCAAAAAATGAGAGAAGGCCCAAAATAAATCAATAAATAAATAAATGAGAGAAAAGAGAGAAGGAGCAATGCTACTATCCTTTTACTACACTTGTGCTTCAAATTGGCACCATGATCTTCACGATAAGATAGTCTCCTATATTGTCACTTTCATATACTATTGAGAATTTTTCATTATAGAACTTGGATTGTATATTCCAATGATGTGCTTCCTCAAATTTCCCTAGGTCTTTGTGAGCAAGCAAGTTGGATGCACAACCACTTAGTTTCTTTTTGAGCTTGCATAAACTTATATCTCTAGTGCATCCATTGCATGGCAATCCCTACAACCACCGTCTGTTCCACCTATCCATTGCATGAGCATGTTGATACGCCTAGTTGATGTGAGACTATCTCCTTATTTTTGTCTTCTCCACAACCACCGTCTGTTCCACCTATAGTGCTATGTCCATGGCTCATGCTCATGTATTGTGTGAAAGTCGAAAAGGTTTGAGAACATCAAAAGTATGAAACAATTGCTTGGCTTGTCATTGGGGTTGTGCATGATTTGAATATTTATTTGATGAAGATGGAGCATAGCCAAACTATATGATTTTGTAGGGACAAGCTTTCTTTGCCCATGTTACTTTGAGAAGACATAATTATCTTATAAGTATGCTTGAAGTATTATTGTTTTTATGCCAAAATAAAACTTTTGTTTTGGATCATACGGATCTGAACATTTATGCCACAATAAGGAAAATTACATGGGTAAATATGTTAGGTAGCATTCCACATCAAAAATTCTGTTTTTATCATTTACCTACTCGAGGACGAGCAGGAATTAAGCTTGGGGATGCTTGATACGTCTCCAATGTATCTATAATTTTAATTGTTCCATGCTATTATATTATCTGTTTTGGATGTTTTATATGCATTATTATGTTATTTTATATTGTTTTTGTGACTAACCTATTAACCTAGAGCCCAGTAGCATTTCCTATTTTTTCTTGTTTTAGAGTTTCACAGAAAAGGAATACCGAATGGAATGAAACTTTCACGATGATTTTTCTTGTACCAGAAGACATCCAGAGGACTTGGAGTAGACGTTAGGAAAGTCACGAGGCACCCACAAGGACGGAGGGCACTCCTAGGGGGGTAGGGCGCGCCCCCACCCTTGTGGGCCCCTCGTGACTCCACCAACCTATTTCTTACGCCTATATATTCTCAAATATTCCAAAACCTACTAGGGGAGCCACGAAAACACTTTCCCACCACCACAAACTTCTGTACCCATGAGATCCCATCTAGGGGCCTTTTCCAGCGTTCTGCAGGAGGGGGATTCGATCACGGAGGGCTTCTACATCAACACCATTGCCTCTCCAATGAAGTGTGAGTAGTTTACCTCAGATCTATGGGTCCATAGCTAGTAGCTAGATGTCTTCTTCTCTCTCTTTGATTCTCAATACCATGTTCTCCTCTATGTTCTTGGAGATCTATTCGATGTAATACCTTTTTGCAGTGTGTTTGCTGAGATCTGATGAATTGTGGATTTATAATCAGCTTATCTATAAATATTATTTGATTCTCCTCTGAATTCTTATATGCATGATTTGATATCTTTGCAAGTCTCTTAAAACTATCGGTTTGGTTTGCCTAACTAGATTGGTTTTTCTTGCAACGGGAGAAGTGCTTAGTTTTGGGTTCAATCTTGCGGTGCTCGATCCTAGTGACAGAAGGGGAACCAACACATATTGTATTGTTGCCATCGAGGGTAACAAGATGGGGTTTTCATCACATTGCTTGAGTTTATCCCGCTACATCATGTCATCTTACTTAAAGCGTTACTCTGTTCTTATGAACTTAATACTCTAGATGCAGACAGGAGTTGGTCGATGTGTGGAGTAGTAGTAGTAGATGCAGGCAGCAGCCGGTCTACTTGACACGGACATGATGCCTATATTCATGATCATTGCCTTAGATATCATCATAACTTTGTGCTTTTCTATCAATTACTCGTAGTAATTTGTTCGCCCATCGTAATATTTTCTATCTTGAGAGAAGCCTCTAATGAAACCTATAGCCCTCGGGTCTACTTTCCATCATATAGCTTTCTGATCTACAATTTTAGTTTCCTATTTTACTTCCTTTGCAATCCTTTACTTTCCGATCTATAAACCAAAAAAAACCAAAAATATTACTTTACCATTTATCCATCTCTATCAGATATCACTTTGCAAATAGCCGTGAAGGTATTGACAACCCCTTCATCGCATTGGGTGCAAGTTGGTGTTTGTTTGTGCAGGTATTTGGTGACTTGTTCATTGTCTCCTACTGGATTGATACCTTGGTTCTCAAAACTAAGGGAAATACTTACTCTACTTTGCTGCATCACCCTTTCCTTTTCAAGGGAAAAACCAACACAAGCTCAAGAAGTAGTAGCCTCTTAAGCAGGTGGCTCTGGGTCACCTGCCATAACATAGTGACGCCGTCTTCAGGGGGGTGAGGCAACGACCAATATTTGAAGCTCATCACTACCTCCTGCACCTGTACCCTCGTCATGCCAAACGACAGGACGACCTCAAGCATCATTCTGCTACCATCGGTACATGATATGATTGGACCCTTGGCAAACCTTGTCTTCACCTCGTACACGTTGGCTTGCGCCAGCATGGAATAAAGGGAGATGCATGTGGCTGATGGGTGATGATAGGTGTATGCTGCTAGGTAGGACTTTCCACGCCATGCAGAAACATTTTTGCTAACCTTTTCTCGGCTGCCGCATCTACTACTACATCTAACTTAGTTTTGCTTATGTACTTCCTGCTGATTTTTTTTGTTCTTTGGTTTTGGGGTAGGCGTCATTCACAACCCCTCCCAACGCGTGCCTAGTCTTGGGCTTCCTATTAACCCCAAAACCCACGTTCACTACATGGGTAAGAGGGTTGTCATACCTATATGTCCGTGAGGAGATTCATGACGACCCGGAACAAATTCCTTCTTTATTTTTCTCTACAAAAAATACATGTGTTTTGGTAAGCAATTAGTATGGTACATAAGAAATAAGTTGCGGGGACTAAATTATTAGTGTTGTTTGATGTTACCAAGTTCTCCTCCGTCGAGCCAAGTTCCTATGTCGGGAGGACCAACTCCTTACTGTCTGGGTTTGCACTGCATGGGCCCTGAGAAAACAGAAGTCCCAAGCATGATCTCAATGTTCCCAGAATGCATGTTGCTTACTCGCAGCTATAAATTCCGCTACCTCCTTCTCCCACTTGGGTTCTGCAGCTTTGTAACCACCGGGCCCAGGCGGTGGTTACCTGGCAGATTTTTCTGTAAATTACGGAAATGATTGCTTATCTCCTTGCTTGACTCACTACCATAGGATTCACAAAACTTCGTCCATTATTCATGATCTATAGTTGGATTGAGCTGCTTAACGGTCTCGAAGTCCATACCAACTAGATTGCAATGGGCACTGCTCTTCCAATCCCTTAATATCTTTGGCTATTTTGACATTGCATAATCTTTGGCTAACTTCTTGACATCAGGTGGTAAATCATAACTACGGTTTAACGCCAGTAGTAGATTCTCCTTGTGTCCAACCAAATCCTTGCTACCGATCGGGATGGTTTTTCAGAATATGCAATATAGCATTTTGCTATACCTTTTTGTTGCATCCTTTGGGTGACGCGCTCGCCCCTCGGGCCAACTTCAGTGATTGCAATTATACCTTCGTGAATCTTGTTTGGATCCCTTGCCTTTTGGTAGCTCTTCTTTGTGGCGGCCATGCTGGGTGAAGTCCCGTTAGTGTGGCTCATGTCCTCTGCCCCGGTGGTTGGTTCTACCTATTTGTCGCTGCCCATCTCAACATCAGGGATCGACGAATCATCCATGTCATGGGCGCTCATCTCGATGTTAGTGTTGGTGTACTGAGGTTCCTTGTCAGATGATGTTCCGACGCCGGGATCCATTTGTCCAACTGCAATAACATAACCAAAAAGGTATGACTGAACATAGAAAGAGAATGGCGACTGAAAAATTCAGCATGACCTTTGCTAAAAGTAGGGCATATTGAGTACCAGAAATTTGACGAAATGGAAACGAATCAACAATGTTTCATCAAAACATTGGCACACATATTAAGTCCTACAAATCAAACACAACCATCTGATTCTACATCGAATGACACCATCTCATCCACGTGTTTGTATCGGTACATCTAAGAACCTCTAAGATCTAAATCCTTTGTGCGTCATTTCATCAAACACGTTACAATCATCTATAATAGTGGAACATATAAATGTAAAATGTAGTGAAATTATACCTTGAAACATATGTGAATTAGAATTTGCAATGCTGGCGATGGTGTTGACGAGACGGCCTGGTTCTTAGCGATGGCCACGAGGTTGTCAAGATGTCATCCCACGAGATCCCATGGGGAAAAACTACAACTGTGGTGGCAGCTGAGTACGAGCACCGACAACGGCTGCAGCGACGGCGCTCGGACTGGACGACACGATAGTAGAGAGATGTAACGCCCAGAGACCGTTGTGCCAGATGTCTTCCAGTTATTCCCCGTCGTTGCCATGTCATTCGCTTTCATGTTGCACTTTTCCATGTCATCATGTGCCTTTCATCTGCATGTTTTTCAAACCTTGCATCCGTGCGGGTTTCCCAGTTTTCTCTGTTGTTCATTTCCTCATCCAAGACTCTCACATGCACCCATTGCACCTCTCAGATCTTGTTTCGTGAGCGGGAGAAAAACATTCTCGGAATGGGCCATGATTTTTGGAGTGGCCTTGATATACCACCGGCAGACCGCCTGTCAAATTTCGTTCCATTTGGAGGTTGTTTGATGCCCCAACGGTGAACCGCGTTAACCGCCGGACCCCTTTCTCTTTGTATCATTGCACCCCTCCACAATAGCCCACTAGCCCATCTAAACCACCTCCTTCCTCTTCGCCATTGGATCACGATCGTGTGGGTGAAAACCGAACCTCAATAGCCCTCTCCTAGCTCCCAGAATCTATATAAACACCCCCCTCTGAAATTTCAGGCAAACCCAAGATACAACCCTTCTCCGCAGCGGACACGTCCGCCGCTGGCCGAACGCGTCCAGCCGCCGCCCCGCAGCGAATCACAGCGTGCCACGTCGCCCGTGCAGCCCTCCATCGCACCGGACCACCGAGCCCAGCGCAGCCGCCCGGGCCACCGCGCCGCTTGCCGCCGCCTCCTCCTCACCGGCGCACCGCACCTCGCCGCCACCTCGTCTCCGCCACCCGACGGGAGCCGCCGCCCGCAGCTTGCCACCCGCGCAGCCACCTGCCTTCGCCGTTGCCGGCCACCGCCACGCCCCGGTGCCACCGCCAGCCCTCGCCACCACCGCCTCGCAGCTCGCTGCCGGCGCCACCTTGGGATTCGCGCATGCCACCGCGTCGCTCGACGCACCGACACCCCACACCGCCTCTGCGTCGCCGCCTCCTCACTGCCGTCGCCCCATGCCTCCCCATCGTCGCACCGTCGTCGGAGTCCACCCTGTCGCCGAATATGGAGGTGGACTAGATCCACCAGTTCGACGAACCAAACGCCTCCACCTCGCCGTACAATTCCATCCCGGGTCCTCATCGTCCACATTTTCAGCGAGGTTGATTTCTTCCAAGTCCCATATTTTCAATGTTATGTGTGCACCTTCATCATGCTATAACTCCATGCTTGTTGCTCTAATTTGCGTGCATAATATGTCAAAATGTTCATCTCTATATGCTCTAGATGATGGTGTAGTTTTCTTGCATGTTATTGCTGATCTTGATGCCTTAATCCTCACTGCAAAAGTGCTAAATGATGTTATATGCTAGAAGTTATCATAAATTTCCTATTTATCTTTTTCATAGTATTTTGTGTGATTTTGTTTTCAGCATCATGTCAACATGTTGTAGGAGCATCTTCATGCCATCTGTGCTGCGGTGCAATCCATTTATTTTGATATGCCCCGTGGTGACTAGCACAAGCATGCAAAGTAGGCTACTTGCTATTGCTGATTTCAGTAGCTTAGTGTTTTCTACAAAGTCTGAACCTGCTATATTATGTTGCCATGTTAACTTGATGCTACTAGTGAATCCATGCATAATATGGAGATGCTAAGTAAGGATGTTTTGTAGATCTTGTTATGCTATATCCATCCATGCCCTTGTTTGCAATTACGGTCTGGTGTATATTGTCATTACCATGCTCTAAAATTGCTAAATAATGTTTCTGTCAGTCTATTATCAGTAAGTTCAGTTTTGCCATGTGAATAGCTAGTGTTCTATGCCTCCTATGACCATGTTCTTGCCATGAGTAGCTGCACAAATATGCCTTCTTGCTGTTGGTTGTATTCACATGCCATGATATGCTTTATGTTGAGTTAACAAAGTTTGCAAACATGTCTACCTCTCCCTGTTGCTGGCATGTTCAGTTTATTTCAGTCTGTGAATCTGTAATCATTTGCCATCTTGGCATGATGTTTTGAGCATGTTCTAGTGGTTTCTAGCAGTAGCTCAGTGATTATGTTTTGTAGTGATCTACCTGTACATGCTTGCCATGCCATTCGATGCCATGAAATGTTCTTGTATTATATACTTTTGTTGTCTAAAATTATGCATCATGAATCTGTTTTCAACCTTACTCTGTTTTTCACTGAGTCTGAGAATCTGTTATTATTTGCAATCTTGTCTGGATGAATGCCATTCATCTAGAGGTTATATGGAGACGCTTAGTAATCATGTTTTTCCATGATTAACATGTACTTAAATGCTATGCTTTTTCTTGTTATGTTCTTGTACTGTAGCATCATTGTTTCATGCCTCCAACATGTCAACATGTTATTCCTGCTCACACGTATGCCCTATTTTTAGTCATAATCTGTGTTATAAAGTTGCTTTTTGCATTGATCATAATGGATTAATCCTAATGCCTATGAATCTGAAACTTGATGTTTTTTAAGCATGTAATCTGTACTTGATGTGCATATCAAGTTTATGCCCATATGTTTCCTGTAGCATGTTGTTTCCTTGATTGCAAAGTGCCTAGTTGCTGTTTGGGTCAGTTTGTGTTTGAAACTTGTTTCGGGTGTATGTGTTGAACCGTTGCTTTGTTTTGATCATGTCCTATATGAAATTTCTTGGTTTCGTATGTAGATTCATCATGTCACGTTGCATCCTTCACTTGAGTATGTGTGCTTGATGTTTGAATGCATTTTGCATCGATGCCATGTTTAACTTGTTTTGCTCATATCTTCTAGGCCGTAGCTCCGAATTAAATGAACTTTATATGTAACTTTGACTAGAAAGACGTGTAGATCATCTTGGTGCACTTTAACTTGCTATTTAACAACTTTAACTTAATGTTTTGTTCAGATCAGTACCAATTTTGAAATTTGCATATGGGGAGTTTCCGGAATTGTTGTATGTTGATTACGACCTCATTTAAACTTGCTTTGATGTGTGATTCTTGTATGCATCATCTCTTGCCATGAGTAGCATCAAGTAGCCTTGTCATGCATCATACTTGGATGAGAATCATGTCATGCTACGTGTTATATTTACCGTGTTATTTTCTTCTTTCCGGTTGTGCTTCGTCTCGATAGTTCCTGTTTCGTTGCGATATGAGGATTCATTCGGCTACGTTGGTTCATCTTCTTCGTGGATTCGGTCTTATTCCTAGCAGGATTTCAGGCAACATGACCATTACCTTAGATCTAACTACTATCTTTGTTATGCTAGTTGTCTCGATGCTATCTCTATGTCGCACGACCTACCACTTGTTTATCAAGCCTCCCAAATTGCCATGATAGCATCTAACCTTTTCCACCATCCTATCAAACCATTGTTTGGCTATGTTACCGCTTTGCTCAGCCCCTTTTATAGCGTTGCTAGTTGCAGGTTGTTCCATGTTGGGACATGGATATCACGGGATATCACAATATCTCTTATTTAATTAGTGCATCAATATACTTGGTGAAGGGTGGAAGGCTCGGCCTTTTGCCTGGTGTTTTGTTCCACTCTTGCGTCCCAAACACGATGAGGGTTTATGGGCCCCTCTTGACAGTTCACTTTGAATAAAACTCTTCCAGCAAGGCCCAACGTTGGTTTTACCATTTGCCTAATAACAACTAAGACTTGCATAGGGATCGGCTAGCACCCGAGGATAATTAATCAACCCCCAGGCCAGTGCTCCTCTGAGTGTTGGTCCAAACCGGGCGATGTCCGGCGCCCCTTGGGCAACCAGGGTCTCAGCCAACCTCACGTCTGGCACACCCGGTGTGCCATGAGAACGAGATACGTGCGGCTCCTATCGAGATTTGTCGGCACATCGGGCGGTCTTGCTGGTTTTGTTTTACCATTGTCGAAATGTCTTGTGCACCGGGATCCCAAGTTTGATCGGATGTCCTGAGATGGAGGATTGTTTCCGCGGATCTTGAGCTTGTCATGGGATAAGTTGGGACACCCCTACAAGGTTTAAACTTTCGAGAGCCATGCCCACGGTTATGTGGCAGATGGGAATTTTTAATATCCAGTTGTAGAGAACTTGACATCAGACCCGAAATAGAATACACCAACCGCGTGCGTAACCGTGACTGTCTCTTTTCGAGTGAGTCGAGAAGATAACATGGTGGGGTCATGTTTGAACGTAAGTAGTTCAGGATCACTTCTTCATCAGTACTAGTTTGCGACCGTTTGCGTAGTTTCTCATCTTATTCTTGTATTTGTATGTTAGCCATCATACAATGCTTAGTCACTTGCTGCAACCCCACCACTTATCCTTTCCATACCCATTAAGCTTTGCTAGTCTTGATACCCATGGTAATGGGATTGCTGAGTCCTCATGGCTCACAGATTAATACAACAATAGTTGCAGGTATAGATAACGCGATGATCATGACGCGAGAGCGATGTTTAGTTGTTTTGTAGTTCTTCTTCTTCGTCGTCGATCTTGGGATAGGTTCCTGGTCGGCAGCCTGGGCTAGCAGGCTGGATGTCGTTTGAGTTTCTGTTTTTGTTTCATCCATAGTCGGATGTTGTTCTCATGTATGGTGTTTGATGTATTCATCTGTCATTTTGTATGCCTTTGTATGTATTCCCATCTATTATGTAATGGTACGATGTAATGTTATTCACCTTGCAAAGCGTTTCAATATGCGGCTCTATCCTTGGTGGGACCCTCGAGTTCCTCTTGGATAGGATCGCATATTGGGCGTGACAAGAGAGGTGCATGGAGGCGGACCGGAGCGCGTGAGAGTAGAGAGAGGTGCGCGGCGGCCAGCGGCGGTTGCAGTGGACGAGCACACGAGAGGTGGGAGATAACATGGGAACAGATTAGGTATGTTTTGAAACTATGCACGGGGAGGGGGCAGTGGTGGGCGCATGTTTTCGGTTAACACACGGCGAGTAGCACGTGGCACCCGCCACTGCAAAAAACAGCAACGGCGGGCGGGCAGGGCCACCCGCCAGCCCAAAGCCTACACATGTAAAATATGTCTTTCATAAATATTCGTTGCGTAGAAATACGACATTGCACTTTTCAGTTTTTACACATATTTTGGGCTTGAATTTTTTTTCCACGTGTAATATATGCCATCAGAAGCCCCGTGCTAAAATTTGACAACTTTTGGAGTTAGTTTGCTATTTTCGCGGCATAAACTGAATTTTTGTCAAATAAAAAAGGCAACACAAACATTGGTCGTGATGACGAGGTTGGAATGGTTTGAAACAGTCCATGCCATCTTCATTGAACACTTGTAGGGTCTGATAAAAATTATATATCGTTATGACCAAAACCTGATGTCACAGCCTGATTTTTGGCCCTTTCTTTTTCTTTTGTTTTTCTGAGGTTTTTTGCTTGAGTTTTCTTTTTCCTTGGCTATGTGGTATGGAAACTGAAGAAGATGACCTCTTCTTTCTTTCCAGAGTGGCTTGTCATCCTTAAACCCTTCCCAAGACCTTGCCATTTCCATCTTGGACCAAACCCCAATATTCTTTTCCTTGGGAATATTCCTTTTATATTAAAGGAATAACCCAGTTTCCCTTAGGTTGTGAAGCAACCTATATTTCTATCACTCCAAAAATTCCCAAATAATTCTCATAAATTGTTTGGGTAATATTTTCCTCAAATATGGCAAAATATTTCATTAGCCATGTTTCCCATCATGCTCAATTAATTCCTTTCCTATTCTGTCCTGAATGGCAGTTTGTGAAGCAAGTGGCATTTACATTTGCCTAATTGACCTCAAACTTATTGGACACCTTTTAATGTCCATATAATTGCCTCATGCCAAAATTCAACTTAATTGCCCAGTGAATATTCCTGAGAAATTTTTCATAGTTCCTGTCCGATGGAATTGGTTGTGAAGGAAGTACTAGCTAGGTTAATCCTATTGAGTGGAAATTTTGCATGGTCCTTCATATAATCAAATCATCACCCTCCTCAAGATTTGAGCTCATGCAATGCACCCATGTGAGCACAACTTCAAATCTTTGCTTCTGTCCAAATTTTCAGTTAGTGAAGCAAGTACATTTTATATTGATCCATTATTGCTGAAAATTTTCCAGGGCCTGCTCCTACCTATATAAACACTCTCCACCAAAATTTGGCTCAATCCATTACATCATTTGCCCTGTGCATGTTTTCCAAGTTTCTGTACAGAGCAAAGCTATATGAAGCAAGTGCTACTTTGGCACGTCCAAATGACATGAAACTTTTTGAGCATCTTCATATCTTGAAATAATTGGGCCCTGCGTCGCCCTGTGTCGATGCCTCGCCATTGTTCGCCATAAATGTGCCGCTAGTGCGATGCCCGTGCTGCGTCCAGCCTCTGTCCTCCATTAGAGCTTGGCATGAGCTCACCTGTGAGGCTCTAGAGCCATCCTCCGCGCCTATATAAGGCAAGCCCGAGTCCTCCCGCACCTCACCCATCTCTCCCTCGCCTCATTTGGTCACCAGGATCGCCACATCTCAGCGGAGTTCGCCTCTGTCCTCCATGGCCGCCTCGGCCTCGGCTTGGTTCCGACCAAACCGAGCCTCCTCTCTTCCTCCTACCATGTCCACCGACTCCCCCTGTCCTGCTGAGCCGCCCCACCCACTTGCCCCTTGTCGGAGATAGCCGCCACACTGAAACCACCACCACCACTGCCGCCCTCGTGATCCCCATGGCGCCACCCCTCCCCCTCCCCGCACCTCCCCAGTGGCCATGCTCCCTCTAGATGGAACCCCGTCGCCGCGCTGGTCCCGCCGGTGGTCGCCGCTCGGCCAGAGACGGTCGGCCCCTAGCCGCCTCCCCTACTCCCTCTCTGTTTCACGGGAGCACCGGAGCGGGAGGAAGGAGACGAGCTCTCGTGCAGCCGACCCCCTACCCTTGAGCCCCACACGCCAGTGGCCCAGGCGCCTCATCCCACGTGGCAAGTGGAAACAGTTTCTGGTGAGTGCGTTTTCGTTTGATGAAAACGTATTCCTTTCCTTCTTTGCCAAAAATGCGTTCTCTCTTCCGGAAAACGTATTTTCCTCTACTGCGGCTCTAAATGCGCTTTCCCTTATAGAAAATGTGTTTGGCCCGAAGGCGCTTTCAGTTTTTCCTCCTAGGCACCCGTTGGCAATAAAAATATTCAAAGATTGGCCCCTGATCTTCCACACCTCATAACTCCGCAACCGTAACTCCAAACCCTACTTCTTCATCTCATCGAGCCTATTCTGTTGGTTTCACTTTCATTATGTTTTGCTATACTGAAAATGACCATTTTTCCCTTTCCATTAACCAGCCCCTTTCGAGAGAGAAGTGTTTCCGGTGAATCATTCCGCGATCGTTTCGCACTTCTCCCCGGTGTACCCTTCATCCCCAGGCAAGCCACAACCACCATTTGCATTATAGCCGTGTAGTAGCTTTGGTTTTCAACATGAATCTTTAATAACTATATGTTTGTTTTGCTACTGCTCTCATTATTTCGGTTATGCTTATGGATCGGTGATTAGCGTCATGCTATGTTTTCTTGCACTTTGTCATCATGTTCTTCCTACTAGTATTACTTTCATATTGGTCATGCTTGATAGTTCTACATGTTGGGTTGGTCATGCTCTTCGTTGCATGACTAACATCGGTCACCGAGTACCGTTAATATGCATTGTTCCTTTGTTGTTAGTTGGTTAAGTGTTTACTCGGTAATGTTATTGATGTGTTCTTTCATGGTATTTATTGTTGATACTATCGGATTTTAGGTTCCGGTAAAACCCTTGAGGTTCAAACACTGGGGTGCGCACAAAGATCTCTCCCACTCTCTAGCTCGCACATTCTACGATCTCACGGCCTAGCTCGACGAACCCAAAGAATACGAGACACAAGATTTATACTGGTTCCGGCCACCCTTGTGGTGTAATACCCTACTCCAGTGTGGTGTGGTGGATTGCCTCTTGGGCTGAGGATGAACAACTACAAGGGAAGAACATCCTCGCGAGGTGAGGTGTTCTTGTGCTTGGTGAGTTGATGCTCTCTTTCTCTCTCTCTCTCTCTGATTCTGATTCGCCTCCCTCCCTATGGTGGTGGCTAGTCTTATTTATAGAGGCCCTGGTCCTCTTCCCAAATATTGAGCTAGAAGGGATCCCACAATGGCAAAATTCGAAGGGACACAACTAGTACAAGCTATCATGACAAAAGTAGCCTTTGCCTACCAAAGGCTCCGGTGGTGACGCCGTCTTGGGCGCCACTGTGACCTTTGTCCTGCTGGTCTTGGTCTTGTTGCACCGATATGGAAACCTTTGCCTGATGGCTCAGGACTCCTCGCCTGCGCTTGCCCCCTTAGCACCAAAGAGGAAACGAGGACACTGCGCGCGATGGCGCCCGCCTGGCTCCAGTCATCATGGCTTGCGTCACGCAAACCTCGCGAGGTGTCCCTTGCCTTGATCTCTCCGCCCCTCGCGAGCCATCCTGGTGAGGTCGTCCCTGAGGAGGTCTTGCGTCGTCCGCCTCGCGAGTCTTGGCCCCTCGCGAGGGTCTTGAGTGTTTGCTGGTGAAGATGGGTCATACAGGGCCACTGGTGGAGCCGTGCCGCGGGCCGCAGGCAGGAAAGTGTGGGGACCTCCGTTCCCAGAAGGCCGATAGTAGCCCACGGGCCCAAGGCGCGCTCGGGCTAGGCTTCGAGGTGAAGCCAAAGGGCAAGTGCGGAGCACCACGGGCCCCAATAGCCTGCGGCCCAGCTGACGCATGGCGATTGATTAGACGTGGGCGGCCCCTCTTCCCCATGCAGCCGTGGTATTCGCCTGGCTAGGCGGCCACGGCATCCCACACAGTTATTTCCCCCTTGCTGGCAACGCACCCCCAACTCCTTCGCTTCATCGAACCTCAGCTTCCTCTCCCAATCCAACCTGAGCTCAGTCCTCCCCATCATCATGGCGCCGAACCGGACGGAGAAAGGGAAGAAGCCCCTGTCCACAGCCAACCCGCCTCCTGTCGTCGACCACGCCATCGGCCGATCGCGGGTGCTCAATGAGGAGGCCATGGACAAGGTCCTCCTTGCACTCGCCACCAGCTTCAACGAATGGGGAGGGACGACGGCCTTGCCGGTGTCTTGAGCTTCTGTCGATCAAGCAGCCACCGAGGTCCAGTTCTTCGTCGACACCTTATGAGCTGGTCTGATCCCCCCTTCTCCACCTTCTTCAACACCATGCTTTCCCATTACCAGATTCATCTGCTCCACTTAGATCCCCAATATGTTGCTCTTCTTGTCATCTTCGCCTTTTTCTACGAGGCCACGGTGGGCATCGCCCGCTCCATGGCCCTTCTACGCCATTTCTTCTCGCTGCACCTGACCGACCCCCGACAGTGCTCAGGGTGCCTGAGCTTCTAGGCCGTGGCAGCGATGGCCGACTCGGGGATTGACTTTGAACTCCCACCGTCCACAAGCGGGTTCCGGACGCATTGGGTGTATGTGGATATCGGCGTGCTCAGCCCTTTGCTCTTGCCTCCGTCTACGCCCGTCGTCCCCAGCTCCGGCTGGGCTCACAAGAAGCTTACGAGCCCCCACCTCGCCTTCGTCTGGTACCGGCTGAGGAGGTTGAAAGACCTTGGCTTGAACGCGCCTATTGTGATGAAGGAGTTCCTCCGACGCCGCGTCGCCCCACTCCAGTGCCATTCCCAGCCGATGTGGGCCCTTTCTGTTGGCCCGGATCGTATGAGGCTTTAGGAATCAGAGCTTTGGCTCAAGGCATGAAGAATGGTGCTCGAGGTCCTGGCGGGCGACCCCTCGCCAGCCGATATGCCACCGATGGGCTGTCTCTTGTACTGCTGCTTGAACAGGGTGGAGTTCGCGGGGCATATGCCCCTCTTTGACGAATGAGGGATGTGTCTGGTTGGCCTTGAGGGGTCCCACGAGAACCCCTTCATCGTGGTTCCCCTCCTTGTCACCGGCGCCGAACTTTCGCCAAGAGTGGACGCAGGGGGGTGATACGTCTCTGACGTATCTACTTTTCCAAACACTTTTGCCCTTGTTTTAGACTCTAACTTGCATGATTTGAATGGAACTAACCCGGACTGGCGCTGTTTTCAGCAGAATTGCCATGGTGTTATTTTTGTGCAGAAATAAAAGTTCTCAGAATGACCTGAAAATAAACGGAGATTACTTTTAGATAGATAAAAAATACTGGAAGGAAGATCCACGTCAGGGGGCCCACACCCTGTCCATGAGGGTGGGGGGCGCGCCCTACCCCCTGGGCATGCCCCCCTTCCTCGTGGGCACCCTAACGCTCCACCGATCTCAACCTTGACTCCATATATTCACTTTTGGGGAGAAAAAATCAGAGAGAAGGATTCATCGCGTTTTACGATACGAAGCCGCCGCCAAGCCTTAAACTCTCTCGGGAGGGCTGATCTGGAGTCCGTTCGGGGTTCCGGAGAGGGGAATCTGTCACCATCGTCATCATCAACTTTCCCCCATCACCAATTTCATGATGCTCACTGCCGTGCGTGAGTAATTCCATCGTAGGCTTGCTGGACGGTGATGGGTTGGATGAGATTTATCATGTAATCGAGTTAGTTTTGTTAGGGTTTGATCCCTAGTATCCATTATGTTCTGAGATTGATGTTGCTATGACTTTGCTATGCTTAACGCTTGTCACTAGGGCCCGAGTGCCATGATTTCAGATCTGAACCTATTATGTTTTCATCAATATATGAGAGTTCTTGATCCTATCTTGCAAGTCAATAGTCACCTATTATGTGTTATGATCCGTTAAGCCCGAAGTGACAATAATCGGGATACGGACCGCTGATGACGTAGTTTGAGGAGTTCATGTATTCACTATGTGTTAATGCTTTGGTCTGGTACTCTATTAAAAGGAGGCCTTAATATCCCTTAGTTTCCAATAGGACCCCGCTGGCACGGGAGGGTAGGACAAAAGATGTCATGCAAGTTCTTTTCCATAAGCACGTATGACTATATTCGGAATACATGCCTACATTACATTGATGAACTGGAGCTAGTTCTGTGTCACCCTAGGTTATGACTATTACATGATCGATCACATCCGGCATAATTTTCCATCACCGATCCAATGCCTACGAGTTTTTCCTATATTGTTCTTTGCTCATTTACTTTTCCGCTGCTACTGTCACAATCACTACAAAACCCAAAAATATTAATTTTTATATCGTTACCTTTTGCCACCGTTACCACTACTATCATATTACTTTGCTACAGATATTATGTTTCCAGGTGTGGTTGAATTGACAACTCAGCTGCTAATACTTGAGAATATTCTTTGGCTCCCCTTGTGTCGAAACAATAAATTTGGGTTGAATACTCTACCCTCGAAAACTGTTGCGATCCCCTATACTTGTGGGTTATCAAGAACATTTTCTGGTGCCGTTGCCGGGGAGCATAGCTCTATTCTTTGAGCCATTTGGGATTTATATCTTCTTATCATTATGAAGAACTTGAAAGATCAAAGAACCAAGATTTTTCCCTCAACTACGAGGGGAGGTAAGGAACTGCCATCTAGCTCTGCACTTGATTCACCTTCTGTTTTGAGTAAACTTGCGACACCTACACCTGCTACTCATTCTGATATGTCGCATATTATTGATAATGCCACTTCGGCTTTGCATGATACTTTTGATGAAACTACTTCTATGCTTGATACTACTGTGCCACTAGGTGAACTTCTTTATGAACAACTTGCTAGGGCTAGAGAGAATGAAATTATTGAAACTGATAATATTGATGAAAGTGATGATGTAGATTCTGTCCCTAGGTATGAATTGTCTGTTGTTCCTGATGGTTCTGTTATGGATGAAGAAATTGCTAGAGACTTTCTTGCTTGCAATGATAGAATCGATCTTAAGAAGTTATTAGCTAAGCTGAAAGAAAAATCTCTCAATGCTTGAATGAAATATGATCCTTCTTATGCTACTTCACCTATCTTTATTACTGATAGGATTATGATTTCTCAGTTGATCCTGAGTTAATTACTTTGGTTGAATCTGGTCCTTTCTATGGCTATGAATCTGAAACTGTTGTGGCACATCTTACTAAATTAAATGATATAGCCACCCTATTCACTAATGATGAGAAAACTCGCTATTATTATATCCTTAAATTATTTCCATTCTCATTAAACGGTGATGCTAAGATATGGTTTAATTTTCTTGATCCTGGTTGTGTGCGTAGTCCCCAGGATATGTGTTGGGACCCCGATCCTAAGTCACACCGATCTAGCATGTAACACTTCATATCACTTTGCGACCTCACGCACGGTATTCCCACGGGTGCCACCTTACCTTGCCCGGGACCGTTTGCGCCTTTTGGCTCACGTATATGATAGTGTCGCTAGCATCCATATGACAGAGAACCCAGGCCGACATGACTAGTTGTGAACCCAAAGTAGCACTAACTTATAGGGACAGGCATACATGAATCAACCTCGAGCATGTCGGTCAACAGCGTATAAATCCGGGCTGTAGCACTGGGCTAACAGGACTCCGGATGTCACCGTGTGACATTTCCCCGAAGGGACACACAGGAACGAAGTGAATCACATTCCGGCCAATAAAGTCTTCCGGAGCAGTAGTGCTGGGCTAGCAGGACTTCGTTGAACCGGGCTGTAGCGGACTACTATGGCTCATGGAAGCACAAGACTACATTTCCCCATAAGAGAGGCTACCAGAGGTAAACAACTAGGTTGTCGGATCCCACACATAGCAATACACGTTACACGTACGCATAACATGCACGTATGTGATGTACAACATGGCATCACAACATAACTCAAACTCATATAGATAAAGGCCCAGAAGAGCCGCATAGTATTCAATACAAACAGGGGGCTCATGACCCATCATTCAGAGCATACAAGCAACGGAAGCATTACATGTCTGAGTATAGACAACTACAAAAGGAAAAGACTAAGAAGCCTGACTAAACACGATCCTCCCAAGGGTACAAGATCGTAGCTGGGATACAAGCTACCCGTCGAAGTCACTAGTGTAACCAACTGCAAAACAGAAATAAGAAAACGTGAGTACGAAGGTACTCAGCAAGTCTTACATCAGAACTATCTACATATGCAACATTATCAACAAAGGGGGTGGTGGAGTTTTAACAGCAGCAAGCCAGCTTTGACTCAGTGGCTAACCTATACTACGAGTATCAGAAACTTCTTTGAGGTGAGAAGACGCACACGAGTCCACATATTCACCATATCAATACTCCACTACGGATCCATTCCCGTCTCCCTATGAGAAGGCCATCCATAGCACTCACGCTTATCTTGCGGATTTTAGAGCATCCACTTCAAGTTGTCTATGTACTACATAAGTCCTCCAAGTTTCCATATCCGAGGAAAACGGCTATTCGAATAGATAATGTTGACCCTGCAGGGATGTACTTCTTCACACATGCTCTCGCCACTTATAGCCCTGTACACATCATGTACCTCGGCAACCTTCAAGCGGAAGCCGGGCGAGGGTGTTGGCCACGACCTCACTAACCACACAAGTCTCTCGTCTAGGTTTATCGCCTATTCGAGTTCCATCCGCAAGGAGTTCCGGCCGAAGTCTCTAGTACGTACCCAAACGATGTGTGCAGGGTTCCCAAGCCCACCATCCGGGTGCCACATGGTACACCGTGCCATGGTGCCTAGTCTGTCTCAAGCCTGTCTCGTCGGACACCACCTGGTAGACAAGTAGCACTACCTACAAACGACAGAAACTAGTTGCAACTCCTGGATAGAGATCAAGTGGATTAATAAGCCGAGAGGGGCTGGATGACCGGAACCCAATGTGTGGTAGTAACTGGACTTGGACAACATACACAGAACTCAGTGCTCAGGGACGGTTCCAATGAGACAACCCACCATGTACTCCTACATGGCCTCTCATCGCTACCTTTACCAAAACGTGTTCACACACTTAGCCTTTATCGGCAGGACATGTTCACCACTCCGATTCATTCCCGATGAATCAGACCTGACACAACTCTAAGCATAGCTGGCATAAAGAAATCAAGCATGGATGAGCAGGCACATCAAGGCTGAAGCAACCCCTACTCATGCTAGTGGGTTTCAACTATTTACTGTGGCAATGACAGGTCATGCAGAGGAATGGGTTCAACTACCGCAGCAGAAAAGTAGCAGTTAAATCGTTGTTGTCCTAATGCAGTATAAGGAGCAGGAGCGAGAGAGTGGGATTTATCGAGATGCTCAAGGGGGTTGCTTGCCTGATAGAACGACGAAGGGGTACGGCTCCTCTGACAGTTACTCGGGAACACCTTCCGGAGTGAAACCTATCGCGAAGAAACGGTGCCGGCGATCAACACACAAACAAATGCAACAGAATGATGCATGAACATGACATGTGCAAATGCTAGTGTTTGGGCTAATTGTAATGCCCGAATGATCATGCTACAGTAATCCCACGCTAATGATGCCATGTCATCTGCGATTACTGTTACTAATCTCGGGTTAATTCGAAACTGCGTCAAATTCAAATTCAAATTCATGTCAAACGGCAAAAGTTTCAAAATATTAAACTAAAATGTTCGGAGTGTGTAGTTAAATGCCAGGGTAATTATAATAAAGCAAACACATTTTAATAAAATGCATAAATGATTTAAAATGATTTAAAACAGAAGAGAAAATAAATAAAAGGAAAACAGGAAACAAAACCAAAAAAAGAGAAACCCCCTGCCCCCTGGGCCTCGGCCCAGCAGGCCGGCCCATTCGGCCACACACCCAGGCCACCAGGAGGCCCACCCTGCCTCCCTTATCCCCCATTCCACCGACAGTTCCCCCCCCCACTCCCCACTCGCTCTCCCCCACCCCCTCGCTCTGGATCTGGATCGGGGAGAGGCCCGACCCCGTCGCCCCGGATCCCGTCGGCCGGAACGCCGCCTCGCCGCCCTCCTCCTCGACGGACCTCCTCGCCGGACTGCTTCCCCGCCGCGCGTCGTCCCCATCCCCTCCCCGCGCCCCGTTGCCCCATCCCCTACGGCCCCAGTGAGCAGCACCTCGCTCACTCCCTCTCTCTCGCGCGCTCGCGCTTGTCGCCGCCGCCCCCGTTCCCTTGCTGTACGTCGTTGCTCGCCATGGCCACCGGCCCGTGCTGCCACACCCCCACCCCCGCCTGCCTCTGCTCGCGGCCGACGCCCTGCTGCTGCTCGCCCGCGCCCCTGTCGTGCATCGGCACCGCTCCGCATCGCCGCGCTCCGCCTACGAGGCCGCCAGCGCCTCCCCACTCCCTCTGGCCACCGCTGACCTCTGCCGCCCGCATGCTGCTCGCCGGCTGCGTCGCCGCGCCACCCGCCTCTGGCCCCACACGTTGCACCTCGCCTAGCGCCGCCCTTGGCCGCCGGCGCCCTGCTGTTGGCCTGGGCAAGAGCCCCGATGGGCTGGCGCCCGTCACCCGGTTCCGCCCGAACCAGTGCGCCCGTTCCAGTGGCCCATTGGCCACTAACAGCCGGGGCCCGCAGCCCAGAACGTTAAAAATATATATATATAAAAATAAGTAATAATAAAAGTAAAATAAAATAAATAATTAATTAATTAGTGAATTAGTTAACTTAATTAATCTTGTTTAGTTAACCTAATTAACTATTGTGAGTTAATTAAACTGTGATTAGATTAGTTAAATCCTAATTAGAGTAAACAGAGTATGACATGCGGGACCCACACGTCAGATTGACCCAGTCAACTCCCTGTTGACTGCTGATGTCATGCTGACGTCAGCATGCGCTGTTCCGGATAATGTTGAATTTAAATAATTAAATAAATCCTAAAAATGAATTAAGTCTTTTAAAATTAATATAAAATAAACCGTAGCTCAGATGGAAAAACTTTGTACATGCAAGTTGCTCAGAACGACGAGGCGAATCCAGATACGCTACCCGTTCGTCCGCCACACCCCCCTAACCTATCGAACTCGCAACTTTCCCCCTCCGGCTCCTCTGCCCGTAAACGCGAAACACCGGGAATACTTTTCCGGATGTTTCCCCCTTCACCGGTATCACCTCATACCGCGTTAGGGCACCTCTAGCACCGATACTTGTCATGTCATGCATCTCTATGCACCTGCTTGCTTAAATATTTACTGTTTCTTCCCCCTCTTCTCTCGCTAGACACCGAGACCGACGCTGCTGCTGCCCAGTTCGACTACGAAGTTGACGACCCCTCTCTCTTGCCAGGGCAACCAGGCAAGCCCCCCCCCTTTGATCACCAGATATCGCCTACTCTCCTCTATACTGATTGCATTAGAGTAGTGTAGCATGTTACTGTTTTCGTTATTCCTATCCTGATGCATAGCCTGTCCTTGCTACTACTGTTGATACCTTTACCTGCAATCCTACTTGCTTAGTATAGGATGCTAGTATTTCCATATGTGGCCCTACATTCTTGTCCGTCTGCTGTGCTATACTATCGGGCCGTGATCACTCGGGAGGTGATCGTGGGTTTATACTATGTACTTTATACTTGATACATGTGGTGATTAAAGACGGGTCGGCTTGTAGGAGCACCTGCGAGTGGATCTTTGAGGCGGAGCGACAGGGCAGGTTCCGACCACCTAGGAGAGAGGTGGGCCTGGCCCTGGTCGGCGTTCGCAGATACTTAACAAGTTTAACGAGATCTTGGTATTTGATCTGAGTCTGGCTACTGGCCTATACGCACTAACCATCTACGCGGGGACAGTTATGGGCACTCGACGTCGTGGTATCAGCCGAAGCCTTCGTGACGTCAGCAACGGAGCGGCGCGCACTGGATTGGACTGGAACGCCTATTAGGCTAGGTCTGCTTCCGGCCGCCCACGCAACGTGCAGGTGTGCTAAGGGCGATGGGCCCAGATCCCTGGGCGCTTAGGTTTAGACCGGCGTGCTGACCTCTCTGTTGGTCTAGGTGGGGCTGCGACGTGTTGATCTTACGAGGCCGGGCATGACCCAGGAAAGTGTGTCCGGCCAAATGGGATCGAGCGTGTTGGGTTATGTGGTGCACCCCTGGAGGGAAGTTAATCTATTCGAATAGCCATGATCTTCGGTAACAGGACGACTTGGAGTTGAACCTTGACCTTATGACAACTAGAACCGGATACTTAATAAAACACACCCTTCCAAGTGCCAGATACAACCGGTGGTCGCTCTCTCACAGTTGTGTTGTGATATCTTCCCGTGAGTCCATGATCTTGATCGTACACGTTTGTGTGTATGATTAGTGTATGATTAAATCGGGGGCGTCACAAGTTGGTATCAGAGCCGACTGCCTGTAGGAATCCCCCTTCCACACTCCTTGACCGAAGTCGAGTCTAGACATTGCAAAAACTTTTACTAACTTGGCTGTGTGCCTTACGGGCCCACGTCGCCATCGGGTGGTACTAGGATCTTTTACTCCTCGACCTTTACTCTGGGACTCTGAACTCTCTCCTACTCGGGTTAAACGATTTTACTAACTCTAACACTAGGATCCCGTGACCACGTTCACCCCAAAGTTGGATAAGCCCTAGTTATTCTTTAGAGTCGTACTTGAACATTATCCACATTGTCATTTGACTCCTGTGAAAACATCTTTGTTTTCAGATGGAACCCACGAGGCAGGTCGTGCGCCACACGACGGCCATTGGTGCCTCAGGATCACCTGCTGTGTTGGTTGAGATGATGACCTATCTGGGTTATCGCTGGCACCCTGAGTACACCGTCTATGAGGAGTATCAGGACTTCAACCAGGAGCAGTACCGTGCCATCGTCCACCTCTACTCTCGGGAGTATGACTCCATTACCGTGCTACACACTGCTCATGGTGTTGGAGTGACTATCGATATGGTGGTCCACGATGCTGCTTATGCTGCTCTGACACGTCTTCATGGAGAGTATCAGGAGTTGGACACCTCCCCCTTCAGGCACATTGCTATCGCATCCGATGTTGGTGCGGAGGGTTACTACACTGCTGCCTACTCCACTGTCACCCGAGAGCCATTCTACCATCAGAACCTTGTTCTGCATGCTGATGGGCTGGATAGAGCTAACCGAGCTCTTCGCCACGAGTTGTACACCACCCGTCAGCACCTGTATCGTGCTCTGACGCTGTTGCACCCCTTTGTCCGCTCTGGTGATCTGTCGCGTTCTGCGATCTACCCTGCCCGGACCGTGATGCCCCAGGGCGTCGGCTAGCCAGATGTGGGAGGCTACTCTCCTGCATTGGGTCCTCTCCTGCCACCTGCGCATCGGGTTCCACACCAGAGTATCCGTGGACCCCAGGCTACTGGCGTGGAGGTCTTCCCTTCGCGTCACTACCAGCTGTCGGGCTACACCTACCTCCGCAGTACCGCATGGGACTGACGTAGACTCGCTTATTAGGGTTAGATGCATTCGCCGCGAGCCTGTGTGCCGCCTATGATGTCTTAGCCTATGTATTGAACACTGTGTAACAAACTCTATGCATGATCTCTTTGGTAAGATATGCCGACTACTATGTAGTATCTATCGTGCTGCTTTCGTTGTGCATGTTTCATCATAATGACTCTTGTTTTTTGCAAATTTCTCAATGCTGAACTACCCCTGTTAAATATTAGCAGGATGGTTAAACCAGGTGGTCGTGGTCGTGGTGGCAACGCCCCACCACCACCTGAGTACATGGCTGGTATGATCCAACAGCTTGAGATGAATCGCCAGTTCATGGAGAATATGATGGCTCAGTTTCCTCGCCCCAATATGAACCAGCAGCCAACCCCAGTAACTCTGCAGGATTTCATGCGCCTGAACCCAACTGTGTACCGCAGCTCAACTCAGCCTCTGGATGCTGATGACTGGCTCCGTGACATCACCTATGAGATGGAGTCTGCTGATGTAGCCCCTGCCAGCTATGTCACCTTTGCTTCCTTCGTCCTGAAGGGACTCGCAGCTCAATGGTGGGACAGCCACAGGCGTACTCTGCCAGCTGGAACAATCATCACCTGGCCAGACTTCCAAGCTGCCTTCCGTGCTCGCTTCATTCCTCAGGGAGACATGGACCGGAAGAAGCGTGAGTTCCGCAACCTCACCCAAGGCAACAAAACTGTGGAAGCTTACCAGCGGGAGTTTCTTGACTTGTCCCGCTATGCTGAAGAAGACATTGCAACTGATGCACGCAGACAGGAGATGTTCCGGGATGGCCTTCAAGCTGACATCAAGCTCGCACTTCTAGTGCATGACTTTGCTGATTTCTCCACTCTGGTGAACAAAGCCATCAATGTCGAAACTGGTCTGAAGGAATACAAGAGCTCTCACAGGCGCAACCGTGACACGGGCTCATCTTCGGGCCCGTCCTCGCAGAAGCGCAAGATATGGATTCCCAATAGCTTGTACCAGCCGGATGCACCTACCCCAAGGCAGACCTATGCTGCACCTCGTCTGCCTGCTCCTCCGACTAGGAAGCCAAGACTCCCAGCTCCACCACCACAAGCTCCTGTTCCCACTCCCAATAATGGGTTGTGCTTCAGGTGTGGACAACCAGGGCATCGTGCTAGGGAATGCAACCAGAACCAGAATCAACTGGCCCTTCCAGCAACTGGCCATGGAAATAACCAGCCCCGCAGCAACAATGCCAAGTCTTATGGTCGTGTTCTTGCCAACCACATTGATCTGAGCGAAGCTCAAGACCAGCCTGCTACTGTGATGGGTACCCTCCTCGTAAACTCAGTACCAGCATCCGTTTTATTTGATACAGGTGCATCGCATTCATTCATGTCAGAAGGTTTTGCATTCTTGCACGACATTAAATGTGAGGACATGAATGCTTCACTATTAGTACACACCCCTGTGGGCCAATGTCGAACCTCCATGATTTGCAACGACGTCCCTGTAGAAATTGAAGGACTGGAATTCCTTGTCTCTCCCATTGTACTGAAGTCCTGTAGCATTGATCTCATTCTCGGAATGAATTGGTTAAAAGCGCATACTGCTTCTATAGTTTGCGCCACTAAGACCGTCCATCTGCTACACCCTTCAGACGAAATAGTTACTTACCAAGCTCATCTGGTGCAAAACGTCGAGGCACGGCTTTTTGCCTTGAATGTGTTGAACGTTGCACCACTCGAGGGCATTGAAAACATTCCCGTCGTTCATGAATTCCAAGATGTCTTCCCAGAAGAGCTTCCAGGGATTCCCCCTGCTAGAGCTGTCGAATTCATCATCGACTTGAAACCCGGCACCACCCCTATAGCTAAATGACCCTACAAGATGCCGCCGCATGAACTCATTGAGCTTAAGGAGGAAATCGACAAATCTCTTGTCAAAGGTTTCATTCTCCCAAGTTGCTCCCCTTGGGGAGCACCTTCTCTCTTTGTTAGGAAGAAGGATGGGACAAACTGATTGGTCCAAGACTACCGTCCTATAAACCAAGCTACCATTCAGAATAAATACCCTCTTCCGCGGATCAATGATCTTTATGATCAACTGGCTGGCTCATCAGTGTTCTCCAAACTCGACTTGAGGTTGGGTTACCACCAGATCCGTGTTCGTGAAGAGGACATCCCAAAAACTGCCTTCGTGACTCGGTATGGATCATACGAGTACACTGTCATGTCATTCGGCTTAACGAATGCTCCAGCCACCTTCTCTCGTCTGATGAATTATATATTCATGGATTACCTCGACAAGTTCGTCGTGGTTTATTTGGACGATATCCTTGTATTTTCCAAGAACAAGGAGGAACATGCTGAACATCTTCGTCTTGTGCTGGAAAAACTTCGAGAGCATCAACTGTATGCTAAGTATTCCAAGTGTGAATTCTGGCTCCCCGAAGTAACCTATCTTGGGCATGTCATCTCCAAGAATGGTATTGCCGTCAACCCTGAACGAGTTCAGGCTATTCTCGATTGGACTCCTCCGAAGAATGTGAAGCAAGTCCGAAGTTTTCTCGGCCTCGCCAGCTATTGCCGTCGATTCATCGAGAACTTCTCCAAGATTGCCAGGCCTCTGACTAATTTGTTGCATAAGGGTGTCAAGTTTGACTGGACAGACAAGTGTCAGGAAAGTTTCCAGGCGCTCAAAGACAAGTTGACTTCTGCCCCCGTACTTGCTCCACCTGATACTAAGAAGGACTTCGTCATTTACTGCGACGCTTCCCGTCGAGGATTAGGTTGTGTCCTAATGCAAGAGCGTAGAGTGATTGCTTATGCCTCTCGTCAACTGCGCCCTCACGAAGAAAACTACCCAGTTCACGACCTCGAGCTTGCTGTTGTCATTCATTCACTGAAGCAGTGGCGACACTACCTTCTCGGTAATCGTTGCAAGATCTTCACCGACCACCAAATTCTGAAGTATCTGTTTACTCAGCCAGATCTGAACCTCCGTCAGCAAAGATGGATGGAGACTGTTGCAGACTTTGATGTGGGTATATCATATACCCCCGGCAAGGCTAATGTAATGGTTGATGCCTTGAGCCGCAAGTCTTACTGCAACCACCTCCAGGTTCATAAAGTTCAGCCCTCGCTTGTCGAAGAATTTAGAAAGCTGAACCTCCATATTGTTCCTCCTGGAGCACTCGCTTCCCCTCCCCCGGAGTTCCGCAAGATGAATCTTCTTGTTGTTACTAAGGGTTCTCTAAATACCCTGGCTGTCGTACCAGATCTCGTAGCTGGTATAAAGACTATACAAGGTTATGACTCTGAAGTCCATAAGATTAAACGCCATCTAGCAGAAGGAAAGCCCTCATTCTTCACTATCGCCGACGATGGCGCCTTGTATTTCAAAGGCCGCCTAGTGGTACCATGTTCGAAGAAAAACCTGGATAAGACTAAAAGGGTTATGCAAGAAGCTCATGATACGCCTCTGTCCATCCATCCTGGTAGTACAAAGATGTACCAGGATATTCGTCAAAGATTCTGGTGGTCTAATATGAAGCGGGACATTGCTCGTTATGTTGCCGAGTGTGACGTTTGTCGCCGAATCAAAGCAGAGCATCAAAGGCCTGCCGGAACTCTGCAACCTATCTCTATTCCTGAATGGAAATGGGACCATGTTGAGATGGACTTCGTCACTGGATTTCCCAAGTCGCAAAAAGGTAATGATGCTATTCTTGTCGTCATTGACCGGCTTTCTAAAGTTGCACATTTTCTGGCGGTCAAAGAGACAATCACTGCTAGTCAGCTTGCTACTCTCTACATGGGCAGAATTGTTTCACTTCACGGTATTCCACTGGTTATCAGTTCAGACCGTGGCAGCTTATTCACTTCAAGGTTTTGGGCGAGTTTCCAAGAAGCTATGGGAACTCATCTGTCGTTCAGTACTGCGTTTCATCCACAGTCACAAGGGCAAGTTGAACGTGTCAACCAAGTTCTCGAAGATATGCTTCAAGCTTGTGTTATTTCCTTCGGCAAGAAATGGGAGGAATCTCTCCCGTATGCTGAGTTTTCTTATAATAATAGCTATCAAGCTAGTCTGAAGATGGCCCCCTTCGAAGTATTATATGGACGAAAGTGCCGAACCCCTCTGAACTGGTCAGAAACTGGGGAACGTCCACTCTTCGGTCCGGATATTATCCAACAGGCCGAAGAAGAAGTTCGCATTATTCGCGAGAATCTCAAGACTGCTCAGTCACGTCAGAAAAGTCAGTATGACCGTCATCACCAAGACATGGTCTATCAACCTGGCGAAAAGGCTTATCTTCGAGTTACACCAATGAAGGGTGCACACCGCTTCGGGATCAAAGGAAAGCTAGCTCCCCGCTATATTGGTCCTTTCACTATTCTCGAAAGGCGTGGAAAAGTGGCATATCAACTGGAGCTTTCGCCGAACCTTTCTCAGGTTCACGATGTGTTCCACGTGTCACAACTCCGACGCTGCTTCAAGGACCCAATCCGAGTAGTGGATCATGAGATGCTTGAGTTGCAACAGGACCTCTCCTATAAAGAGCATCTGGTCCGCATTCTCGACCAAGCTGAACGCCGCACACGTCAAAAGGCGATCAAGTTCCTCAAGGTCCAGTGGTCGAATCACTCTCAAGACGAAGCCACCTAGGAACGCGAGGACCGCCTGCGTGATGAATACCCCGCACTGTTTCCTTCTACCTCCTAAATCTCGGGACGAGATTTCTTGTAGTGGAGGAGATTTGTAACGCCCGGATGATCATGCTACAGTAATCCCACGCTAATGATGCCAGGGTAATTATAATAAAGCAAACACATTTTTATAAAATGCATAACTGATTTAAAATGATTTAAAACAGAAGAGAAAATAAATAAAAGGAAAACAGGAAACAAAACCAAAAAAAAGAGAAACCCCCTGCCCCCTGGGCCTCGGCCCAGCAGGCCGGCCCATTCGGCCACACACCCAGGCCACCAGGAGGCCCACCCTGCCTCCCTTATCCCCCACTCCACTGACACTTCCCCCCCCCACTCCCCACTCGCTCTCCCCCACCCCCTCGCTCTGGATCTGGATCGGGGAGAGGCCCGACCCCGTTGCCCCGGATCCCGTCGGCCGGAACGCCGCCTCGCCGCCCTCCTCCTCGATGAACCTCCTCGCCGGACTGCTTCCCCGCCGCGCGTCGTCCCCATCCCCTCCCCGCGCCCCGTTGCCCCGTCCCCTACGGCCCCAATGAGCAGCGCCTCGCTCCCTCCCTCTCTCTCGCGCGCTCGCGCTTGTCGCCGCCGCCCCCGTTCCCTTGCTGTACGTCGTTGCTCGCCATGGCCACGGCCCGTGCTGCCACACCCCCACCCCCGCCTGCCTCTGCTCGCGGCCGACGCCCTGCTGCTGCTTGCCCACGCCCCTGCCGTGCATCGCCACCGCTCCGCATCGCCGCGCTCCGCCTACGAGGCCGCCGGCGCCTCCCCACTCCCTCTGGCCACCGCTGACCTCTGCCGCCCGCATGCTGCTCGCCGGCTGCGTCGCCGCGCCACCCGCCTCTGGCCCCACACGTCGCACCTCGCCTAGCGCCGCCCTTGGCCGCCGGCGCCCTGCTGTTGGCCTGGGCAAGAGCCCCGATGGGCTGGCGCCCGTCACCCGGTTCCGCCCGAACCAGCGCGCCCGTTCCAGTGGCCCATTGGCCATTGACAGCCGGGGCCCGCAGCCCAGAACGTTAAATATATATATATATATAATAAGTAATAATAAAAGTAAAATAAAATAAATAAATAATTAATTAGTGAATTAATTAACTTAATTAATCTTGTTTAGTTAACCTAATTAACTATTGTGAGTTAATTAAACTCTTATTAGATTAGTTAAATCCTAATTAGAGTAAACAGAGTATGACATGCAGGACCCACACGTCAGATTGACCCAGTCAACTCCATGTTGACTGCTGACGTCAGCATGCACTGTTCCGAATAATGTTGAATTTAAATAATAAAATAAATCCTAAAAATGAATTAAGTCTTTTAAAATTAATATAAAATAAACCGTAGCTCAGATGGAAAAACTTTGTACATGAAAGTTGCTCAGAACGACGAGACGAATCCGGATACGCAACCCGTTCGTCCGCCACACCCCCCTAACCTATCGAACTCGCAACTTTCCCCCTCCGGCTCCTCTGCCCGTAAACGCGAAACACCGGGAATACTTTTCCGGATGTTTCCCCCTTCACCGGTATCACCTCATACCGCGTTAGGGCACCTCTAGCACCGATACTTGTCATGTCATGCATTGCTATGCACCTGCTTGCTTAAATATTTATTGTTTCTTCCCCCTCTTCTCTCACTAGACACCGAGACCGACGCTGCTGCTGCCCAGTTCGACTACGGAGTTGACGACCCCTCTCTCTTGCCAGAGCAACCAGGCAAGCCCCCCCCCCTTTGATCACCAGATATCGCCTACTCTCCTCTATACTGCTTGCATTAGAGTAGTGTAGCATGTTACTGTTTTCGTTATTCCTATCCTGATGCATAGCCTGTCCTTGCTACTACTCTTGATACCTTTACCTGCAATCCTACTTGCTTAGTATAGGATGCTAGTATTTCCATCTGTGGCCCTACATTCTTGTCCGTCTGCTGTGCTATACTATCGGGCCGTGATCACTCGGGAGGTGATCGCGGGTTTATACTATGTACTTTATACTTGATACATGTGGTGATTAAAGACGGGTCGGCTCGTAGGAGCACCCGCGAGTGGATCTTTGAGGCGGAGCGATAGGGCAGGTTCTGACCACCTAGGAGAGAGGTGGGCCTGACCCTGGTCGGCGTTCGTAGATATTTAACACGTTTAACGAGATCTTGGTATTTGATCTGAGTCTGGCTACTGGCCTATACGCACTAACCATCTACGCGGGGACAGTTATGGGCACTCGACGTCGTGGTATCAGCCGAAGCCTTCGTGATGTCAGCAACGGAGCGGCGCACGCTGGATTGGACTGGAACGCCTACTAGGCTAGGTCTGCTTCCGGCCGCCCACGCAACATGCAGGTGTGCTAAGGGCGATGGGCCCAGACCCCTGGGCGCTTAGGTTTAGACCGGCGTGCTGACGTGTTGATCTTACGAGGCCGGGCGTGTTGATCTTACGAGGCCGGGTATGACCCAGGAAAGTGTGTCCGGCCAAATGGGATCGAGCGTGGTTGGTTATGTGGTGCACCCCTGCAGGGAAGTTAATCTATTCGAATAGCCGTGATCTTCGGTAACAGGACGACTTGGAGTTGAACCTTGACCTTATGACAACTAGAACCGGATACTTAATAAAACACACCCTTCCAAGTGCCAGATACAACCGGTGGTCGCTCTCTCACAGGGCGACAAGGGGAGGGTCATCGGTTAGGGTTATGCTATGCGATGCTACTTGGAGGTCTTCAGTCTACTCTTTTCTACATGCTGCAAGACGGAGGCTGCCAGAAGCGTAGTCTTCGAAAGGACTAGCTATCCCCCTCTTATTCCGGCTTTCTGCAGTTCAGTCCACATATAATAGCCTTATTCCAGTTGATACCAATGCATACATATGTAGTATAGCTCCTTGCTTGCGAGTACTTTGGATGAGTACTCACGGTTGCCTTCTCCCTCTTTTCCCCCTATCCCTTCTACCTGGTTGTCGCAACCAGATGTTGGAGCCCAGGAGCCAGACGCCACCGTCGACGACGACTCCTACTACACCGGAGCTGCCTACTACTACGTGATGCCCGCTGATGACGACCAGGAGTAGTTAGGAGGATCCCAGGCAGGAGGCCTGCGCCTCTTTCGATCTGTATCCCAGTTTGTGCTAGCCTTCTTAAGGCAAACTTGTTTAACTTCTGTCTGTACTCAGATATTGTTGCTTCCGCTGACTCGTCTATGATCGAGCTCTTGTATTCGAGCCCTCGAGGCCCCTGGCTTGTAATATGATGCCTGTATGACTTATTTTACTTGTAGAGTTGTGTTGTGATATCTTCCCGTGAGTCCCTGATCTTGATCATACACGTTTGCGTGTATGATTAGTGTACGATTAAATCGGGGGCGTCACACTAATGCAAGATGCTACCAACTTGGTTGAAGCCCATTTGAATCCAAGATTCAAATGCAATTCAAAATGAAGCACTTAAATTGCCCATATTATGTTTTCACTTATACAGCATGTATAATTTGGTTTTTCATGCATGTAACTGGCATAAATGGGTTCCTTTCATTTTTCTGATAATTTTTCATATATAAATTATTTCATTCTGAGCTACGGTTGAATTATTATGATTTTTCGAAGTTTAGGCAATATTCTGGAATTTCCTAAGTTAAAATAATTCCAGAAAAAGAATAAATGCGCCAGCACTACGTCAGCATGACGTAAGCGAGTCAACGGGGCTGACCAGGTCAAACCTAACCAGTGGGTCCCACTGGTCAGTGACCCAGTCAACTAACTAAGTTAGTTAGTCCTAACTAACTGTAGTAGTTAACCTAGTTAGTTAATTAGTGCTAACTATAGTAGTTAGTCGGGCGGGGCCCGCAAGTCAGTGAGAGAGAGGGGGGAGGTCAAACTGGGCTGTGGGGGTCAACCCACGCCGAAGTTGACCCGGTGCTCATCCCCGGCAAGGCCAGTGACGGCGGAGGGGCTCGGAATTCCTCCTCCGGCGACCAAATGGCCGGCGGAGGGCATCTAGGTGGAGTTGGGACTCACCTGCATCCATTTGTGCAAACGGCAGGGGCTGAGGTGGCTCGAGCTCGCCGGAGGCAAGCTCGCGGCGGTGGCCGGAGTTTGGGCGATGATGCAAACGTCGCTATGTTGCACGGTAGGAGCAACGGTTGGTTGCTCTGGGCCCGTGGAGTTGTGCTGAGCATGGTGACGCGCTCAGTTTTGAGCCTGAGCGGCTGCGGCGACGGCGGTGACATGGCCGG
Source organism: Triticum urartu (assembly GCF_056163025.1). Classification (NCBI taxonomy): domain Eukaryota; kingdom Viridiplantae; phylum Streptophyta; class Magnoliopsida; order Poales; family Poaceae; genus Triticum; species Triticum urartu. The sequence goes on along the minus strand of NC_141877.1, from coordinate 193,956,028 downwards.
CGAGCGGAAGCTTTTGGCTCCGGTGAAGAGCATGGTTAGGGGACGCGTTCGACAGCGAGAAGAGAGGGGAAAGACGGCGGGGCTCACTTGGGGTCGGAGGAGAAGGTCAGTGGGCTTGGGGGCGCGCCAGACGTCGCGAATCGCCGGCTGTGATCGGCAGCGCCCGAGGTGGAAGACGAGCTCGAAGGCATCACCACGGTGCTCTTGGGTTCGGGATCTTCCGCGTGGAGGAGCTGTGCGTCGTCACGGAGCTTTTGGACACGGGGAAGGGGTGATAAGACTACGGTGGTCACAGTGGCAGCGAACGGCGGCGACGGACCCATTCGGGCGTGCTACAGAGAGAGAGTAGGGGAAGGGAGAGTGAGCTGCGAGAGAGGGGAAGGACCAGGGGGCTCGGGTGTCTCCAGGCGCCCGGTCAAGGACGGGGAAGGAAGCAGGAGGTGGCGGGGAGACGTGGCCGCGGTCGGCTGTGAGGCGGACACGCAGCAGCTACTACTGGTAGGAGCTTGAAGAAGCTCCTGGTGGTTAGGGTGGTGGGCTGGGCCGAGAGAAGCTGGGCCAGGCTACAGGGAGGCCAAGTGAGGTTTTTGCCCTTTTTTTGTTTTCTCTTCTATTCTGACATTTGTTTTTTACTTAAAGATAAATACCAGCACAAATATAAAAATGTTGAGCTTCCTTGTGACCACTAGTTATAATATACCGGAGGCCCTCACCAAATTCCAACATTTTTGGAGCCTCTAAAATATTTATATTATTTTAAACAGCTCCAATTCGAATACATATGGGTTCATTCAAAAATCCAGAATGTTTAGCAAAAATGTGCATCACCCCTGGTTGTTGTTTCCAACATTTTCCAAAGACCATGAACATTTTTGAAAAGCATTTTGGGTTCATTGAAATTCCATTTTTAAGGTGAACCTATTTGAATTTGCTTTGGTGCTAGGGTTTGAAACATCCCCATTTCAATTTCATTTGAAACTTAAACATGATGCACAAAGCAAGCCTAGGATCATACCGGAACTAGGGATGTGACAATATGATTTACCACTTCTCTGCTAAATATTTCCCCGCTCATAAGAAACAAGCTTCTTTAAGGGAAATATATAATTTTGTGCAAATTGAAGAAGAGAGTCTCCCACAAGCTCGGGGGAGGCTTCTCCAATTACTTAATGCTTTTCCTGGTCATCCTCTCAGGAAATATGAAATACTCGATATCTTTTATAATAGACTAACCGATGCTTCCAGAGATTACCTGGATAGTTGTGTTGGTTGTGTTTTTAGGGAAAGAACAGTTGATCAAGTTGAAATTCTATTGAATAATATGTTGACCAATGAAAATAATTGGACACTTCCTGAACCAACTCCTAAGCCAACTCTGAAGAAAAGGGGTATTCTATTTCTCAGTCCTGAAGTTATGCAAGAGGCAAAGAAATCTATGAAAGAAAAAGGTATAAAAGCTGAAGATGTTAAGAATTTACCTCCTGTTGAAGAAATACATGGTCTTAATTCATCACCTATTGAATAAACACACGGTCTTGATAACCCGACACAGGTAGTAAAGGTAAATTCTCTCTATAGATATGATAAAGCTGAAATCCCTCCTGCTAAGTTTGATAGCCAATGTTTGGATGAATTTGATAACTTTATGGTTAAGCAAGAAGATTTTAATGCTTATGTTGGTAGACAATTGAAACATAATGCTTACATGATTGAACACTTGAGTGATCATATGGCTAGTGTTAAAGGTAAACTTAAACTTATTAGTAAACATGCTTCTATGGTTATCACTCAAGTAGAACAAGTACTTAAAGCTTAGAATGATTTGCTCAATGAATTAAACAATAAGAATGATAATGTTGTTAGAGTTATGACTAGAAGTGGTAAAGTGACTTAGGAACCTTTGTATCCTGAGGGCCACCCTAAGAGAATTGAGCAAGATTCTCAAAGAACTACTATAGATGCACCTAGTCCTGCTAAAAGGAAGAGAAAGAAAAATGATAGGACTTTGCATGCTTCTAGTGAACCTGTTGTTGACACACCTGAGAATCCCAATGATATTTCTATTTCTGATGCTGAAACACAATCTGGTAATGAACATGAACCTAGTGATAATGTTAATGAAGATGTTCATGTTGATGCTCAACCTAGCAATAATAATGATATAGAAATTAAACCTGCTGTTGATCTTGATAACCCACAATCATAGAATCAACATTATGATAAGGGAGACTTTGTTGCCAGGAAGCATGGTAAAGAAAGAGAACCATGGGTTTAGAAAGCCATGCCTTTCCCTCCTAAACCATCCAAGAAAAAGGATGATGAGGATTTGAGCACTTTGCTGAAGTGATTAGACCTATCTTTTTGCGTATGCTTTGACTGACATTCTTAAAATGAATCCTTATGCTAAATATATGAAGGAAATTGTTAATAATAAAAGAAAGATACTGGAAGCTGAAATTTCCACCATGCTTGCTAATTATACTTTTAAGGGTGGAATACCAAAGAAACTTGGAGATCCAGGAGTACCAACTATACCATGCTCCATTAAAAGAAACTATGTTAAAACTGCTTTATGTGATCTTGGAGCTGGTTTTAGTGTTATGCCTCTCTCTTTATATCGTAGACTTGATTTGAATAAGTTGACACCTACTGAAATATCTTTGCAAATGGCTGATAAATCCACTACTATACCTGTCGATATTTGTGAGAATGTGCCTGTTGTGGTTGCAAACGTTACTGTTTTAACAAACTTTCTTATTCTTGATATTCCCGAGGACGATAGTATGTCTATTATTCTTGGAAGACCTTTTTGAATACTGCAGGGGCTGTTATTGATTGCACCAAAGGCAATGTCACTTTTCATGTTAATGGTAATGAGCATACGGTACACTTTCCGAGGAAACAACCTCAAGTCCACAATATCAATTCTATTGGAAAATTTTCAGCAATTACTATTAGAGGTTTTGAATTTCCTCTTCCTATTGTCAAGAAGAAATATGATATTCTTATTGCTGGGGATGCATATTCAAAAATTCTCCGGTTTCATGTTATTCAAAATGAGTTTGTTAACAAGACCTGATCAACATTGTTAGTGGATTCCTTTTGATGAGCATGAGATGGATGAAGTTAGAAAATGCAACTCTCTGTACCCTCTTTTTACTTTTTGTTATTTATATTAAATAAAGCACAAATAGTAATTTTTGTCAGTTTTCTGAATTATCCATGCAATAAAAATACCCCAAAAATAAAAGTTCTCCAAATGCCCTAGATATTAAATATGATTTTTTCTAGAATGTTTGCGAATATCTGGCACTTAGAACACAGCAGGGGGAGCAAGCACCTGGCCACGAGGGTCCAGGGTGCGCCCACCCCCTGGGAGCGCCCCCTGCCTCGTGGGCCCATGGTGGCTCCCCTTCACTTATTCCAGCTACCACACACCCCTTCTTCCTCCCAAAAAAATCAACCAGCTCAAGCACGAGTTCTAACTCATCTTGCTGCCATTTTCGATCTCCTAGCTCAAAGCTCCATTCACAAATCTGCTCTGGGGGATTGTTCTTTGGTATGTGACTCCTCCAATGGTCCAATTAGTTTTTGTTGTAGTGCTTTATTCTCTGCAAATTTTTGCTGCTTAGGTGACTCTGTTCTTGAGCTTGGATGTCAAATTTATATGGTCAAAAGTAGTTTGAATGCATGATATAGTCTCTAGGCACTTGTGGGAGTAGTTGCTATCAATTTTGTTGAGATTTCTTCACTTTTATTTCGAAGTTACTAAAAATTTCAGAAATATTCAGAAAAAGATGAAGAGATTTTTGAGGAGCTCATCGAGCCAAAGCTCAAAGGATAAACAAAGTGAAGAGAACAAGAAGCCCAAGTATAATCTTCCTCGCATCGTGGAGGTTCGACCATGTGAATTGCCTCGTGATGATTTCTTGAGAGCAGTCGGGATTTATGATGATTTCTATGAGTTGGCCGAGAATGCAGGCCTCACCGCCTTCCTCCACGACCAACGCGAATAGTATCTCTTACTCACCAATATCTTTGTGCAAAACTTTCATTTCCATGCTAGGAGCTCACCACCTTCGGTGGAATTTTATTTCTATGATGAGCATAAGGAGATGTCACTTCGTGATTTTTGTTGGGTTTGTTTGATCCCTTTTGAGGGCAGTGTAGAGGAACTGCATCATGACGATGTGGAAGGGTTTATTGATACAATTGCTGTAGGGGAAACGAGGAAGGTTTCCGATGCAAGAATTACTAGCATACATTTTCCTGTTTTACGTTACTTTGCAATATTTGCTAGTAGATGCTTAATTGGTCGCGGAAACTGTGGCAACCTTAGTGCCGCTGATATTGTTATTTTGTGCCATGCCTTGTTTCGTGATGACACATTTAGTATGGGCGCTATTCTTGCAAAGCGGTTGAATCCTAACCGTACTAAGGGCCTCATCTTGGGAGGTATCTTCACCTCGCGCCTCATTGCACATTTTAACATACCTATTAGGCATTATGAGAAAGAAGCAAAGTTGCTGCCTCCTGATTTTCTAGACTATAAGAGTATGGTAGCACATGATTTTATCGTTAAGAATAAGGAAAAGATGCTTAAGTACAAGTTGATATTTGATAAAAATCACCGTGAGACTATTACTTTGCCTGCTCCTTCCTTGTTTGACTTATCTGCAGGCAAGTACCTTGTTCCGCCGGAAGCCATTCACGCCTACCAAAACCCCACACCAGCTACAGAGCCAGAGCCAGAACCAGAATTTGATCCTCACCGGCAGTATGTTTATCAGTGGAATCCAGAAGAGATTGCCAACCAGTGGCACCAGGGGGTCCTTCTCAATACGACCCCGACTATAACTTTGGATATCCGCCAGGCCAGCCGTGGCCATAGATCAACTTAGGCCAAAAGCCTAATCTTGCGGGAGTACGTATTTCTCACCGATATTACATTCATGTTCACACACTCATGCTAGTTGTCGGTGCTCATACTTTTTCATTGTAATATCCATACTAGTTTATTTCCCTTTTTTTTGCTTTCTTCTTATGTGTTTAATAAACCTTAGAAAAAACAAAAAAAAATTAGTTGTAGCTTTTAGTTAGTTTACTTTTCATGTTGTAGTAGTAGTAATTAAAAAGAAAACCCAAAAAGATTTCTCGTTCTTCTTTTGCTTGTTGGGAGCTTTCCCGTGTAAATAGTTTTGTTTCTTTTCTTTGGGGGTCGAGAGGAGAAGACCATAATGAAAATGTTGAGTGGATCTTATTTGCATTATTGTTGATCTAACAAAGATCCCATATTACCTTGTCTTCTCTCTTGAATTGAATGCTTGGAGATTCCAGCTTAGTCCAATGCACGTGCACTATTATTATTATCCACACTATTCGGTCGTGCAAGTGAAAGGCAATAATGATGATTATATGATGAACTTATTGAGATGAGAAAAGCTGGTATGAATTCGACCTCTCTTGTTTTTGTAAATATGATTAGTTCATCGTTCCTGATTCATCCTATTATGAAAGAAACATATTTGCAATGACAATTAGAGATTGTAGTTGCTTATGGCATGCTTAATTAGCTAGGAGATTATAATGGTTTGCCTTGCATGTCAACATGCTATTAAAATGGTTGTGATGTGGTATGATAGGGTGGTATCCTCTTTTGAACGATTTGAGTGGCTTGACTTGGCACATGTTCACGCAAGTAGTTGAAACAAAATCAACATAGCCTCTACGATATTTATGTTCATGGTGCATTATATCTTACTCATGCTTGCATTTGGTGTTGATTTATTTTAATGCATGTTCATGACTGTTGTCGCTCTCTAGCTGGTCGCTTCCCAGTCTTTTTCTAGCCTTCACTAGTACTAAGCGGGAATACTACTTGTGCATCCAATTCCATAAACCCCAAAGTTGTTCCATATGAGTCCACCATACCTACCTATATACGGTATCTACCTGCCGTTCCAAGTAAATTTGTATGTGTCAAACTCTAAACCTTCAAATAAACATTCTGTTTTGTATGCTTGAATAGCTCATGTATCAACTAGGGCTATCTGTATCTTCCATGCTAGGCGGGTTATTCTCAAGAGGAGTGGACTCCGCTACTCACTCACGAGAAAATGGCTGGTCACCGGGATGCCCAGTCCCATGCTTTATGCAAATCAAATCAAAATAACTGCAAACAAAACTCCCCCGGGACTCTTGTTAGTTGGAGGCACTCGTTGTTTTGAGAAAGCCATGGATTGATGCTTGTTGGTGGAGGGGGAGTATAAACTTTACCATTCTGTTTGTGAATCGCTTATAATGTGTGTAGCATGGAAGATATCGAGATCTCTTGGTTGTTATGTTGACAATGAAAGTATACCGCCAAAACATTATTCATATCTATTTCAAAACCGAGCTTTGGCACCTCGACAAATTCCTGCTTCCCTCTGCGAAGGGCCTATCTATTTAATTTTATGTCGAGTCATCATCCTCTTATTAAAATCACCAGCTGGAGACCACCTCTGTCATTTGCATCCATTACTGTTAGTTTACATTGAGTGTGACTATGACTGGATCTCTTTTACCATGAATTACAATGTCTAGTCAGTCCATGATCTTTAAAGGTGCTCTGCATTTATGTTTTGCGTTCTCAGAAAGGGCTAGCGAGATACCATCTTGTCATATCATATCATCATTATTTTGAGAAAGTGTTGTCATCCGAGATTTATTATTATTGCTCGCTAGTTGATTATGTCATTGATATGAGTAAACATGCACTACTAGGAAAAGGGCTATAGATAATATGGACACTAATGGCGCACCAGACATGTGGTGCACCACTACTATATAGAAGTGGTGCACCATGTGTTGGTGCGCCATTAGTGTGATAGACACTAATGGCGCACCACACCCATGGTGCGCCACTACTAACGTTTTTTCCAAAAATACTAATGGCGCACCACACCCATGGTGCGCCACTACTAACATTTTTTTCCAAAAATACTAATGGCGCACCATGGTATAGTGCGCCATTACTAGTTTTAACTAGTAATGGCGCACCGCTCACACCGTGCGCCACTACTATCATTTTTTTGCAAAACTACTAATGGCGCACCACCAACTAGTGCGCCATTAGTAACCAGGGTTACTAATGGTGCATTTTTAGGTGGTGCGCCATTAGTAACCTGGGACTAGCTAGATATTTTGGACAGCCACCTACACACTCACTTTCCCCACTTCATTCTCTCCACCTCCTCCTCCAAGCTTGTCTCGGCCGCCTCCTCCTCCTCACCTCATTTGCACCATAGATTCATCCAAATTAAGTGGGTAAATTATCTTTTTTTGATAGGTAAGTAAGGGGAAAGCTTTCTTTATGTTGTAGATCTACTTTTTTCTCCCTCCAACAACGTGCACATGCACTTTTTATGGCCTAGCTAGATCTATGTATGTTTGTGGTGTTGCATATATGTTTGTGTTTGCAGGTACCGGTATTTGAAATGCGATAGTTGCCAATATTTTGCCGGAATGCTGATTCATTTCCATTTCGGCGAGAATTTTGGCACTATGCATTCTTTTTTATCCTATTTTTGGGGAAAGTCATGCCAAATTTTTTCTTGGTTCTAAAATATCGTTTTGCTCTACCCCGCAGGCGACCATGGTCCGCACGATGACCGAAGGCAACGTGAATAGGTTTTTGAGCTCCGCGAAGGCCGAGATGCTTCAAAAGAACGAGACGAAGATAAGATGTCTTTGTCGAAGGTGCAAGCTGAAGAGCCTTAATGCGGACCCGGATTCCGGGCAGGTGCTGGACCACCAGCTCTTGCGTGGTTTCATGGATGGCTATTGGTGGCATGGTGATGAAGATGACTATGAAGTCGTCCATGGGGGCCGGGCAAGAAATGAGGAAGGGCAGCAAGACAACCACCACGGCGAGGGCGGGCGAGAAGACGAAGAATCTCCAGGACATGATCACGACGGTAATGCTGTACACAGTCATCATGTAGAAGATGTCGGACATGATGATGAGGAAGATCAAGACGAAGGGCATGACCATGAAGATGAAGATGCCGGAGCAGACGACAATGGACCATCGATGGGCTGGGTGTAGGACCCTGATATTCAAGAGCTGCTTCTCAAGCAGACCGATAACGCAAGAGCTGCCGCCCGAGAGAAAGACAAGATGGATCAACTGGAGATAGACGCGGTTACTCCATTGTATGAAGGATGCAGGCCCGTGGATACCCGCCTGAAATTAACGCTCATGGCTCTGGAGATGATGGTAAAACACAAAATTACCGGCGCATGCTTCGACGAGAACATGTCATTCTGGCAGGAACGTCTTCCCGACGGGAACAAGTGCCCGACCAATTTCAAGGAGGCAAAGAAATTGTGTGTCCTCTGGATTTACCGCACGTAAAATACCATGTGTGCATGAACAATTGCATCATTTATCGGGACGAGCACGCGGAGTCTACCATATGTTCGGTGTGCGGCGTCACTTGATACAAGAAGAGGAAGAAAGCTCCTCGAAAAGTGGTGTGGTACTTTCCGATCACTCCTTGTGACAAGCATTAAGCATGGTATTCATACTTATGTCCAGTAATATATTTTGTAACCTGTGCAAATATCAGAAAAGAAAAAAATCACTAATATTCATACTAGTGGCGCACCACTCAGCACTTTAGTGGCGCACTGCAAAAAGCACACTAGTGGCGCATCATCAACTAGTGCGCCATTAGTAAGCCAGAGCACATGGGTAAATATGGCCCCCTGGGAGGCTTACTAATGGCGCACCGTGGGATATGCTAATGGCGCACTGCGTGGTGCGCCAAAAGTATACCAGAAACTAATGGCGCACCTGTGGTGCGCCATTAGTAAAAATTTCTAATGGTGTGATGCTAGTGGCGCACCTGTAGTGCGCCATTAGTAGCCAAAACAGGTGCGCCACTAGCAGGCCTTTTCCTAGTAGTGATGAGACCTAAGTGTTATTGTGAATATGGTTACTTCATAATATTTGCTAAAAAGCTGAATGCTAGCTTTACATATTTACAACAAGAAGAGTAAACATAGTTTGTAAAAGTTTTTCTTTATCACTTTCAGTTTATCAACTGAATTGCTTGAGGACAATCAACGGTTTATGATTGGGGGAGTTGATACGTCTTCGACGTATCTACTTTTCCAAACACTTTTGCCCTTGTTTTGGACTCTAACTTGCATGATTTGAATGGAACTAACCCGGACTGACGCTGTTTTCAGCAGAATTGCCGTGGTGTTATTCTTGTGCAGAAATAAAAGTTCTCGGAATGAAAAATCAACGGAGATTATTTTTGGAATATATAAAAAATACTGGAAGGAAGATCCACGTCAGGGGGCCCACACCCTATCCACGACGGTGGGGGGAGCGTCCTACCCCCCTGGGCGCCCCCTGCCTCCTGGGCCCCCAGACGCTCCACCGACCTCAACCTTGACTCCATAAATCCACTTTCAGGGAGAAAAAAAATCAAAGAGAAGGATTCATTGCGTTTTACGATACGGATTCGCCGCCAAGCCCTAAACTCTCTCGGGAGGGCTGATCTGGAGTCCGTTCGAGGCTCCGGAGAGGGGAATCCATCGCCATCATAATCATCAACCTTCCTCCATCACCGTGCGTGAGTAATTCCATCATAGGCTTGTTGCACGGTGATGGGTTGTATGAGATTTATCATGTAATCGAGTTAGTTTTGTTATGGTTTGATCCCCAGTATCCACCTATTATGTTTCCATCAATATATGAGAGTTCTTGAGCCTATCTTGCAAGTCTATAGTCACCTATATATTATGTGTTATGATCCATTAACCCCGAAGTTACAATAATCGGGATACTTATCGGTGATGACCGTAGTTTGAGGAGTTCATGTATTCACTATGTGTTAATGCTTGGGTCTGGTACTCTATTAAAAGGAGGCCCTAATATCCCTTAGTTTCCAATAGGACCCCACTGCCATGGGAGGCTAGGAAAAAAGATGGCATGTAAGTTCTTTTCCATAAGCACGTATGACTATATTCGGAATACATGCCTACATTACATTGATGAACTAGAGCTAGTTCTGTGTCACCCTAGGTTATGATTGTTACATGATCGATCGCATCCGGCATAATTCTCCATCACCGATCCAATGCCTACGAGCTTTTCCTATATTGTTCTTCGCTTATTTACTTTTCCGCTGCTACTGTTACAATCACTACAAAACCCAAAAAATACTTTTGCTATCGTTACCTTTTGCCACCGTTACCACTACTATCATATTAATTTGTTACTAAATACTTTGCTGCAGATATTAAGTTTCCAGGTGTGGTTGAATTGACAACTCAGCTGCTAATACTTGAGAATATTCTTTGGCTCCCCTTGTGTCGAATCAATAAATTTGGGTTAAATACTCTACTCTCAAAAACTGCTACGATCCCCTATATTTGTGGGTTATCAGGGGGCAAGCACCACCGGAGGGTGGAGACGCGGGTGCTGAGGCGTCGGAGCCGCCCGATGTTCCTGAGGCGTCATCTTCGGGAGCCCGTAATTCTCCCTCCGGGGTGGCAGTTGAGGGAGCGACGCAATCTGCTGATCCTGAGGTCAAAGCTCCCGAGGCCCCTGGAGGCCGTCGCGAGGCGGAACTTGATGGCTCTCCCCAGTGATACGTCTCCAACGTATCTATAATTTTTGATTGCTCCATGCTATATTATTTACTGTTTTGAATGTTTATGGGCTTTATTATACACTTTTATATCATTTTTTGGGACTAACCTATTAACCCAGAGCCTAGTGCCAATTTCTGTTTTACCCTATTTTAGGGTTTCAAAGAAAAGGAAAACCAAACGGAGTCCAATTGACCCGAAACTTCATGGAACTCATTTTCGGAAGGAAAGAACCCCAGAAGACTTGGAGTGCACGTCGGGGGATCTGCGAGGAGGTCACGAGGCAGGGGGGCGCGCCCTCCACCCTCGTGAGACCCTCGTGGCCCCCCTGATGTACTTCTTCCTCCTATATATCTCCATATACCCTAAAAACATCCGTGGGCACAATAGATCGGGAGTTCCGCCGCCAAAAGCCTTCGTATCCACCGAAAACCTATCTAGACCTGTTCTGGCACCCTGCCGGAGGGGGCAATCCTTCTCCGGTGGCCATCTTCATCATCCCGGTGCTCTCCATGACGAGGAGGGAGTAGTTCTCCCTCGGGGCTGAGGGTATGTACCAGTAGCTATGTATTTGATCTCTCTCCCTCTCTCGTGTTCTTTGTTTGGCACGATCTTGATGTATCGCGAGCTTTGCTATTATAGTTGGATCTTATGTTTCTCCTCCCCCTCTACTCTCTTGTAATGAATTGAGTTTCCCCTTTGAAGTAATCTTATCGGATTGAGTCTTTAAAGATTTGAGAACACTTGATGTATGTCTTGCGTGGGATACCCGTAGTGACAATGGGGTATTCTATTGATCCGCTTGATGTATGTTTTGGTGATCAACTTGCGGGTTCCGCCCATGAACCTATGCATAGGGGTTGGCACACATTTTTGTCATGATTCTTCGTTAGGAACTTTGGGGCACTCTTTGAGGTTCTATGTGTTGGTTGAATAGATGAATCTGAGATTGTTTGATGCATATCGTATAATCATACCCATGGATACTTGAGGTGACATTGGAGAATCTAGGTGACATTAGGGTTTTTGTTGATATGTGTCTTAAGGTGTTATTCTAGTACGAACTCTAGGGATGTTTGTGACACTTATAGGAATAGCCCAACGGATTGACTGGAAAGAATAACTTTGAGGTGGTTTCGTACCCTACCATAATCTCTTCGTTCGTTCTCCGCTATTAGTGACTTTGGAGTGACTCTTTGTTGCATGTTGAGGGATAGTTATTTGATCCAATTATGTTATTATTGTTGAGGGAACTTACACTAGTGAAAGTATGAACCCTAGGCCTTATTTCCTAGCATTGCAATACCGTTTACGCTCACTTTTATCATTCGTTACCTTGCTGTTTTTATAATTTCAGATTACAAATACCCATATCTATTATCCATATACCACTTGTATCACCATATCTTCACCGAACTAGTGCACCTATACAATTTACCATTGTATTGGGTGTGTTGGGGACACAAGAGACTCTTTGTTATTTGGTTGCAGGGTTGCTTGGGAGAGACCATCTCCATCCTACGCCTCCTATGGATTGATAAACCTTAGGTCATCCACTTGAGGGAAATTTGCTACTGTCCTAAAAACCTCTGCACTTGGAGGCCCAACAACGTCTGCAAGAAAGGTTGTGTAGTAGACATCAAGCTCTTTTCTGGCGCCGTTGCCGGACAGGTTAGCGCTTGAAGTTATATCTTTAGATCTTGCAATTGAGTCTTTTAGTTTCTTGTTTTATCACTAGTTTAGTTTATAAAAGAAAACTAAAAAAATGTAATTGAGTTTGTCTCATACGCTTCACATTTTTAATATCTTTCGTAAGTATGATGGAAAGGAAAATTGTTCTAAAGTGCTAGAAGAAGAAATCTATAAAATGTTTGGCACTAAATATGTGAATGATGGGCATGATTGCAATGTTCTTAGTACTAATTCTTTGAATATCCATGATACTAATGATCATTGCACTAGTTATGATGAAAATGTCTCCTATAAACATGTCAATTTTGGTGGAGTGCATTGGGTTTGTAAGTACACACCAAATAGGGAAGATAGATATTGCAAGAGGCATAAGTACTTATAAACTAAATTGTTGCAAGAAAGTCTTGATGATTGTGCTTAAAAATTCAATATTTTTCGCGCCCCTTGTGAACTTTGCAATGAACATGGTCATTTAAATCTCCAATGCAAATTGTTTCATGACAGAATCGTATCCAAAAATTGTGATCATTTGATTACCCTTGAGCATCATAAAGAGCATAGCCTTCTTTTGGGGTATGAGGAAATGAAACGTATAACTGAGGGTATTCCAATGTTTAATCTTGATAGATTTCTTGATTTTGATCTAGAGAAAATTTATATGTATTGTGCGGTGAATTGTATTGAAAATCCTTATATTTCCAACTACATAAAAAAAAGAAAACAAATAGAAGATGAAGAGAATACTAATGAAAGGGAAGAGGCTTCCCAATACCCTCCTATTATTTCTTATGATGAATCAGGTAAGGAGGAGGAGCCTCCTATTCAACCAATCTCATTAATAAGGAGCTCCAAAAAGAGGATTGAACCCACACATGATGTGGTGAAGAAGAAGAAAAGAAAAAGGAAGAGAGGTAAAAATATATCTCTCTAAAATAATGCTGCTCCTATTACTATTGTGCCTCATGAAAATATAACTGTGGAAGATAATGATACTTCTTATGACCTTGAAAATCTTTTTGGCACTTGCTTGGAAGAATATGATAATTTCTATACTATTTGTGCTATCCATACTATTAATTATGAGAGTGATTATGCTTATGATATGAAAAGGCCCAAGCTTGGGGAAGCTATGTTTGACGAATATGATGTTTTTGAGAATATATTTGCTGCAATTAATGTTTGTCCTAAGCTTGGGGAAGCTACGTTTAATGAAGATGATATTTTTAGTCTCCCAAGTTTTGATATGCAAATTTATAATGATGATAGCACGCCTCCTACTTATGATGATTATTGCGATGATACATATGCTATAAAAAGTAGTGATTATATTTATAAAACTTGTCATGATTATGGTTACCCCTTTCCTGAACATTACTCTCTTAATGTGGAAACAATTTATAGTATTCAAGTCTCTTATGATACTCCCACTATCCCGAATGAGAAGAATTGTGCTTATGTGGAGAGTAATAAAATGTCTATGCTTGTAGATCATGAAAAGAATGCTTTAGGTGCTGGTTATATTGTTGAATGCATTCATGATGCTACTGAAAATTATTATGAGGGAGGAACATATGCTTGTAGGAATTGCAATAATATCAAGTTTCCTCTCTATGTGCTTAAAATTTTGAAGTTATGCTTGTTTTACCTTCCTATGCAGGTTGATCCTTGTTGCCACAAGTTGTTTGATCACAAAATCCCTATGCATAGGAAGTGGGTTAGACTTAAATGTGCTAGTCATATTCTTCATGATGCTCTCTGTATGTTTCAATTCTTATCCTTTATGTGAGCATCATTGAAATCATCATGCCTAGCTAGGGGCGTTAAACGATAGCGCTTGTTGGGAGGCAACCCAATTTTATTTTAGTTACTTGCTTTTTGTTCCTGTTTAGTAATAAATAATTCATCTAGCCTCTGTTTAGATGTGGTTTTATGCTTTTAATTAGATTTTGTACCAAGTAGAACCTTTGGGAAGACTTTGGGAAAGTCTTGTTGATCTTGCTGTAGAAAACAGAAACTTTAGCACTCACGAGATTAGCTGCCATTTTTTATTGGAAAGTGATATTTAGTTAATTCTTTTTGAAGATGATTAATATATAAATTCCTCAGATTCAGAAATTTATTTGAGAATTTTATGAGTTCCAGAAGTATACGTTTGATCCAGATTACTACAGACTGTTCTGTTTTTGACAGATTCTGTTTTTCATGTGTTGTTTACTTATTTTGATGAATCTATGGCTGGTAAAATAGTTTATAAACCATAGATAAGTTTGAATACAGTAGTTTTAACACCAATATAAATAAATAATTATTTCATTACAGTACCTTGAAGTGGTGTTTTGTTTTCTTTCGCTAACGCAGCTCACGAGTTTTCTACTTTAAGTTTTGTGTTGTGAAGTTTTCAAGTTTTGGGTAAGGATTCGATGGAATATGGAATAAGGAGTGGTAATATCCTAAGCTTGGGGATGCCCAAGGCACCCCAACGTAATATTCAAGGATATCCAAGAGCCAAAGCTTGGGGATGCCCCGGAAGGCATCCCCTCTTTCGTCTTCGTTCATCGGCAACTTTACTTGGAGCTATATTTTTATTCGCCACATGATATGTGTTTTGCTTGGAGCGTCAATTTATTTTGTTAGGAGTTTCTTTATGTTATTTAGAACAATGTTTTGCATCTTTTATTTCAATAAAAGTGGAATTGATAGCCCTTACTATGCCTATGTTACAAGTATACATGTTGCTGTTTGAAAACAGAAAGTTTACCGCTGTTGCAATAATACCCTAGAAAAGTCAGAATGTGATAAAATGTTGAAACCTTTTGCATATTAAGATCTGATAAATTTAATACAGTGGGAATTTTCTTTCATAATTTTTTAAGCTAGGGAAGCATGGATGTTGCTGCATTCTTTACAGACTGTCCTGTTTAGGCAGATTGCTGTTATGTTTGCATTGTTTGCATATGCTTGCTTCTTTAATGATTCTATTTGAGGATAGGACTATTAAATATGCAGAGGCATTTAGTCTGAAATGTTGAATAATAATTTTAGGGATTTGCTACAGTAGAGTATGATAAGGTTTTGGCAATGGTTTATACTAACTTATCTCACGAGTCCTTGTTGAGTTTTGTGTGGATGAAGCTTTTGAGATTTAGGGAGATCGTGATATGAGAGGAATTAAGGAGACACAAAAGCTCAAGCTTGGGGATGCCCAAGGCACCCCAAGATAATATTTCAAGAAGTCTCAAGCGTCTAAGCTTGGGGATGCCCCGGTTGGCATCCCACCTTTCTTCTTCAACAACTATCGGTTAGTTTGGTTGATCCTAAGTTTTTGCTTCTTCACATGATGTTTGCTATTCATAGAATGTCATTTTCTTTTGATTTGCTTTCTGTTTGAATAAAAAACCAAGATCTGAAATTATTAAATGTTAGAGAGTTTTCATATAGTTGCATAATTGTTCAACTACTCATTGATCTTCACTTATATCTTTCGGAGTAGTTTGTTGTTGCTCTAGTGCTTCACTTGTATCTTTTAGAGCATGGTGGTAGTTTTATTTTGAAGAAATAGATGAACTCTCGTGCTTCACTTATATTATTTTGCGAGTCCTAAACAGCATGGTAATTTGCTTTGGTTATGAATTTAGTCCTAATATGATGGGCATCCAAGAGGGATATAATAAAAACTTTCATATAAAGGGCATTGAATACTGTGAGAAGTTTGATACTTGATAATTGTTTTGAGATATGAATATGGTGATATTAGAGTCATGCTAGTTGAGTAGTTGTGAATTTGAGAAATACTTGTGTTGAAGTTTGTGATTCCTGTAGCATGCACGTATGGTGAACCGTTATGTGATGAAGTCGGAGCATGATTTATTTATTTATTGTCCTCCTTATGAGTGGCGGTCGGGGACGAGCGATGGTCTTTTCCTACCAATCTATCCCCCTAGGAGCATGCGCGTAGTACTTTGTTTCGATAACTAATAGATTTTTGCAATAAGTATGTGAGTTCTTTATGACTAATGTTGAGTCCATGGATTATACGCACTCTCACCCTTCCACCATTGCTAGCCTCTCTAGTACCACGCTACTTTCGCCGATACCATAAACCCACCATATACCTTCCTCAAAACAACCACCATACCTACCTATTATGGCATTTCCATAGCCATTCCGAGATATATTGCCATGCAACTTTCCACCGTTCCATTTATTATGACACGCCTCATCATTGTCATATTGCTTTGCATGATCATGTAGTTGACATCGTATTTGTGGCAAAGCCACCGTTCATTATTCTTTCATACATGTCACTCATGAGTCATTGCACATCCCGGTACACCGCCGGAGGCATTCATATAGAGTGATATTTTGTTCTATGTATCGAGTTGTAATTCTTGAGTTGTAAGAAAATAAAAGTGTGATTATCATCATTATTAGAGCATTGTCCCGGTGAGGAAAGGACGATGGAGACTATGATTCCCCCACAAGTAGGGATGAGACTCCAGACAAAAATAAAAAAGGCCAAAGAAGCCCAAAAAAAGAGGCCATAAAAAAAGATAAAGGCCCAAATAAAAAATAAAAAAAAGAGAGAAAAGGAGAGAGGAGTGGGCAAGATTGCAAGGTTTAAATTCAAACTCGTCCGAATTTAATCAAACGGTTTGAACTAGGACTAGGGTTTTGAAGTGCCCAAAAACTGTTGAGAATTTAGGTGGAACTCGGGAAACTGATGAATGAATTTACAGGAGAACTTTGGGGACCAAACTTGAAGCAGAAAAAGGCATGTGATTAATTGCGAGTGTGTTCATGGGTGATTCCAAAAATTAATGGGATATTTATTATAGCTCCCTAAATATTAGGAGGATATGTTTTAAAGAGAATTTCTCCATGTGAATTTCCCTCGATTTAAATGGACCAAAGATCCATACAATTTATTTAAAAGAGTTATAAAATTAATGATATGATGGCATGATAACATGATGCAATGCAAGAGAGCAAATGAAATACACGGTGAAACTGGGAAAACATGGAAGGCTGTGGGACGACCACCTGGGCAGTGGGGTTGCGCGGCGGTGGTGCTCGAGGGTCAGCAGCTCCATCGAGTGCAGTGGTCTGGTTGGCTCGTTTGGGAGGAGGCGCATGCGCCGCAGTCGCTCCTGTGGTGGGTGCAGCCAGAGGGCGATGTCTTACCCCAGACCGAGCACCGTTGCAGCGGTTGTGCCCGTCGGTGAGAGGAGGGGGCGCAGACAGAGTGACCCCCTCGCCCGCACTTTGCGAAGCATGACCGTCGAGGCGCTGCTGATGCTGTTCTCCTTCGATATCTCCTGCCCCCGTGTCGGCTGCAGGGGAACTAGTGATTGCGCCACCTGCTCCAACCATGTCCCCAGCAGCGTGCACGTCCTCGCATGCCTCCGCATCCCCCGCGACATTAGAGGCTGCGGGCGGTGGAGCCTTCGAGGTGGATGGATGGGCTGAAGCACCGGACTTCTTCTTGGGCTCCATGGTCGATAGCGTCATCGAAGATGAAGATGGTGATGAAGATGAGACGCTGCGCATGCTTTGTTGTTCACGCAAGTGAAACCCCCTACCTGGCACACCAAAGATGTTGCGGGAGATCCACGGGCACCTATGGGACCAAGAGGTCCCTTGCTGGTTCAGCAGGGGGACGTCGCGTTGCACAAAGAGTAGACCAGCGTACAACTTCATGGAAGAGAGCACACAAGCAATTTACCCAGGTTCGGGCCGCCACGAGGCATAAAACCCTACTCCTTATTTGGTGGATTGATGGTGGAATGGAGGTGGTGAAGCATAGTACACTTGCCCGGCGGGATTGCTTTAGGGCAGTAGCGACTACGCGCGTATGCGGGTGTGGGTTCCTCAATTTCTCAACCCTTTCTACGGTTGCCATGGGCCTCCTTTTATAGATCAAGGGGTCACCACAATGGCAAAGTAGTCATTATGCACTGATATGATAGCAAACAATGCTATCATACCTAACTCTGTGGGCTGACAGGGCGCATTAAATGCACCGCTTAGTGTCAAATCACGGGTTTCCCGCAAGGCTTGCAGGGCTATCTTGCCAGCTCCTTGCCCGTTCTCTTGACATGTTGCAGGATGGGTGTCATTTGTGGGTTTCTTCTATAGGAAATGGCTGCCACTTAGTCACCTTGCGGCTTGACACCGCATTGATCGATGACATGGGTCGTGCTAGAGTGGTTGGTGAGGTGGTTATGCCTCCGTGAGCCCCGGCAGGCCCTGCCGGGACGCCTCGGGTGCCTGCTTCTAGGGATGGCCTTGCCCCTTGCCGGGCTCGCCTGTCCGGCAAGGGAAGCCCTTCTCTTGGTGATATCTTGCTTCTTTAGCTCGTCCTTAGTCTCTTTGAGCTGCATGATGGTTCTTCGAATCTCTTGGTTTCTTGTATCTTTGCTTGGGTTCGTGCATCAACCTTGCCCTTGCGCTTGTGCATAGTCTGGGCAATAGATCTAGGGTTTGTTGCACCGACAAACATATTTTGGACTTGAATTTTTTTCCTTCTGTAGTATACGCCATTAGAAGCCCCATTCTACAATTTGAGAACTTTTGGAGTTGGTTTGCTATTTTCGCGGCATTAACTAAATTTCGGGCAAGCAAAAAGACAATAAAGTTCTGCGGCGGGTGGCAGTACAGGATGCACACCACTGCTGACTCTTGATTTTTTTATTTAAGCAGGTGACTACATTATGGGATTGGCGAGTGACTTTGTTGCCCGCCACTACAATCATTTGGATATGGAAAATGGAAAAATTGAGAGGGTTACCCCACTATATCTATGGCGGGCTTATTCCACGACCGCCACTGTAAGACAAAGTGGCAGTGGCGGTTGGGTTTCATAGCCCGCGATTGGAAGGTTTCAACACGCTTGCAAATTTTGCGAGTCCAGCTATAGCGATCTCTTTGGTCACCAGCCACCGCTACACAACTAGCACTGGTGGTTCCTTTCTAGAACCCGCCGCTGCTAGTTTTCAAAATTAGTTGTGGGAGGTACCCGGCTTCCCCTGCCACTAATTTGTGAACACCTATAAGCCCTTTCCCAGTAATGCGATGGGTTTCCACAAGAAGGAAACTTACTGAGAAGTCTCTAGATACCCCATGCACACATGCCCTTGGACCCCATGCACATGGGACCCCGTGCCTACAAGCCCGTGCGCACGGGCTAAGGCACCAGCTCTCTGGATACCCCATGCGCACGGGCTTCACTTACCCCATACACACGGGGATGCCTGCATGCAGCTGTTGGGCTTTGCCCCTCTATTCCCATTTCGCCCATACTTACCCCTTCATGCCTTGGACATATATATATATATACTCTCCTTCCTTCTTCATTTAGGGATAGCTAAGATTAGATCTCATATCATAGAGCTTAGCTCATGTACCTCCCGTTGTGGAATTCTTCTTGAGAGGGAGAAGACTCCATTGAGTGCTGATACGTCTCCAACATATCTGTAGTTTTTGATTGTTTGATGCTATTATAGTCAAATTTGAATGTTTTATATGTCATTATATGCAATTATATATCATTTTTGGGACTAACCTATTAACTTAGTGCCTAGTGCCAGTTGCAGTTTTTTGCATGTTTTTAGCTTTTCAGAAAATCAATATCAAACGAAGTCCAAATGGAGAAAAACTTTGGATTAATTTTGTATGGACCAGTAGAGACACTAGAAGGTTCTGGAAAAGGCCAAAAGAGCAACGGGGAAGCGGCAAGCCCTCGGGCCACGCCCCAGGGGGGCGCCACTGGCTTGTGGGCCCCTCATGGCCCATTCAATCCTAATTCCACCTCTATAAATACTAAAATATTCCTGTGACATCAGATAGACACCCGGAATACTTTTTCTGCCACCACAAGTTCCAGAACCACGAGATCCCATCTAGAAGGCTTCTCCCGTACTCCGCTGGAGAGGGAATCGGTCATGGAGGGACTCAACCTTGCTGCCCTTTCGATGATGCGTGAGTAGTTTACCATAAACCTACGAGTCCATAGTTAGTAGCTAGATGGCTTATTCTCTCTCTCTTTGATCTTCAATACAATGTTCTAATCGATGTTCTTGGAGATCTATTCGATGTAATGACTCTTTGTGGTGTGTTTATTGGGATCCGATGAATTGTGAGTTTATGATCAGATCTTCCCATGAATATTATTTTAGTTTTCTCTGAACTCTTTTATGCTTGACTAGTATAGCTTTGTATTTCTCTCCGATCTATTGATTTGGTTGGTGCTTTGCAATGGGTTCGATCTTACAGCGCTCATTCCCAGTGACAGAAGGGGAGATGAAACGTATGTACCATTGCTATTAAGGGTAAAAATACGGGGTTTATTCATATGTGAGTTTATCTTGTCTACATCATGTAAGGCGTTACTCTGTTCTCTATGAACTTAACACACTAGATGCGTGCCGAATAGCAGTCTATGTGTGGAGTAATAGTAGTAGATGCAGAACTACATTCTTTCGCTCTACTTGGCTCGGACGTGATGCATATATATGACCATTTCCTTGGACATCATCGTAATTATTTGTGTTTCTATCAATTTCCCAACAATAGTTTTTTACCCACCATATCCCATCTTCAAGAGAGAAGCCTCTAGTGAAAACTATGGCCCCCGGGTCTATCTTTTATCATATATTAAAACCAAAAATACTTTGCTGCATTTTTCTTTTATTTTATATTTTTGTTCAATCTATCAATCATAAACTATACAATTTAATATTGCTTGTAACCATCGAGGGATTGACAATTGCTTGTTTGCATTGGGTTGCAAGGATTTGTTGTTTGTGTGCAGGTGCTGCTAATGAGTTTTTTCTTGGTTCTCCTACTGGATTGATAACCTTGGTTCTTAACTAAGGGAAGTACTTATCTGTATTGTACTGCATCATCCTCTACTCTTTAGGGAAATAAAAAAGTAGTTCACAAGTAGCAGAAAGAATTTCTAGAGCTGTTGTCGGGGAGACATCATCAATATCTATCAACTACCTTCGCATAAACTTTCGTCTCCATCCATTTACATTATTTGCCATTTCCCTCTCGTTTTCATCTCCCCCACTTCTAATAAAATGGTTTTACAAAAATACAAAAATATTTTTTGTTTGCCATTTTTGCTTGATTGGTGTACCTTATCATCATGACTAGCATAACTATCCCTCCTTTGACACCTGATTTTGAAGTTCTTTACTTCAAACAGAAACAAGGAGAAAATCTTAAAGATGCTTGGTATAGGTTAATGGAATCTTAACATGTATGTTCTATAAGAGGGGATTTAAAATTTTTGCTTCCCAATTTCTATATAGGTTTAACCATGCACCATAGGAAGGTTTTGGATTTTTCCGCAAAAGGGATTTTTATTGAGAGTGATGGCAATACTGCCTATGATATAATAGAAGGAATATTGGGGGTTCCACCACCACAAAAGGGATTTTCTTTTACTCAGGAGGGGATTCAAATATTAGACAAATTAAGTGATATGTAGAAAAATTTGGTTGATTTGCAAAAGTCTAATGAACCTCTAAAAATATTAGTGGAAACCTCAATCGCATGAATACTTTGATTACTCTTTCTAATAAGCGATTGGATATTCTAGATCTTAAAATGGCCTCACTTTCTGAGAATAATGGGAAGCGTAAAAACCTCCTGGGTTTGAGAGAACTTCTACAAATATTACCAAAACCAAAGATGACAACACTTGAAACTATGCATTACGCCTAGCTAGGGTTGTAAAACAATAGCGCTAGTTGGGAGGCAACCCAATAGTTATTGTCGGGTGGTAGGTGCGACATATGCCAACGGGTGGCTTATCATTGTGGGAGCCAGTAAGACGTCGCCGGTGCCTGGAAACGGGATGAGGCGAAGACATGCACGCCGGCGAATCTTACCCAGCTTCGGGGCTCTCCGTGGAGATAACACCCCTACTGCTGCTCTAGGGGTCTCCACATGGTCACTAGATGAACAACTAGCTACACGGTGCTCCGTGAGATGTGTGGCGAGAGGAGGAAGAAGGGCACGGCTTGCTCTCTTCTCCTCCCTATGTGGTGTTTGAGACTAGCAGGGATTGATCTCCCTTTGCATGGATGCCCCGGGGGGTTTATATAGGCCTGCCCCCCGGGGGTACAATGGTAATCCGGCTGGGCGCGGGGCCCAGCCGTCTGTGTCTACGCTCTCCGGCTTCTGCGCCGGTGGCTGGGGCCCGCCGGCTAGTGGGTCCCACCGGCTGCCGGCTCCTTGGTCGATAGGCAGGCCCCACTGTCAGGGCCTTGTCGGCGGCTGGTTACTGTTGCTCAATCTTGGTGGCGAGGGCTTCGCTGAAGTAGGCGTGGCTACAGTGCCGCTGCCCGGTGGGCGATCACTGTAGCCCCACCGCGTCTTTTCTCCTTAATGGGGCGTCTTCTTCGAGGGAGGTGGCAAGCCGGCTATGGGGAGCCGGCTCTATCTTGGGCCGACTGGGGGAGGTCTGGCCGCCTTCGGGTGTCTCTCTGCCCGAAGGGGCCCACCGCCCGTGGGCGGTACTGGTAGCCCGTCGTGGATGACATCAGGGTCAACGTGGCAACAGTGCTGCGCCGGACGGGTCATGGCCACCCGTACGGTGCACTGTGCCAGGCGTGCTCCGCGATTCGGGGGTGGCAGGCTTCACTGTAGCCACGCCCCGTCACATCACCGTTATGTGGATGCAGACTTCGAGGGTACGATCTTGACCGCTTTATGGGAGCCGGCTTCTTGGAGTCGGCCTTCTCGCGGCCGGCTTCTCGGAGCCGGCCCTCCCGCGGCTTCTCTTCACGAGGGCTGAAGTCGGGCCGCCTTCCGATAGCCGGCCTGGAGACAGCCGGCAAGGGGAAGGCGGCCCTGTGTCTTGGATTCTTGAGGGCCGAATCGGCTCGTAATTTTTTCAGAAGGGCCAGGGGGAGCCGGCTAGGCTACCCATGGTTATTTACTCCGACAGTAGTCCCCGAAGCTATTCGAGGTTCGAGGCTGACAAAGGGACGAGAAGCTAGGTCAGCTTCCTATCCCGAGGGGCCGGCTTTGCTCGTGCACGCCGTCTTCGAAAAAGCTCCGTTTCTCGCAGGCGGGAACGCGGGCCACGTGGCGAGAAATCCTGCCAACGCACGCGCGCGACGGGGCGCCGCCGCAGGCCCGGGCCCACCACTCGCAGGCCTCTGTCCGAGCACGGATCTTCTGCGGCCCACATGGACCGCTCGCCTTCCCGCGGCGGTTTTTATTCTGCCATCAAGGCACAATAATCACGGGACGTGGGGGAGTGGGCGCAGTTGATCCCCACGTTCCCCCACGCCGCGCCTCCTTGGCTCCGCCGCGGGGTCTATAAGTAGGAGGAGGAGGGGGAGCGGCAGAGGCTCGCGCGCTCTCCCTCACTCCGCCCCTTCTCGCCCTCCTTCTTCTTCTCTTCGCCGCAGCAACTCCTTGCCGCGCTGTTCCGCCGTCGCTTCGTCTTGCTCCCCGCCGCAGCAATCCTTTGCCACGCCGTTTCGCCGTCGCTTCGTCTTGCTCCCCGCCGCATCGCTCCCATGGTGCTGTCGAGCTCGTGGGATGGCTCCAACGTCCACGAGGACCACGTCGAGTTCCTCCGCCGGACGCGGCGTCTGCCCAGCGAGGACCTTGTGCGGGTTCGTCAAGCGCTGGCGAGGGAGATTTCGCCGGCACCGGAGGAGGGCGAGCGGGTGATCTTCTGCTCACACTGCCTACGCGGCTTCGGCCTCCCGGCGAGCGGATTCCTTCGAGCCTTCCTCGAGTTCTACCACCTCTAGCGGCATCACCTCACGCCCAATGCGGTGATGCTGCTGTCGGCCTTCGTCACCATGTGCGAGGGTTTTCTTAGAGTTCTCCCCACGCTCGAGCTCTGGGGGGAGTTTTTCCAAAGCAAGCTTGACACTGTCGTCGCGGGCGTGCCCGCCCCCTGTGGAGCCTTCATTGCCATGAGGCGGGTGAGCAAGAACAATCTGTTCCGGTCCATTCCGCTGATCCAGTCGGTGAAGCTTTGGCAGAAGTCTTATTTCTACGTGAAGAACGTCGCCCAACAAGGCAACTACGTCAACCTGCCGGCTTACGTAGCCGGCCCGCCGGCTGGGAGGCAGCCTTCGTGGAGCTACCGGGCCAGGTCGCTATCTCAGGCCGGGAATGCAGCCGTCTCCCGGCTTTGGGTGATGATCCGGTCGGAGGGCCTGACCGGAGCCGACTTGGTGGCCGCCTTCATGGAGCGCCGGGTTCTTCTGCTCCAAGGCCGGCCTCACATGATCTGCCAAATGGGCGGCCGCTTCGACCCGTGCCGGCTGAGCACCAAGGAGATGCCTCACGCAGAGGTGTCTTACATGGTGAATTATATCTCCAACTACAAGCTCGCCGAGGATTGGCGATACAGCAAGGAGCCATATTCCCGCGCCAACCCTCCGCCTGCCGTAAGTTCTTTCTTCTTTTCTTCCTTTTTTGTAGCCGGCCTCATGATAGCCGACTCTTTGATTAATTGGTTTGCCTTTTGCAGAACCCTCTTCTCCCACCGACAGCCGGGGCCGCGGGGGTAGAGCGCCAGCTCCTGCCCGACTGCACGGTGGACGACACCGACGATCCAGACCTGGGAGCGGCCACCATGGAAGACGCCATCATGGGGGAAAGCGACGAGGCCGGAGGCGCGGGACTCGGGGCCAGCTTCGAGGACTGGCCGGATGACGACGTGGTCGAAGTCGCCCCGCACCGCCAGCCGGCGCCCGATCATCAGGGCATGGGCTCTTCTGCCGTGCCGGCTTCCCGTGGCGGCGCGCAGAAGTGCCGTGCCGCGTCGACCTTCTTTGGCAGCCGGCTGAAAAAATCCAAGGCCTCCATGGTGGCGACCAAGCGGGATGAGGCGGCCGTGAAGGCGGCCCGCTTCCGCAAGGTGGTGAAGCAGCCGCAGGCGATCTCTGCGTAAGTCGTCGAATGTCTTGCGTATATATTTTTGTCTTCTTCGTCTGAAACTCTTCTAAACCTTTCTTTTCTTGCCGGACAGGGCGCCGCTTTCTCTCGAGCGAGGTCCTGGCAGCTCCGTAGTCGGGCCGACTGGAGGGTCTTCAAGCTCCCGCCGCGTGGATCCCCGCGCCGACCTTAAGGAGGCCACGGAGTGGAACGTGCGGGAGGCGCGGGAGGAGCGGGAGGCGGCGGAGCGAAGGACCTTCCAGGCGACGAAGGAGCAGGCCAACACGGCAGCCATGGCCCGGGCGAAGGCGGCAGCCGCGGAGACGGAGGTGGAGGCCTCGAACAACCGGCCTCCGCTGCTCGTTGTTCCCCTCCGTGCCGTGGCCCCCGATGTTCCCGTGCCCCCATCGGAGGAGGTCGACCAAGGCCCGCCAGTGATGGAGAGGCGGGAGGACCCCGTGATCTTCGTGGAGGGGGCGTCGCAGACGGCGCCGACTGGAGCGGGCCAACGCGGCCAATCAGCTGCGGCGCCAGAGCAGCCGTCCAGGGGCGAGCCGGCGGCAGGGACCGGCCTCGAGGTGCATCCGGCATTGCACCGGCGCGCAGGGGGTGGCGCCTCCGCGCCGGAACCGCACCGAGCAGCGGGAGCCAGCCAGACGGCGGAGGCCCTAGAGATGGCCAGCGTCAGCACGTCCGAGTGTACTTCCAGCGGGGGGACGGGCGAGCTGAACGCGGCGGCCCAGGAGGTCCGGAACCGGCTTCAAGCTCAGGCCGCCTCGCTGCAGCGATACACTCAAGAGTTCTCTCGACGCGGGCCGTCATTCGGGTGAGTCTTCTGTCCTTGGTTATTTTGCTCTTTCGATTTCTTCCGTGGGGGCGCGTCAGCGCACCCACTGGGTGTAGTCCCTGAGTTTCGAGCCGGCTGCTGCGCAGGCGGCTTGGAACTTACTAGGTTCTGACAACTTAACTTATCCTTGCTTCCTGTATAATCTTTCAGGAGTATCACAACCTCCGTGCAGCCGCCTTCAACTCCCAGGCTCAGGAGCTGGGCAGGAGAACCGAGGACCTGACCAGCAGCCGGAGTGCGTATTTGTTTCGTTCATCTCCTGTGGGGGCGCGTCAGCGCACCCACTGGGTTTAGTCCCCGAGATTCGGGCCGACTGCTGAGCAGCCGGGTCGGATCTTCCTTGACGACTTCACCTTATTAATTTCCTTTGTCTTCATGCTTGCATGAGCCAATGCCGACTTGAGGGGGCAGCTCAGCGAGGCGCAGGCCGCCCTTCGCGCCAAGGAAACTGAGTACGACGCCTTGATCCTGGAGTGTGACCGCCTGGCCAAGAAGCTATCTGACCAGGAGGAGAACCACAAGGCGGCCCTGAAGAAGGCGCAGGATAACGAAGCCGCCCTGAAGGCCGAGTTCGAGACCGAAGCGGCGGGCTGGGCAGAGACCAGGCAAGCGCTGAATGAAGGCTTCGGCCGTATTGAGGATTTGATCGACGGTAAGCTGCCTTCCTCGCTCCTTGCATGCCCCTTGCCGCCTGATTCGTGTTCTGACCTATGCTGCTTTTTATTCTCTGTGCAGACTACTTTCCCGGCTACTCCGTCTTCGCTACCCAAACCATCGAGGCCCATCGCGAAGCGCGCCGTCAGGCGGGGGCCGACATCGCGCTGGACGCGAGTCGGACGCTTGAGGAGCAACTCTTGGCGGTCCAAGCGCGGCTGCAGCCGGCTCACCGTATGCTCGGCCGCCTCTAGTGCGCCGGGGCGCAGGTGTTGGCCGCCCTCTGGCCAAGCGAGACGATTCGCCGCACCCCGAGTTGGACTGCCGACTGGCTGGAGGTGGCGGTTGGCCGCTTCGAGGCCTGGAAGGCGTCGGCAGCCCGGCTTGAAGCTGGGCGGGTGCTGGAGTTCGTCCGAGCCTGGTATCCGGGGCTGAACCTGGACCAGCTGCGCACCTGGCAGCCGGAGGCCGATGAAGAGTTGGAGGAGGTGCAGCCGGCTATCGCTCAGCGCGCTTCGACGATCGCCGAGTGTACTGACATCAGCGTCTTCGCTCCTGAGATCAATGACAACGGTGTTGCCCAGCCAGAGGAGTGGTTCGGGCTGGACCCGGCAGCGGGTGAAGACTCGGCAGAGGAGATCGCCTCCAGCGATGAAGGCGAAGACGACGAAGGAGAGGAGGGCGAAGACGTTGAGCCGGCCGGCCACTCCTCCAGCCGGCACTGCCGTCTCCACCGACCTGCCCGACTCGCCAATCGCTCCCTTGGCTTAGTCTGCCGTCCTTGTTTTTTCCTGCTTGTTGCCTTTTGAACAACTTTATCAAACTTGTGCAGTTCCACCCACTGGGGGTGTATTCAAACTATGTCGAATGCTGGCCTTTTGAAGGTTTTTTATGTAAATATGATTGTGTGCATGTTTGGCTTCCATTTATGTATGCTTTTTATCCTTAGGCTGTTTCCTTTGCCGCCTTCCCCTTCTGGGAAGGCAAGTATTCGAGCTTTCTTAGATTGGAGCGAGGTGAATGGAAGCCGGCCGGCCGGCTACTCTGGTAGCCGGTCGGCGGTGGGAGAAAAACCGGCTTTTGTTATATTAGTCCGTTAGTCCCTAGCCGTTTTTCGTGTGGGCACCCGTTCCTGCCCTTAACTCTTGCCAGCCGGACAGCCGGTTCTTCGAATTGTGACTTTTGGCAAGAGGAGGCATGGGAGCCGGCACACTACTTGTCTGACTGTGGGTAGGACTTCTAATATAACTCCAGGCGGCCAGTCCCCGGGCCGACTAGTCGAACCCGCTGCCGGACGGAAAAAAGTGAATGCAATGACAAGGCCATAAGCATGATACTTTTCATTCATAGACAAAAGATGGCAGTCCCCGAGCTCTCCTCGGGGGGCCTATTGTCTCATACTTAGTACAAAAGTTAGCGTGATACATACTGCATTTCAACTGTAAAACCTTCGGAGGAGGTTGGCATTCCATGGTCGTTCCGACTCCTTGCCGGAGTCGTCTCTCTTTCATGCCTTCGGCTTCTGCGCGTCGATCAGGTAGTAGGAGTCATTGCCTAAGGCTTTGCTGATGACGAAGGGGCCCTCCCAAGGGGCCGAGAGCTTGTGCTGGCCGGCTGTTCGCTGGATCAGCTGGAGCACAAGATCGCCCTCTTGGAAGGATCTTGGCTTGACCTTCCGGCTATGGTAGCGGCGCAGACCCTACTGATAGATGGCGGACCGGCTGAGGGCTAACAGCCGGCCTTCCTCCAGCAGGTCGACGCCGTCTTCTTGTGCTTCCTTGGCCTCGGCTTCCGTGTACATGGTTACCCGAGGCGAGTCGAACTCGGTGTCAGTTGGGATGACCGCCTCGGCACCATATACGAGGAAGAAAGGAGTGAAGCCGGTTGACTTGTTTGGTGTAGTGCGCAGACTCCAGAGGACAGCCGGTAGCTCATCGAGCCAACAGCCGGCTGAACGCTCCAGTGGAACGATCAGTCGGGGCTTGATGCTGGAAAGGATGAGGCCGTTGGCTCGCTCGACCTGGACGTTTGACTACGGGTGGGCGATGGACGCTAGGTCCAACCGGATGCCTTGCGTCGCGCAGAAACGTGCCAAGGCTCCCTTGGCGAAATTCGTGCCATTGTCGGTGATGATGCTGTGTGGCACGCTGTACCGAGTTGTTATATCTGCGATAAATGTCACGGCGGTCGGCCCATTCAGCTTCTTGATCGGCTTTTCCTCAATCCATTTGGTGAATTTGTCCACGGCGACAAGCAGATGTGTCATGCCGCCGCGCGCCGTCTTGAATGGGCCCACCATGTCCAGTCCCCAAACGGCGAAGGGCCAAGTGAGGGGAATGGTCTTGAGTGCTGAAGCCGACATGTGTTCCTTGGAGCTGAAGAGTTGGCACCCTTTGCAATGTTTAACTAACTCCTTGGCGTCATCCAAAGCAGTCGGCCAAAAGAAACCATGGCGGAAGGCTTTGGCGACGAGTGATCTTGAGGCCGCATTCTCCTTGGTGGATGTCTCTGAGGATTGCAATGCCCTTCTCTTGCTCAACGCATCGCTGGAGGACTCCAGTGACACTGGGCTTGACGAGTTCTCTGTTGACGATTGTGTATGCTCTGGCTCGGCGTTGGACTTGTCTTGCCTCTACTTCGTCAGCCGGCAGATCTTGGTTTATTAGGAAGTTGAGGATGGATTGAGCCCATGACGGAGCTGCGACTTCTTCTATTGCCAAAACGGCCGCTGCGACCAGGGCGGGCGGGCTGGGCGGTGAAATGCTGGAGTCGGCCGCCACCTGTTGTGTTGGTGTAGTCTCCGGGACGACTACCGCAGTCCCCGAGCTGGGTGAGGCAGTCCCCGGGTCGGGCATAACTACGGAAGTCCCCGAGCCGCCTGCTGATACCCCCTGGCCGACTATCGAAGTCCCCAGGTCACCTGCTTGGTTCTTCGAGCCGGCTGCGTCTTGGTCAGGCGGCACGAAGATGGAATCGGACTCTAGAGACGGCTTGATAGACGGCTTGAGGAGGCGTTGTAGAGAGACACCGGTTGGTATTGCTTGCCGAGTGGAGCCTATTCGAGCCAGGGCATCAGCTGGCTCGTTGTCGGCTCGTGGTACGTGGAGGAACTCGCATCCTTCAAAATACCCACTGATCTGCTGAACGAGGAAGCGGTAGCTTGCCATATTTGCGTCCTTGGCATCCCAGTCGCCGGATGATTGCTGGACCACCAAGTCCGAGTCACCATAACATAGGATCCGGCGAATACCGAGTTCTTTGGCAAGCCGGAGCCCGTGTATGAGCGCCTCATACTCGGCCACGTTGTTGGAGGCGGCAAAGTGAATTTGCAGCGTGTATCTGAGCTTGTCGCCTTTGGGAGAGGTGAGGATGACGCCGGCTCCCAAGCCGGTGTGCATCTTGGACCCATCGAAGTGCATGCGCCAATGAGTGGAGTCGGGAGCCAGCGGTAGGTACTGGGTCTCGGCCTAGTCGACGAGGAAGTTGGCCAATGCTTGGGACTTGATGGCGGTGCAAGGCTGGTAGAAGATCGTATAGGGGGCCAGCTCGATGGCCCATTTCGCCACCCGGCCGGATGCATCCCGGCTGCCTATGATCTCGGCCAGCGGGGCGGTGCATACAACTGTGATGGGATGCTCTTGGAAGTAGGGCTTCAGCTTCTTGGCGGCGAAGTACACGCCGTAGCACATCTTCTGGTAGTGCGGGTAGTTCTGCTTCGAGGTAGACAGCACCTCGCTCAAATAGTACACCAGCCTCTGGACCGGCTGGGCTCGGCTTTGTTCTGGGCGTTGGACTACGATGACGGTGTTGACCACCCGACTGGTTGCGGCAATGTAGAGGAGCATGGGCTCTTTCTCAGTCAGCGCCGCTAGGACAGGCGGCGTGGCCAGCATCTTCTTCAGCTCATGAAAAGCTTGATCGGCTTGGTCATTCCACTCGAAGTGGTTGGTCTTCTTCATGAGGCGGTAGAGGGGAAGAGCTTTCTCTCCGAGCCGGCTGATGAAGCGGTTCAGGGAGGCCAAGCATCCGGTAAACTTCTGGACGTCTCGAAGTTTGGTGGGAATCGCCATTCTCTCAATGGCCTTTATCTTTACTGGGTTGCATTCAATGCCGCGTTCGGACACCAGGAAGCCTAGGAGCTGGCCGGCTGGTACTCCAAACACACATTTCTCGGGGTTAAGCTTGATTTGGAACCGGCGTAGGTTCTCAAATGCTTCCTTGAGGTCTTCCAGCAAAGTGCCGCGCTTCTCTGTCTTCACCACAATGTCGTCTACGTAGACGTGGGCATTTCTGCCGAGTTGCTTGAGGAGGCACTTCTGCATGCAACGCTAAAAAGTGGCACCGGCATTTCTCAAGCCGAATGTCATAGTCAGGTAGCAGAAGGCTCCGAATGGCGTGATGAAGGCGGTCTTCAGGCGGTCTGCCGGATCTAACTTTATTTGGTGATATCCTGAGTAAGCATCCAAGAAACTCAACAGCTCGCATCCGGTCGTGGAGTCTATCACTTGGTCAATCCTTGGCAGGGCAAAGGGATCTTTGGGGAAGGCCTTGTTGAGGCTCGTGTAGTCTATACACATGCGCCACTTGTTGTTCTTCTTTAGCACGAGGACCGGGTTGGCGAGCCACTCTGGAAAGAAAACTTCCATAATGAAGCCGGCTGCCAGAAGCCGGGCTATCTCCTCTCCCACAATCCTGCGTTTCTCCTCCGACAGTCGGCGGAGGGGTTGTTTGACTGGCTTTGCATCTTCTCGGACGTGTAGTTTGTGCTCGGCGAATTCCTTCGGAACGCCCGGCATGTCCTTGGGGGACCATGCAAAGATGTACCGATTCTCACGGAGGAAATCGGGGTCAAGAGGTATCTTCTTCGTCTCCTTGGCCGGCTGGAAAGATCCTTGAGCATCATGCTCCATGGGATGGGGGGACAAGGCCGACTGCTTGCCGGCCATGGCCACGACTCGGTCCAACATCTTCTTTTCTTCGGCAATCACAAGGGACTCGGCCAGCCGACTGCTGGCTGCTGCGCACTCAGAGGACTTCTTGTAATCGCCGGCTATGGTGATGACGCCTTTGGTGCTCGGTATCTTCATCTTGAGGTATGCATAGTGGGGAACTGCCATGAACTGGCCAAGGCAGGTCGGCCAAGCAATACATGGTAAGGGCTCTCCAGGTCCACCACTTCAAACCAGATCGCTTCCCGACGGAAATGCTCCTTGTCCCCAAAAAGTACATCAATCTTTATCTTGCCAATGGGGGCGCGGGACAGGCCGGGTACGATGCCATGGAGCATTGTCTGAGTAGGCATGAGTTGCTTCATCTTGACATTCAGCTTCTCCATGGTGTCACGGTACAGGATGTTGATGCTTCTCCTGCCGTCTATCAGCATGCGGGAGAATCGGGCAGCGCGTCTATCCGTTGCAAGGGTGGCATCCAAAACCAACGCATAAGAGCCGGGAGACGGCATCACCTTTGGGTGGTCGGTCTGGCTCCAGCTGATAGGTTTTTCTGACCAGTGCATGTGCTCGGCGGGGTTGGCAGCAACCATGCTGACTTCTTGGTGCTCTCGGCGTTTGCTGCGCCGGTCTTCGGGCTGACTTGTAAAGATGATATAGGCGGCATGCTCGTCGGGGCACTCATCGTGCACGGCTCCGACTGCGGGACGAGCGGCCGGCGGCTGCGGAGCCGGAGGCGGCGGACCGGTAGGCGGAGGCGGTGCGAGCCCTTCGCCTTTAGAGATTCGGGTGAGCCAGTGGCACTTCCGGGTCGTGTGGTTGGACGGCTTCGCGCCGCTGTGGAACTTGCACGGGGCATCGAGAGTCTGCTCATAGGAGAAGGTCGGCTGCCAAGCCGGCTTTCCGCTCCTCTCCTTCTTGGGTGCGGGCCGCGCTTCGGGCTGCTCGTCTTCGACTGTGGCCACCTGCTGACTGGTGGAGGGCGGCACCGGGCCCTTGCGCTTGTGGTCATTCTAGTGGGGGCATCGGCCGGAGTCCCCAACCGGCGTCTTGGGCACCGGGTTGAGTACCTTTCCGGACGCATCTACCCGGAGTTCGGTCTTCATCGAGGAGTCGGCGGTGGCGTACTTGTCCGCTATGATCAGAATCTCGTCGAGGGTAGTCGGCTCGTCCCAGAGGAGCTTGTGCTTGAGGAGGGTGCCTTCTCGGCACCCGGCAATGAAGTATTCTATGGCTTGCACCTCGTGCACCCCTTCACAAGAGTTGCAGAGCTCGGCCCAACGCGTGAGGTAGTCGCGAGTGTACTCGGCGGGGCCTTGTACGCACAAGGAGAGCTGTCTGGGCTTGGGAGCCCACTTGTAGGTGTTGGTGAAGTTGCGGACGAAGGCTTCTGTGAAGTCTAGCCAGCTGTTCATGCTGTATGGCTTGAGGCTGTTGAGCCTGGTCCGCGCCGTGCCCTGCAGCATGAGGGGCACGTACTTCACGGCAATGCTCCTGTTGCCGTTGGCTATGCTAACCGCCGTGGAGTAGTCAATCAACCAATCTTCCGGCTTCACAGAGCCGCTGTACTTGGGCATGTCTCTTGGGAGCGAGAACCCTTTGGGGAAAGGCTCGTCGCGGATGCGGGGGCCGAAGCAAGGCGGGCCGACATCGTCTTCTTCTTCTAGCGCCAGGGATCGCGCCAGGCGGTCGATCCGATGGCGGGCGTCGTTCTCGCCAACTCCTTCACGGTGACCTAGCCGGTCGCTGAGAGTCGGATGCGCGACATGCGGCGGGGTGGGATATCTCTCTCCACGGGGCCGGGGCGGAGGCAGGTTGCCCCGCCACTCCACGGCCCGGGGGTGGCCTTCTGCGTCTCGCTCGATGGAGATTCGGGTTCGGCTTCGGCTGGCAGCCGGCTCTTTCTCGCGCCGCGCGCGGGTTTTACCCGTAGTCGGCGTCCGGGACGTCGCGCCGTGATCTCGGCGCGGGGGAGGGCTTTCCGCGCGGGCATCGGCTTCGTGCCGCTACGCGGCTGCATCGATCAGCTGCTGGATGCGTCGGGTCATGTGGGGGAGCTCTTCGGCTCCCAGTCCATCTAGCTCGTCTACGGCCGCCTGGGCGGCATGCAGGTTCTCGAGTGGAGTAGCATAGACTGGGCGGTCAACTCCTAGCGTATCGGCGACGACAGTGTCGCGCTGTCTGACAACGCCGGCCCGGCTAGGCCTGCATGGGGGCGGCGTGCCAAAGGCGGCGCGGTCGGCCTCGCGTCGGTGGGCCTCAGTGAGGCGTCTCATGGAAACCAACTTCCGGCCCTCCGCGAGGAGGGCAAGGCGCCGAGCTTCCATTGCTTCAGCGTCAGCATCGGCCGGGAGGGGGATGGACAAGTCGTGGACCACCGCGTGCGGGGCGTCATGGGCGCTCTCGTCAGAAGCGCCGCCGTGGCCGATGACCATCACCCCGATGGTGACAGCGCCGCAGCCGTCGGCCCGAGGAAGCGGGTCGTTGTAGATCGCGACGTTGGCGGGGAACGTGTCGAGTGAGGCCGTGTCGGAGTCGAAAAGCATCGGATCGGTGGAGCCAACCGACTCCAAGTCCAGGGCAGGCTCGCCGGAGACGTGGAGCTGGCCGAGGAGGTTGACGAGGTGGTCGGTGCCCGCGTCGGAGGCGAGCTTGTCAGAGATGAGAGTCTTGTCAAGGAGATCAGCGAGGCTGCTCGCCACACAGATGTTGGTGACGCCTTGTAGCACGTCGTGGCAAGCGCCATCGGGCGTGCCTGGCTAGCTACGCTCGTAGGGGAGGAAGAGGGTTCCCGTCCAGAACAGGTCTCCAGACGGCGGTGCACCTGGCCCCACAGTGGGCGCCAAATGTCGGGTGGTAGGTGCGACATATGCCAACGGGTGGCTTATCATTGTGGGAGCCAGTAAGACGTCGCTGGTGCCTGGAAACGGGATGAGGCGAAGACATGCACACCGGCGAATCTTACCCAGCTTTGGGGCTCTCCGTAGAGATAACACCCCTACTGCTGCTCTGCGGGGTCTCCGCATGGTCACTAGATGAACAAGTAGCTACACGGTGCTCCTTGAGCTGTTTGGCGAGAGGAGGAAGAAGGGCACGGCTTGCTCTCTTCTCCTCCCTATGTGCTGTTTGAGACTAGTAGGGATTGATCTCCCTTTGCATGGATGCCCCGGGGGGTTTATATAGGCCTTCCCCCAGGGGGTACAATGGTAATCCGGCTGGGCGCGGGGCCCAGCCGTCTGTGTCTACGCTCTCCGGCTTCTGCGCTGGCTGCTAGGGCCCGCCGGCTAGTGGGTCCCGCCGGCTGCCGGCTCCTTGGTAGACAGGCAGGCCCCACTGTCAGGGCCTTGTCGGCGTCTGGTTACTGTTGCTCAATCTTGGTGGCGAGGGCTTCGTCGAAGTAGGCGTGGCTACAGTGCCGCCGCCCGGTGGGCGATCACTGTAGCCCCACCGCGTCTTGTCTCCTTAATGGGGCGTCTTCTTCGAGGGAGTTGGCAAGCCGGCTGTGGGGAGCCGGCTCTATCTTGGGCCGACTGGGGGAGGTCTGGCCACCTTCGGGTGTCTCTGTGCCCGAAGGGGCCCACCGCCTGTGGGCCGTACTGGTAGCCCGTCGTGGATGACATCAGGGTCAACGTGGCAATAGTGCTGCGCCGGACGGGTCATGGCCACCCGTATGGCGCACTGTGCCAGGCGTGCTCCGGGATTCGGGGGTGGCAGGCTTCACTGTAGCCACGCCCCATCACATCGCCGTTATGTGGATGCAGACTTCGAGGGTACGATCTTGACCGCTTTATGGGAGCCGGCTTCTTGGAGTCGGCCTTCTCGCGGCCGGCTTCTCAGAGCCGGCCCTCCCATGGCTTCTCTTCATGAGGGCTGATGTCGGGCCGCATTCCGATAGCCGGCCTGGAGACAGCCGGCAAGGGGAAGGCGGCCCTGTGTCTTGGATTCTTGAGGGCCGAATCGGCTCGTAATTTTTTCAGAAGGGCCAGGGGGAGCCGTCTAGGCTACCCATGGTTATTTACTCCGACAGTTATCCTTCAATTTCTTGTTTCTTTTCCGTTTTTCAATGAGCGCACAATTATGCTACTGTTATGATTGTGTTTTAGTGTTTAATTTAGTGTTTGTGCCAGGAAAAGCCTTTGGGTTGATTTGGTTGATAGTTGCTTTGATTCTGTGCACAAACATAAACTTTTGCATCCAGTAGGAGAATTAATGTGATTTTCTGTAGCGCGATAAATTTGTGATTTTTTACATATAATTGATATACAAGTTTCCCACGGTGTACTAATTTTTCAGAATTTTTGGAGTTACAGAAGTTGGTCATGTTCAGATTGCTACAGACTATTTTGTTTTTGACAGATTCTATTTTTGATGCATTGTTTTTCTTGTTTTGATAAAAATATGGATTATATCGGGGGGTATAAGCCATGGAGAATTTAGAATACAATATCTATAATTCAAAAATAAAATATGAACAGATTTGCAACAATACTTAAAGTAGTGATTTGCTTTATTATACTAACGGATCTCACGAGGTTTTGTTGAGTTTTGTGTGATTGAAGTTTTCAAGTTTTGGGTGAGATTACGATGGATGAAGGAATAAGGAGTGGCAAGAGCCTTAGCTTGGGGATGCCTAAGGCACCCCAAGGTAATATAAAGGACTCCCAAGCAACTATGCTTTGGGATGCCCCGGAAGGCATCCGCTCTTTCTTCTACCAACTATCGGTAATTTACTTGGAGCTATATTTTTATTCGTCACATATCATGAGTTTTGCTTGGAGCGTCATGTATTATATAAGCTTTCCTTTGTTTGCTTTTTAGTTTGCCACAATCATCCTTGCTGAACACACTTATTTGAGAGAGCCACGTGTTTATCATGATTTGTTAGAATACTCTATGTGCTTCACCTAAATCTTTTGAGCTAGGCAGTTGCTCCAGTTCTTCACTTATATCTTTTTCAAAACGGTGGTGGTTATATTTTAAAGAAATACATACACTCTCATGCTTCACTTATATTATTTTGAGAGATGATACGATTAAATTTTGAAGAAATAAATACACTCTGATGCTTCAATTATATCTTTTCAAGAGTTGATAATGCTGATGGTAATTTTCACAAGAAATGAATTTGGTCCCAATGTGATGAATATCCAAGAGCGATATAATAAAAACATTCACATAGAACATTGGATATGATAAGCTTGATTCCTTGCAACAATTTTATGATATGAAGATGATAATGTGTGAGTTATGCTAGTGAGTAATTGTGCTTTAGTAAGAATATTGGTGTTCAGCTTTGTGATTCCATATGCATGCACGTAAAGTCAATAGTTATGCAACGAAGTTACATCCTACTCATGGTGCATTATTCAGTGTTAGTTATGTTCAATGCATGGTTATGACCATTTTCATCATATAATTTAATATATCTCAATACCGAGGAGGGATAGACAGCCCCTCTTACGCGTTTGGTTGCAAGTATTTATTATTTGTGTGCGGGTGTTATTTACATATTGTTGCTTGGTTCTCCTACCGGATGGGTCTGTTGATAAGCACAAAGCTCATCTTGTTGCTCGTGGTTTCACTCAATAGCACGGGATTGACTATGGCCATACTTTTAGTCTGGTGGTGAATCCTGCCACGGTTCGCTTGGTTATGTCTCTTGTTGTGTCTCATTGTTGGAGCCTCCAACAGATTGATGTGAGCAATGCCTTTTTATATGGGTTCTTGGCCGAAGATGTGCATATGCAGCAGCCACCCTGATTTGAGGATGCCACTTATCCCTCTCATGTCTGCAAACTTCAGAGGTCTATCTATGGCCTCAAACAGTTGCCTCGTGCTTTGTATGCTCGCTTGAGTCAATGCCTTTCGTAGCTCGGTTTTGTTGTGACGCCTCGAGACCGATGCTCGAGAAGACTTCCATATGTTCCGGGTTTCGCCATGTGTTTCATTTGTGCATGCCCTTTTATTTTTGCATTGCATCATGTCATCATGCCATCATCTCATAAATCATTTGCATCTCAACTAAATAAATTGCATGGATCTTCGATCCATTTAAATCGAGGGAAATGCACATGGTGATTTCTACTTACAACATATAAAAGTCTCCCAATATTATTAGGGAGCTATAATAAATATTCTAACACACTTGCAAAATAATTTCATGTTTTTATACTTCAAGTTTGGTCCCCAAACTTTGCTCATAATTTCTTTCACCGCTTTCCCATTATCCACAAAATTCCAAACATTTTTGGACTCTCCAAAAATGTTTTACTAATTCAAACTTATTAGGTTCACATTCAAATGTGGTCGAATGCAATCCTTCCAAACGGTGCCAAATGTATTTTTCTTGGATCAAGCTCCTTTTTACGAGTCCAATAAAATTGACATCCTTCTCAAATTATTCTCCTATCTCTCTCTACTTCTCCTTACTCACTGTTTATTTGTTAAACAGAGAGATTAGTATAGGGGAGAGAGAGTGTGTGCGTGTGTGCAGGGCCTCAGCCCATTCGCAGCCCACCACCTGAGGCCATCCATCTTCAGGCAGCAAGACCGGCCCATTTGCACCTAGGCCATCCGCAGCCGAGCCGGCCACTAGGCCCAGCGAGGTCAGCCTGCCTCCCCTCGATCCCCTGCCGAAACCTAGCCTCACCCCCACCTGTCGAATCTCCCTCCCGAGTGCCTTCATCTCTCCTCCTCGCGATGCACCTTTCGTCCCGACCCCTCGCTCAGGTCCTCTGGATCCTCTTGGCCTCACCCTCATTCCCTCGCTCCCGCGGCTCCGCGCGCCTCCAGCGCCCGACACAGCACCGTTGGAGAAGCCGCCCTCCTCCGTCGCCCCGCCTCCAAGTCCGCCGATGCCAAGCGCCGCCCTGACCTTGCCGCGGCTACCTCTCCTCCCCCTGCTCCTCCACGCGGTGCCGACCGGCGACCAAGACGAACGGGAACTGCACCGGGGCTCCTTCTCTACGCCCTCTCCTGGAGCCACCCACTGCTGCTGCTCTTCATTGAGGCGCAAGTCCCGCTGCGGCTGCTGCTCTGCTCCTGCCCCACCGGCGACCACGAGCCCCTCCAGTCCTTCTTCCAGCGGGGCCCCGTACCTCGACCTCGCCACCCAGTCCTCGCCGACCAGCGCCGGCCTCGACCTCCTCCCTCACGCGCTGTCAAGTCCCTGGAGCTGGTGCTGTTTTGCTTTGTCACTGCATCCCCGTCCGTCCCTACGTCGTTCGCCCAGTCGCCCGCTTCGTGCTCGAGCTCCTTGTTTCCTGCCGCTGAACACGACCATCTCCTCCCTGATGCCCTGGCTGCTGCTACAAGACCACCGAACAGGGAAGATCACCAAGTACCACGACACCGAAGACCCGAAACCCTTTTGTGTACTTTTGCTGTCGGATGCGCCAAGTCCAGCCGGTCTGGGACCACGTCAAGTTCGACTACACGAAACTTCAAGTCCGAAGACTGCCGTGGCCGTGTATCTCGCCTGCTGTCACTTTGGTTCGTCTACACGACCGCTCCGCTGAACGAACGAGACGTCCCGGCACATGAGGACTTTGGTTTTGCAAGACCCGTACCTGGATCGTCAAGTAATGCTTCGGCTGTTCGGCAAGTTCGACCACTGCACGGATACGCCATGTTCGCCTACGAAACGTGCACCCTACTGTCGACCCCGTGGACGTCAAGCTCCTCGCCGTGACCTCGAACATCTACAGAATGTGGACGATTACAAAATGTGTACCACTACCATTGCTGAAGACCCGTGTAACGGAACCGTCAAGTTCGACAACTGTCGCGTGAACAACTACTTCCTCTACCATCGCCGAGTACCACTACTTCTCACGACGATCGTGAACAACTACACCGCTTGACCCAAACCGCTCCGAGAACGCACGCTTCAAAGGTATAACCGCCGTGAACGACCGCCCGTGGACGAATGCTTGTGTTGTGTGAGATGCATGGTTGGTTGTTGTATTCGCCTGTGAACGTTAGTTGTTCCTCCTCGTTGCCATGCCGTCGACACTTGGGAACCCGGTAACCAAGATCACCCCACCATCCTTTGCACGCTCCCGCCACATTTTCTTTTGCACCGACGTCTCAATGAGTTATCGGAACCGGAACATTGTCGTGGCACCGTTTCATTATCGTCGCCGTGGCACCCCTTTTGTTTCTGCCACGATGACAAATGCTTCATAATGCTCTTATCAACATTTTCAAAAAACTTGCGTAAACTTGCATATGTCATCCGCATCATGATAACAACATCAAGAAGTTTTAAATTGATGTTTTCTTCATTTGCTAAATGCATATGGGGATTTACCGGATTTGTTGTTTGTTATATCCGGCCCCATTTAAATTGTGTAGATAGTATAGTTTTGTTATGCGTCACCTCTTGCTATACTAACCAACATTTAATATTGCCGGGTACCTAAATGAGAGAGAACTAAATAAGTCATGTGGTGTTTTCTTCGATATGCAACTCTGTTGCAGATTGAGGTCCACTTAATTTGTAGTCTTAGTTGTGCACCTTGCCATGTCATGCCTCATTAAACCGGGCATGCATCATACTTGGTTATTCATCATGCCATGTTTATGTGGTGGTTGTTTACTATGTTGTTTGCTTCTTTCCGGTGTTGCCTCTTAGGGTTAGTTCCGATAACGTCGCGTTTGTGAGGATCCGTTCGACTACGTCCGTTTGTCTTCTTCATGGACTCGTTCTCCTTCCTTGCAGGATCTCAGGCAAGATGACCATACCCTCGAAATCACTTCTATCTTTGCTTGCTAGTTGCTCGCTCTATTGCTATGCCGTGATACCTACCACTTGCTATATCATGCCTCCCATATTGCCATGTCCAGCCTCTAACCCACCTTGTCCTAGCACACCGTTGTTTGGCTATGTTACTGCTTTGCTCAGCCCCTCTTATAGCGTTGTTAGTTGCAGGGGAAGAATGGAGTTTGTTCCATGTTGGAACATGGACATTGTTGGGATATCATTACTATTACATCTTGTTTAGTTTAATGCACCTATATACTTGGTAAAGGGTGGAAGGCTCGGCCTTATGCCTGCTGTTTTGTTCCACTCTTGCCACCCTAGTTTCCGTCATACCGGTGTTATGTTCCTTGATTTTGCGTTCCTTACGCGATTGGGTTATAATGGGAACCCCTTGACAGTTTGCCTTGAATAATACTCCTCCAGCAAGGCCCAACCTTTGTTTTACTATTTGCCACCTAAGCCTTTTTCCCTTTGGTTCTGCAGACTCAAGGGTCATCTTTATTTTAAACCCCCCCGGGCTAGTGCTCCTCTGAGTGTTGGTCCGAAACGTCTAGACTGCGGGGCCACCTCGGGGCAACTTGAGGTTTGGTTTTTCTCGTAGGATGTCTCATCTGGTGTGCCCTGAGAACGACATACGTGCGACTCCTATCGGGATTTGTCGGCACATCGGGCGGCTTTGCTGGTCTTGTTTTACCATTGTCGAAACGTCTTGTAACCGGGATTCAGAGTTTGATCGGGTCGTCCTGGGAGAAGGAATATCCTTCGTTGGCCGTGAGAGCTTGTGATGGGCTAAGTTGGGACACCCCTGCAGGGTTTTGAACTTTCGAAAGCAGTGCCGGCGGTTATGGGCAGATGGGAATTTGTTAACGTTCGGTTGTAGAAAACCTGACAGTTATCTTAATTAAAATGCATCAACCACGTGTGTAGCCGTGATGGTCTCTTTCCGGCGGAGTACGGAAAGTGAACACGATGTTGGAGTTATGTTTAATTGTAAGTAGTTTCAGGATCACTTCTTAATCACTTCTAGTTCACGACCGTGCTTGGCTTCTCTTCTCGCTGTCATTTGCATATGTTAGCCACCATATGTGCTAGTGCTTGCTACAGCTCCACCTCACTACCCTTTCCTACCCATAAGCTTAAATTGTCTTGATCTCATGGGTGTGAGATTACTGAGTCCCCGTGACTCACAGATACTTCCAAACAGTTGTAGGTGCCGATGATACTAGTGCAGATGACACAACTGAGCTCAAGTGGGAGCTCGATGAAGATCGTGTGCGTTGTGTTTGCTTGGTTTCCTTTTGATCAGTAGTGGAGCCCAGTTGGGGCGATCGGGGATCTAGCATTAGGGGTGGTCTTCTTTTATTTTGGTTCAATAGTCGGACCTCGATTGTATTCTGGATGATGTAATGCTATATTCATGTATTATGTGAAGTGGCGATTGTAAGCCAACTCTTTATCCCATTCTTATTCAGTACATGGGATGTGTAAAGATTACC
The DNA here is from genome assembly GCF_056163025.1 of Triticum urartu. Classification (NCBI taxonomy): domain Eukaryota; kingdom Viridiplantae; phylum Streptophyta; class Magnoliopsida; order Poales; family Poaceae; genus Triticum; species Triticum urartu. Next base: position 193,914,061 of record NC_141877.1, on the reverse strand, counting down.
CCTCTTGCGACATGCCTACTATGCGGTTATGCCTCTAGGTGGTGCTCCGAGACGTGGGAGATATAGCCGCATCGTGGGTGTTACAAGTTGGTAATCAGAGCCTTCCCCGACTTAGGAGCCCTTGCTTTATCGAATCGCTGGCGTTGTTGAGTCTAGAAAAAATGTTTTGAGTCTTATAGGATTATATATATATCGGAGAGTAGGATTCTTTTTACTCCTCAGTCCCTTCGTCGCTCTGGTGAGGCCTCCTGACGTAGAGTTTTGACTCTTCTCTTCTCCAATTTCACTAAAAAAAATTTAGGATCACGCGGGTATCTTGGAATCGTTCCGATGGTTTTGTGACGAGAACATTGTTCTTGGTGCCTCCTGATATTTAGGGGTTGTGGCAGTGTCCCGGGGAGTTGAGCTCCGAGGTGTTGTCGTCACAATTTTATCGTTGTAGTTCTGGAATACATGAGTTCGCTGACATCAAAAATCTCTTTTATGCAGTTGTTGGTGAGATAACCTCGACGCCACCCAGTACTGGGGCGGGAGTTCAGGAGTATTGCCATAACTCGTATAATGGATGCTTTTCGAAGGTTGAGTTAAATGATTTCCAAAGGTTTCTTGGTTATGTGTTGAAGGATGGATACAGCTGGATGTAGGATTTGCTAGTTTTGGGTGAGATATTATGCTTCCCCTGTATCCCCAGCACCCGATTGCATAACCAAAAAGTTTCGGGAGTTTATAAGTGGGAATTCAAGTAGCTCCTAGGATATATTTCTGACAGATGTATGATATGAAATTGGGGTTCGACGACTAGTGGTCCGCCTATCCACGGTTGGTTTACAGTGGTCTCGTTGTGTCTTAAAGAGTCCTTGGCTATGCTGACTCGGGGACGCTTCGTATGTCATGTGCACTGCCTTGTACATGATGGTGCTATACGATCGAGCCCGTGTGGGCCCCACCACGAAAACTTCGGACAAAATCTCTATCACATGTTTGTTTCGGCTTTTTCTGCAAGCCAATCCTCTGTTTTTGTTTTGAGTTGTGGTATTCGAGTTGCTTCAAAGTCAAGTGTTGATTCCATACCTTTCCTAAGGGGTGTTCTCATATATCTATGTGAATACTAATCCTTCATGATAGTCGAGATTGTCATGTCAATCCTTTTCAATCGGTGTGTTTCTCTTCAAGTCGTTCCTATGTTTTTCAACATCCGCAAGATCAATTATAAGTTTCTCAATGGTGTTTCTTTCATCCGTCCGAAGTTGTCTTTGTTTTCCCCGCCCTCCCACCCTTTTTCTTCAAAGACTCAGATCACTTAATCGAGTTACCTTTTATTGATGGGAAGCCTCTCCATTCTTTCCGTCAATGTTTTTATCCGGTGATTCTCACGAAGATACCAACGGATCTTTAAGTTCAACATTCTTCGTTTCTATTATCTTCTCCGGTGGATTCAAGTCAAGCATTGTTGACCATATCCTTTTCTCGTTTCAAATGCTTTCTCATGCCAGTGCACCTCTTAATTGTTCACTTCTTGCTATTCATTTGTTCGGGAGTGCTGAAGATATCTTAGAAGGCTCGTCTTGTCATTCAAGATCCGTTCAACCTATTTCGCAGTTGTTATCCCATTCAAGCCGTTTAATTCAACCAGTGCTATCTCCGTTTCAAGTAATCGTTCAACGGTGTATATTTTGAGTGGGCCCTTACCCACAAGTCTTTTCCTAAGATCTTACCTGACTCTTCTAATTTTCACGGAGCTATCCTAAATTCTTTTTGAAGTTTGACGTAAGAATGAATCATCATCAGTCAAATGTCTTTCCCCAAGATCTTTCAAACTCTTTTCATTGTTGGCTCAACCTCTTCGCTTTCATTCTCCCAGGGTGTCTCATCAATTATCATGGTGGTGTTTCTCGTCATCATTCTCGAATTTTGAAGACCGAAGAAGAGTTTCTCTTAAATCTTGCTCCAATATCTTCAAGATTCGTGATTCTAGCTTGTTGCCATCCTATCATAATTGTTTTTGATTTTGAGAATTCTTTTCACCTATCCGGAGCAATTCAAGATTCTTTTCAATTTGATTCTCCGGAGCCCATCATTTCAGAAGACTTATTCATTCTCAGCTTTCAGCTATCATTCTCCAAATCTTACTGGTGCGTCATTCAAGTATTCTCTTATTAGCTCTTGATCTCTTCGTTCTCTTGTATCTAAATTTCCCCAAGTATCTTTGTTCGTTTTCAATTTCTTACCGGTGATTCATCTCTTTTCTTCGTTCATTTTCAATTCTTACGGTGATTCTTCCAATATTCTTCTTCCTTCGTTTATCATATCAATGTATTCGTTGTTTTCAATCCTACCGGTGGATCATTCAAGACTGTCTTAAGTTTGCTCCATTTATATCTTAATCCTGTTTCAGTGAGAATAAGTAGTATGTCAAATCCGTTGCTTTTTATCAATCTAAATTGGTGAAGGATGGGCATAACGTAATTCTTATTCTTTGTTTGATCCAAGTGATTAATTCTTTATTATGGAGGCTCATCAAATTCTCAGTTTAAATTGTTTCATCTTTTCTTTTCTGGAGTTCCATGTTTTCCGCATTATATCATCATGAAGATCCATCTAAATCATTGCAAGGCTTCAACCTTATTCTTTTATCCTTCATTTTGTTTCTTCATTCTTTTCTTACCGGAGTTCTTCGTGGAGGCTCTACAAGATGGTTGGTCAAGGATTCAATTTCTTCTCGAAGTGTTCATTGAGATTCTTTTCAGAGGAGTTCAAGCATTCTGCATCTTGCATCCCAAAGTCCTATTCGTTCTATCTTATCTTTTGAGGTGGTGTTATGTCATTGTTGATAATTTTCCCTTCTTGTTTCACGATTCACAAGTTTTTCAACAGTGACATATCTAAATCCATCATTTTCTCTTCGCTCAAGACATCTTTTCAACCAATCAACCCCTTTGTTGGTGTTATCTTGTGTCATGTTTCACCTAAAGCCTTCCCTAAGGATTGTTGCTATTTATGGTGCTCATAAATGACCCAAGTTCTTCATTTATCCTCCCGGTGAATAAGTTTCTCATCTCCTTGTTGATGTCAATCCAATCTATTGTCTCATTAGTGGCAGAATTTCACCTCATAATTTTGGGATGTTTTCCGTAAGCCCACTTCAAGCTTATCCTTTTTGTTGTTGATAATCCAACAACTCCGTTCTAGCATTTGTTGTAAGCGTGCTCTACCAAGATCTTGTTTTCTCCTCTGTTCATTCCATTCCATCATCTCATTTCTTTCGGAGGCTTTGTGATGTTGCTCTCTTCAACCCATCTTCTTGTTTTGTCAAGATCATTTTCTTTCCTTTGCTTATCCATTTAACCGGAGTGTTGTGTCCTCTGCTCAAGTTCTGTTCGCCTTTCCAAGTCTTGCATCTCTTTTCAACCGAAGTGCTGCCGAATTTGTTCTTCCTTGTTCCTCTTTCCTCACGGAGTGCTTTCAGCTTTGTTCTTCTTTGTTGTATTCTTTATTTCAATTTGTTCAACCTCTAAAGGTTCTTTGGTTTCACTCGTTTGTCAAAGAAGCAACTTAGTTTTACCTCTTCTCTTCCTCTTCCGTTTCCCTCTGGTGTCATCCTAGATCTCGGGACGAGATCCTCTCGTAGTGGTGGGTGTTGTGATGCCCCGAGACCGATACTCAAGAAGACTTCCATATGTTCCGGGTCTCGCCGTGTGTTTCATTTGTGCGTGCCCTTTTATTTTTGCATTGCATGATGTCATCATGTCATCATCTCATAAATCTTTTGCATCTCAACTAAATAAATTGCATGGATCTTCGATCCATTTAAATTGAGGGAAATGCTCATGGTGATTTCTCTTTACAACATATAAAAGTCTCCCAATATTATGAGGGAGCTATAATAAATATTCTAACACACTTGCAAAATAATTTCATGTTTTTATACTTCAAGTTTGGTCCCCAAACTTTGCCAATAATTTCTTTCACCGCTTTCCCATTATCCACAAAATTCTGAACATTTTTGGACTCTCCAAAAATGTTATCCTAATTCAAACTTATTTGGTTCACATTCAAATGCGTTCGAATGCAATCCTTCGAAACGGTGCCAAATGTATTTGTCTTGGATCAAGCTCCTTTTTATGAGTCCAATAAAATTGACATCCTGCTCAAATTCTTCTCCTATCTCTCTCTACTTTTCCTTACTCACTGTTTATTTGTTAAACAGAGAGATTAGTCTAGGGGAGAGAGAGAATGTGTGTGTGTGCAGGGCATTAGCCCAGTCGCAGCCCACCACCTGAGGCCATCCATCTTCAGGCAGCAAGACCGGCCCATTTGCACCTAGGCCATCCGTAGCCGAGCCGGCCACTAGGCCCAGCGAGGTCAGCCCGCCTCCTCTCGATCCCCTGCCAAAACCTAGCCCGACCCGCCCCCCCACCTGTCGATCACCCTCCCGAGCGCCGTCATCTCTCCTCCTCGCGATGCACCTTTCGTCCCGACCCCTTGCTCAGCTCCTCTCGATCCCCATGGCCTCTCCCTCATATCCTCTCTCCCGCGGCTCCCCGCGCCTCCAGCGCCCGACGCAACACCGTTGGAGAAGCCGCCCTCGTCCGTCGCCCTGCCTCTAAGTCGGCCGATGCCAAGCGTCGCCCTGACCTTGCCGCGGCCACCTCTCCTCCCCCTGCTCCTCCACGCGGTGCGGACCGGCGACCAAGACGAACGGGAACTACACCGGCGCTCCTTCTCTACGCCCTCTCCTGGAGCCACCCACTGCTGCTGCTTTTCATTGAGGCGCAAGTCCCGCTGCGGCTGCTGCTCTGCTCCTGCCCCGCCGGCGACCACGAGCCCCTCCAGTCCTTCTTCCAGCGGGGCCCCGTACCTCGACCCCGCCACCACGTCCTCGCCGACCACTGCCGGCCTCGACCTCCTCCCTCACGCGCTGTCAAGTACCTGGAGCTGCTGCTGTTTTGCTTTGCTGCTGCATCCCCGTCCATCCCTGCATTGTCCACCCAATCGCCCGCTTTGCGCTCGAGCTCCCTGTTGACTGCCGCTGAACACGACCATCTCCTCCCTGATGCCCTGGCTGCAGCTACAAGACCACCGAACAGGGAAGATCACCAAGCACCACGACACCGAAGACCCGAACCCGTTTTGTGTACTTTTGCTGTCGGATGCGCCAAGTCCAGCCGGTCTAGGACCACGTCAAGTTCGACTACATGAAACTTCAAGTCGGAAGATTGTCGTGCCCTTGTATCTCGCCTCCTGTCACTTCGGTTCATCTACACGACCGCTCCGCTGAACGACCGAGACGTCCCGGCACATGAGCACTTTGGTTTTGCAAGACCCGTACCTGGATCGTCAAGTAATGCTCCGGCCGTTCGGCAAGTTCGACCACTGCATGGATACGCCAAGTTCTCCTACGAAAGGTGCACCCTACCGTCGACCCCGTGGACGTCAAGATCCTCGCCGTGACCTCGACCATCTACGGAATGTGTATGATTACAAAATGTGTACCACTACCGTTGCCGAAGACCCGTGTAACGGAACCGTCAAGTTCGACAACCGTCGCGTGAACAACTACTTCCTCTACCATTGCCGAGTACCACTACTTCCCACGACGATCGTGAACGACCACACCACTTGACGCGAACCGCTCCGAGAACGCACGCTTCGAAGGTATAACCGCCAAGAACGACCTCCCGTGGACGAATGCTTGTGTTGTGTGAGATGCATGATTGGTTGTTGTATTCGCCCGTGAACGTTAGTTGTTCCTCCTCGTTGCCATGTTGTCGACACGTGGGAACCCGGTAACCAGGATCACCCCACCATCCTTTGCACAATCCTGCCACATTTTCTTTTGCACCGACGTCTCAATGAGTTGTCAGAACCGGAACGTTGCCCTGGCACCATTTCGTTATCGTCGCCATGGCACCCCTTTCATTTCCGCCACGATGACAAATGCTTCATAATGCTCTTATCAACATTTTCAAAAAACCTGCGTAAACTTGCATATGTCATCCGCATCATGATAACAGCATCAAGAAGTTTTAAATTGATGTTTGCTTCATTTTGTAAATGCATATGGGGATTTACCGGATGTGTTGTTTGTTATATGCGGCCCCATTTAAATTGTCTAGATAGTATAGTTTTGTTATGCTTCACCTCTTGCTATGCTAACCAACATTTAATATTGTCGAGTACCTAAACGAGAGAGAACTAAATAAGTCATGTGGTGTTTTCTTCAATATGCAACTCCGTTGCATATTGAGCTCCACTTAATTTGTAGTGTTATTTGTGCACCTTGCCACGCCATGCCTCATTAAACCAGACATGCATCATACTTGGTTGTGCATCATGCCATGTTTATGTGGTGGTTGTTTACTATGTTGTTTGTTTCTTTCCAGTGTTGCCTCTTCGGGTTAGTTCTGATGACGTCACATTTGTGAGGATCCATTCGACTACGTCCGTTTGTCTTCTTCATGGACTCGTTCTTCTTCCTTGCAGGATCTCAGGCAAGATGACCATACCCTCGAAATCACTTCTATATTTGCTTGCTAGTTGCTCGCTCTATTGCTATGCCGCGATACCTACCACTTGCTATATCATGCCTCCCATATTTCCATGTCTAGCCTCTAACCCACCTTATCCTAGCACACCGTTGTTTGGCTATGTTACCGCTTTGCTCAGCCCCTCTTATAGCGTTGTTAGTTGCAGGTGAAGAATAGAGTTTGTTCCATGTTGGAACATGGATATTTTTGGGATATCATTACTATTACATCTTGTTTACTTTAATAAACCTATATACTTGGTAAAGGGTGGAAGGCTCGGCCTTATGCCTGGTGTTTTGTTCCACTCTTGCCGCCCTAGTTTCCGCCATACCGGTGTTATGTTCCTTGATTTTGCGTTCCTTATGCGGTTGGGTTATAATGGGAACCCCTTGATAGTTCGCCTTGAATAAAACTCCTCCAGCAAGGCCCAACCTTGGTTTTACCATTTGCCACCTAAGCCTTTTTCCCTTGGGTTGTGCAGACTCAGGGGTCATCTTTATTTTAACCCCCCCTGGGCCAGTGCTCCTCTGAGTGTTGGATGGAAACGAGTAGACTGTGGGGCCACCTCGGGGCAACTTGAGGTTTGGTTTTACTCGTAGGATGTCTCATCCGGTGTGCCCTGAGAACGAGATACGTGCGACTCATATCGGGATTTGTCGGCACATTGCGCGGCTTTGCTGGTCTTGTTTTACCATTGTCGAAATGTCTTGTAACCGGGATTCCGAGTCTGATCGGGTCATCCTGGGAGAAGGAATATCCTTCGTTGACCGTGAGAGCTTGTGATGGGCTAAGTTGAGACACCCCTGCAGGGTTTTGAACTTTCGAAAGCCGTGCCCACGGTTATGGGCAGATGGGAATTTGTTAACATCCGGTTCTAGAAAACCTGACACTTACCTTAATTAAAATGCATCAACCGCGTGTGTAGCCATGATAGTCTCTTTCCAGCGGAGTCCAGAAAGTGAACACGGCGTTGGAGTTATGTTTAAACGTAAGTAGTTTCAGGATCACTTCTTGATCACTTCTAGTTCACGACTGTGCTTGGCTTCTCTTCTCGCTCTCATTTGCGTATGTTAGCCACCATATATGCTAGTGCTTGCTGCAGCTCCACCTCACTACCCTTTCCTACCCATAAGCTTAAATAGTCTTGATCTCGCGGGTGTGAGATTGCTGAGTCCCCGTGACTCACAAATACTTCCAAACAGTTGCAGGTGCCGATGATACCAGTGCAGATGACGCAACTGAGCTCAAATGGGAGCTCGATGAAGATCGTGTGCGTTATGTTTTCTTCGTTTCCTTTTGATCAGTAGTGGAGCCCAGTTGGGGCGATCGGGGATCTAGCATTAGGGGTGGTCTTCTTTTATTTTGGTTCCATAGTCGGACCTTGATTGTATTCTGGATGATGTAATGCTATATTCAAGTATTGTGTGAAGTGGCGTCCTTTCATTTAGGGGGCATGACCTTGACGCAGAAAAAGTGCATTGGATCTTCTTCATCGCGTCAACATGGAGAACTGCAAGGCCACTTCCACTCCGCTTGCCACGTCCGAGAGTCTCTCACGTCATAATGGCGCACCACTGGGTACTGATGACTCCTTCCGGTATCGCAGTGTGGTTGCAGCACTTCAGTATTTGCTCCTCACTTGTCCTTATATCTCCTTTGTGGTGAACAAAGTGTGTCAGTTCTTGTCTCAGCCTACGGAGGATCATTCGGAAGCAGTTAAGCGTATTCTGAGATATGTCGAAGGTACGATAGACATGGGACTATGCATTCATATTCCAGATTTTTTGGAGTGAGTATATTCACTGATGCAGACTAGGCAGGCTGTGTTGATGATAGGCGCTCCACTGGTGGATTTGATATCTTTGTTGGACCCAATCTTATATCTTGGAGCTCAAAGAAGCAACCCACAGTCTCAAGGTCAAGCACCGAGGCAGAGTATAAATGGTGCCGCTGAAGCGTACACCTATATTGTGGTGTTATAACTTAGGGGAAACCTACCTGACAGCGAATCCAGTGTTTCATGCTCGGACTAAACACATTGAGATTGATTTCCATTTTGTGAGAGAACGAGTAGCGGCTTGTGAACTGGAAGTCAGGTTTATTTCTACAGATGATCAGTTAGCGGATGTATTTACTAACCCCGCTACTAGACAGATGCTAGACCGCTTCAGAACCAATCTGAATCTTGTATGCAGTTCAGATTGAGGCGGCATGTAAAATATAGGGTCTAGTATACTGTATATGTATATGTATTTGTATACGTATGTAATTGTATTGTGATCATCTATATATTGAGACGTAAGGCTGGATGTCAACCACCGACGCAAAACCCTAAACCCCATGTTTAACTTTTCGATTAATGGGTGGGTAGTCGTTCAACTCATCATGTATGTACTGCTAGGAAAGATGAGTGATTAATTACTTAATAATTACATGGTTGGATTTCATATTTGATCCACCTTGTGAGTTTGCATGTCAAAACTCTTTAGATGAGCCTTGCATTGAGTATCGAAGTGCCGTTGATTCATTATTCAATGTTCAGTAACAAATTCATCAATTTCATATACAAGAATCATACAAATTAACTAAGTTTGTGAAGCTGATACACACTGGCGGTAGTTTGATCTCTTATTATGTGCACATGGTACTTACGGGGGGAGGGGGTGTGATCACTCGACAGAGGATATTGCGGCACTTGCAACTATTGGAGGAAGATGACGTCCAAGCATCGATAGCTGGAGGAAGACGATGCTAAAGGTGGGTTCTGACGTGCGGCACATGCTAAACCTGATTTGATGCTAGCTTGCACGGTTGGTTTTCTCGCCATAGCACCATTGCTAAGCTAATTTCCAAATCTCATAAAACACAAACTTGCCTTCTCGTAGACTCACCTTTCCCCGATTGCTCAAGATAGCAACCACCGCTGGTAGTCATTCTAATGATTTTGTATGTATTGCTATTAAAGATGCAAGATCAGTTACTTAATAGTTACCTTTTTGGATTGCATATTTGATCCACCTTGTGAGTTAGCATGTCAAAACTCTATAGACAAGCACTGCCTTGGGTGTCAAAGTACAGTTGACCCATTGTTCAATGATATGCAACAAATTCATTAATGCCATATACGATAATCATCCAAATTGTGTAAATTTGTGCAGGTGATACACTGGAGGTATTTTGATCTCCATGGTACTTACTAGGGGTGGTGTGATCGCTTCACAGAGCCGATGACAATCGGTGAGTGTCAACATAGGAGATTGGGGCGCTTTCAACAATCGGAGGAAGATGACGCCCATGCGTCGATCCCTAGAGGAAGATGATGTTGAAGGTGGGCTCTAACATGTGCCGCGTGATGAACTTGATTTGATGGTAGCTCACCCGGTTAGTTTTCCCGCGCTGCCACCATTGCTAACCCGGCATTGGTGTGTAATTTTTTGAGCTCTAAAATTAATCTGAGGGTTGTGGTTTTTCTAATCTAATAAAATAACGGCCGGATGTTCCTAATTATTGTGGGATTTTTAGACATTTTTTTCTTTTTTCTGGTGAACCCGTAAAGTACTTTTTAATATAAATAGATGTTTTGCATCTTCTACTTCAACAAAAATGTCAAGTATAGCCTTTGCCATGCTTATGTTGCAAGTCTATATGTGGCTGTTTGAAAATAGCAAGTTGTACGCTTGTTCAAGGATTCTTGAAAGAAGTCGGAATGTGATAAAATGTTGAATCTTTTTGCAGAGTAAGCTATGATAAATTTTCTACAGTGTGGTAATTTTTCAGAATTTTTGGAGTTAAATAAGTCTTGATACTCTTGCATCCTTTACAGACTGTCATGTTTAGACAGATTATTGTTATGTTTGCATTCTTTGGATATGTTTGCTTATTTAATGATTCTATTTGAGGATAGGAGTATAAAATATGCAGAGGAATTTAGTATGCAATGTTGAATAATAATTTTAGTGATTTGCTATAGTAGAGAATGATAAGGTTTTGCATTGATTTATACTAATTTATCTCACGAGTTCTTGTTGAGTTTTGTGTGGATGAAGTTCTTGAGATTTAGGGAAGCCGTGATATAAAAGGAATTCAAGAGATACAAAAGTTCAAGCTTGGGGATGCTCAAGGCATTACAAGATAAAATTTCAAGAAGTCTCAAGCATCTAAGCTTGGGGATGCCCCCAGTAGGCATCCCACCTTTCTTCATCAACAATTATTAGTTATTATCGGTAGAGCCTAAGTTTTTGCTTCTTCACATGAGTTGTGCTATTCTTGGAATGTCATTTTATTTTGTTTTCCTTGCTGTTTTAATAAAATACTTAAATCTGAAAGTTTTTAAATAAGAGAGAGTCCACAATTAGCTACCTATTTACTTAACTACTCGCTTGATCTTCACTTATATATTTTTTGAGTAGCTTGCCATTTACTCTTCTGCTTCACTTATATCCTATGAGTAAATTGTTGAATGAACTGAATATCATGAAGTGGAAATTATATCATGCCTAGTGGTAGCTTTACATTGGGTTTTGTAAGTGCATCTAGTGCCCCTTAGTGCTTTTGGTGTATTAAAGACTTATAGGTTAAGGGAAGAATGCGTTTGTGAGTGTACACATGTCTATAAGTCTATGTGGAGTTTGATATTTACAGAGGAAGTTGACCCCTAAAAATGAATGTCTTCAACTGAAGATTTTGCCTTTCTGAAGACTTTGAAACTGAAAAAATTGGTGTGACCTTGAAGACTTGATATTCATGCCAGGAATATGAACCGTGAAGACTTTTGTTTTCACAGTTTCATTTTCTCTTTCTTGAGTCATAGGAAACACTGTACTATTAAAGGGGGTCAAGGTAAAACTAAGGAAAAGTTTCCAAGTGATGCTCATCTCAAAATCCTACACCTACCAATCCTTTCGAGTGAAGCCATTGGAAATCTCACATAGTTCAGTCAATTTCTTCAGTGACAGAGACGAAGATCTTCTGGTCTCTGTGGAATTTGTTCTGACTAAGGAGTTAGGAATTCGCCAGAGAGGATTGCCTACAAGTGAGGAACATGATAGCCCTGAGGAATTTGAGAGCTCAAATTTCCGACTGTTGCTGTGCTACGGGCCAGCTGTCCCAAAATATCTACCCACCAAACGGTCATATCATTGAAGGGCATTTATGTCTTATCTTGTCGGGCTGCTCCCTAGGCTATAAATAGCCGCCCCCTACAACCACTAGCTGGATGGCTGCTCCGCGAGAAACTGACACTTGTTATTGAGAGCATCCCATCCTCCGAGGAATTTGAGCGAAAATTATCAAGTGAGGAAAACCCAAAACCCTAACCCAAAGACCTAGAAACCCAAAGTGATTGAGCATCACTGAAGAGATTGTTCCTATGTGGAACCGACGCTTGTTACGTGTGAGGACTATGCATCCTCCATACGGTTAGGCGTCATGGTCTAGAGCATCCAAGAGGAAATTGTGGATCGCCGAGTGACCGAGTCTGTGAAGGTTTGGAAATCACCTGAAGACTTACACGAGTGATTGGGTGAGGTCTGTGTGACCATAGCTCAAGGAGATTACGGTGAGGACTGTGTGTCCTCAGGTTTAAATACCTAGCCTCTCCAACCAGACGTATGACTATCACAGCTGTTGGAACTGGTCTACCAAATCACTGTCTTCACTAAGCTACTAGTTTTATTTCCTCAACCCTTTCATTTCCTCATTTCTGTGTAGAAGTACTTGATCATTGCTCTTTGAAGACTTTGACTGAAGACTTGATCAATTTCCTCAATCCTATTTCTTCAGTCAGTTTGTCTTCAGCCTGCTTATCCTGTGCTTACGCTACTTGCACTCAGTGCTTATTTTCATTTCATCATGATGACTTTGGTACTACTCTGTTATGCTTGCATCTGAGTACTTATTCTGCTGCTAAGTAGTTTGCTGCTTAGGAATTTCCTCACCCTGAAATTCCTAGTGATGAATTTGTAAAAATCGCTTATTCACCCCCTCTAGTCGATATAACGCACTTTCAATTGGTATCAGAGCAAGGTACTCCCTTGTTCTGTGTGATTTTGGTTTAACCCCCTGGAGTTTTAGTTATGTTGACTGCAGGAATGAAGAAAGTGGCATGCCCCACATTTGACGGTCATGATTATCCCAAGTGGAAAGCCATGATGAAGAAGCGTCTTATGGCAATGGACAGCAAGCTGTTGACCGTCACTGACATCGGTGTTACTGATATCTGCAAGATGGTAGAAGCTGATGATATTCGCAAGTTCACTCGACATGACATCATAGCGAAGGATGTCATCTGCTCCTGCCTATCTCGAAACCAGTTCAGGAACATCAAAGCATCTCTGCCATGCGAAGCTTATCTGGGACTGGCTCTCCGATGTCTATGAATGTCATCAAACCTATCATGAATCTTGGTTTGAGGAATTCAAGGAATCGCTCAAAACGATGACTTTTGATCCAGAATCATCATCCTCTCCACCAAGCCTTATGGCAAAATGTGCAAAGTTAACTGAATGCTACCTATCTAAGTCTAGTGATGATGAATCTGGTGATGAATTTGGACCTAGTTATATCAAACTTGCTTCCCTTGCTACTAAACAACAAAGAGCTTTGGAAAAAGTTCAAAACATGCTAGATGAAAGCGATGATATGTTGGGTGAAGAATTGGATTGTACTCAAACCTTGACTGAAAATCTTCAGAGACTTCAGACTAAGTTTGATAATCTTCAGAGTCATCATAACAGTCTCTTATCTGATCATGAGAAGCTTTCTTATAAATTTCTTCAAAGAAACTAAGATCTTGAGCAGCTAAGGTCGAGTTATGAAGATCTTCAGAAGGAACGTGATTCATTGCTAGCTCAAGAAATCAGTTCCGCTCAGGTTGAATTCATTCCACCATGTTTGAAATGCATTGAACGTGAATCTGCTAATTCTTCACCTAAAATTTCAAATGCTTCTATTGCTACAAATTCTTCAACTGTCTTTGCTATCAAAAATTCCTCATCTAAGGATGCTGCTAGTATCACTGATCATGCATGGCTGAAGGAATTGTATGTGACAGGCATGTACAAAAGCCTCAAAGGGCATCAGGCTCTTTGTGATCTGCTTAAAAAGCAGATCCTTACCAGGAACCTTAGGAAAGAGGGTATTTCCTTTGAGAGGAAACTTAATGCTCATGGGACCTACTGGAAACCAGAGCAGTATCCCAAAACCTCATGGGTTCCTGTGAAGGGACCTTCAGTGGATCCATCTACTTTATCTGGCTTTACGTGTGAATCTTCATACTCTTCTGATGAGTCATTTGACTCCAACTATAAACTGTTCAAAAATTAGAATGGTGAAGTATTTGGTAGATAGGTTGGCACTAACTACAGGAATGGTACCCTTATGAACAAAATTTGGGTTCCCAAAAGGTGCCTTGAAAGTCTTGAGGTGAATGTCATCATGACACCACCTATGAAGAATAGGAACCCTAGATCAAATTCTTGATATGGACCAAAATCTTCATATGAATCCAAGTCCTCATATGGACCAAATTCCTCACCGGGATCAAATTCCTCATATGGATCGAAAACTTCATATGAATATCATCGTCCTAACACTTCTGTTTCGCAGGGAAGATCTAAGGGCTATGAATATGTGCATTATTCTGCAAATCATTATGTTCATAAGTCCTCGAAGAATTTCTCTGCTTATTCATATGCTTACTCTAACCCCTCTTCTATTAAACGAAGTGGACTGGCTTCTATGCCACCTTTCTCTTATGGGGCTCGGAGAATGATGAACTCTTTGCCACCCCTCCAGATGTGGGTGGTGAAGAAAAAGAACTAATCTCTTATGTAGGGTCAGGTCTCCAGATGAACTTAAATGTCTGAAGAATTTGCTGGAGACCTGAATACGCTTGAACAGACGCAAGCTAATCATGAAGAAATGAATTTCATTTCTCACGCCCTCATACTGCTATATCTGTTCTATTGTTTGATGAAATTGATCTGATGAATTTGATGTCATATTCTTCAATGCTGAAGTATATGAGTTCGTAAGATGCACTAATTCATCTGCAGGATGATCAACCCAAAGCCACTAAGTGGGTCCTCAATTGTGGATGTACAAATCACATGACTAGTGACAGGAATTTATTGATGGACACTGCTTTATTTCCATAGCATCTGAAGCATATCACCTACACTGACAAAGGCAAAAGCACAGTATTGGGTCTAGGTAAGGTTGCAATATCAAAGGATCGACACATGGACAAAGTCATGCTTGTCGAGTCCTTAGAGTTCAACCTCATGTCTGTCTTAATGCTTTGTGATCTTGATATGGTTGTTCTTGTTGGCAAGTATCGTTGTGTTGTGGTCATGCACTACAAAAAAAAGACACTTCCGTGATGATACGTGTTTGTCATAGTAGGTCATGTTTTGTGTCATGCATGTACATCCATGACGATTTTATGATAGAATCAAGATAGTCATTCCTGTGCTATCGTAGAAGTGTTCCATGACATTACCAAAATTATCATCACAGAAGTGTCCACTTCCATGACGATAAATCACGTGTCATAGAAGTGCTTTCGTCAAGGGTGACCGACACGTGACATCCACCGTAACGGCTTGCCGTTAAGCTATCAGGTCCGATTTTGGATCCGATAACCCGTTAACAGCCCGGACCAATGGTGATTTTCCACATGTAAAATTCTCATTGGCCGGAGCAAACACGTGTCTACTCCTCGGTGTGCCAGATGTCGCCTGTCCATTGGAGGAGGCATGCCTATGATACGTTGACACATGGCAGGGCCCAACAGAGGCCCATATAGGTTAAAAAGGCCGGCCCAGTCAAAGGCCCATAGTACTTAATCAGGTACTAGTGGGCCAGCCCAATAACCGCCTATTTAATAAAGGCCCATTTACGGCCCGAAGCCAGATCTGGCCCGTTAATTGTTCGCCGAATATTTGGGCCCAATTACAGCCCAGTGAATTTCTGCCTGTTAGAGGCCTGATGTAGACATGGGCCCATTTCAGCCCGGTGTGTCTTTCGGCCTGGGAATGGCCCATGCTACCCATGGGCCATATATGGTCCGATGCGACATCCGGCCCACGAACGGCCCGTGATAAAGGTGGCGACAGTTCAACCCAACGTGACTTTGGGCCTGTTAAAGTCCTGTCGTATAACTCGGCCCGTTGATGCATGTACTAAGCTTTCGCCTCATAAAGGCATATGATATCAGTGGGCCAACTAAGGCCCAAGATATGGTTCGGCCTGGTAACGACCCGTCATATAACTGGGCCAAAAAAGGCTCTGTCTAAATTTCAGCCTGTTGAAGGCCCGTCGACGACTAGTGAAAATTGAGGCCCAACATGCATTTCGGCCTGCTAAAGGCCCATGGTTTCTTCTGGGCCATAACAGGCCAGTACAATATTCAGCCTGTTAATGGCCCAGCGCTACCTGGGCCAATCCAAGCGCTAGGTCCACAAAAGGCCCAACTAAAATTTGGGCCGAATATAGGAAGGAGTAAGTTGTGGGCCTAGCGCAAAGTGTGAAGCCCCCAATGGCCATTCGGGTCCAAGAAAGATGCAGGCCAGCCCAATTGTGGCCCGCTAAAAACCAGGCCCGTTAGAGGTGAATGTTTCGGCCCGGTCGACTACATCAGATTTTTTTCAGATAGCGAATAATGGAAGTAACTAGTAGGAATTAAGAACAAACCTACTCCATACAATAAAGAAATTACGGCATAGTAACTTAGAATAAACCTACACTATACAATAAAGGATTTATGGTATATTACATCCACTGGGCATCGAAGTTCGCCACTAGTGATCATAAAGCGCGACGAAGAAGCAGATTACAAAAACTGGGCACCATTGCAGGGTAACAAAATAATATTGAACTTGCACCACTTCCAAGACAATTCAAGAAAGGTTAGCCTTGCGCAAGAACTGCTGCACAAGCTGTTGAGCAAGGCTATGAGACCGGCCTAGCATGTTGGTCATAGCTTCCAGGTGTAGCTGTTTAGCAATGAGGTTCTCATTGGTGTTCTCCGCAATCTTTATTAGAGATAGGACTTCAAGTCAAAGTTGAGTTGCAGAATGCCTTTCTGCTAGAACTTAGGACTGAAGAAGTTGAACTGATTCAGACAGCGAATTCTGTGAGCTTGTCTGACTGCTAGTCTCAAGTAACTTGAACACTGCATCAAGACAAGACTCTGGGGTTGTCTCACTATCTTCAAGATGTTTTGCCTTCTTTGCTGCAATATATGTTGGTTTTGTCTCACAGCCTTCAACAGACTTGTGCATGCCATCAGGCATATCACCCTGAAATAAGCAGAGAGATGACAGGTTTTCCATATGTATAAACAAAGATGATAACTATGCTGGCAATTCCATCCAATTTCAAATTAGAAAATAAAGATTAAGTTTAAAATATCAATAGCATAATCTAGCATTGTTCATAATGCGGCGAGCTTCACCACACTACTGGATTACCATGTCAACATAACACGCATAAATGAAGGGCAAAGACAATCATTGTATCTATTTTGGTTAATGTGCATGGCATGTTGTTCATATCATCAGCCACATCAATAAGATAAAACATGAGAAGACAAGGTGCAAACGTGAGCTGCTACACCACACACTGGATTATTGGTCCACGAAAACAAGCATAAATATAGGGAGTATTGAGTAATGTGCATGGTATGAATAAGGAATTTTGTTTTACAAGTAAAACTTGGAACTTACGGTTCTTGCGAACATGCATTTTGATAGAAACAACAAACTAAACAGGAGTAAACGATAGGGAGTATGAACAAATTAAACAACAGTTGAGGATAAAGGCTTTAGAAGGACTGACTTACATTAATAGTTAACACTGGCTTTATAATGCCCTTCTCCATGTCAAGGGAAGGATAACTCAAGAATTTCAGCACAAAATCTTCTTCATAAGCATTGCATGTACTCTACATTTTGTAGAGAGTAATTATAGATATGATAATACTGGAAGGGATTGAGGATAATGAAGATAAGATGCAGATTCATGCTACATAATCAACTACCAATCCCTGGAAGTACAAGAGTTACAGGATAAAATGTACTGACAAGACCAATGGGCTACACTTCTGCACTGGCATTGTTTGTGTATTCAACTTTTTGGTAGGATTAAATATAGATCTGATATGTTTTATTAAATGGTGGGCGAGGGAGATAAGATGCAGAATGCTACACAATGAACCAATCCCTCTTCCCATAATACAAGAGTGTTCTGAACACTAGTGTACTGTACAAAACGTTCTTATATTATGGGACGGAGGGAGTAGCTATTAATGTAAGTAGAGTGATAGACGACGTTCAGTCCTTACAAGAGGACTGCAGAGCTAAACCTCTTCAAAAGCATTGGGTTGATTCTAAATTTATGTAAGAGTCCATACAGATCTTATAATCTCCACCAAATGGACGATAACGAGGCTAACATGTGTAGTGATGCTACATAATCAAAACAGCTATGAAACTAAGTATGGTCATACAGGGTAAGAGGTACTCACAAGAGCAATGTAGTGTGTAGTATAGTTGCGAGATTCTGTGGTCCCTTGAGAATGAATGTTTTTCTTCTAACAGTTTTCGTACAAGTGAGACGTTAAGGCAAATGCAAAAATGTAGTTCAAATTGTGATGTGATATCATAAACAGTACCTTACGCTGCAGATGAGACCAATGTGTAACAAGATTATTACAGTCACTGTCGGATAAATGTAGCACCGGAGACTTCACAGAAATTTAATTTAGAGCCTTGTCATCAAAGTGCGCTTGCCTCAGGTAGGAACAATACTTCATCAACAAGTGGTTGAAAAGCGCAACGAACCCTTGCTCGTCTTGACAATCCAGTTTGGTCCTCGCCTATTTAAAAGAATGAAATCTTGTGTCTTCTGTCAGCAGAAACATATGCAGTAATTACCATGAATAACATTAGTACATTACTTATGCGTAAGTTGCGGAGGAAGACTGGAAATTGTTCCGTGTCTATGGTATAATCTTTCCATGAAGGAAAGATGCGCACAAAGTTCCTGACAACAATATAAGCTTCATCTTCTAAACTAGGAAGACATGGAACATGGGTCCTATTTGCTGAAATTGGGGCTCTCTTTGGTTCGAAAAGGGATTTGGCAACTGGATTTGGTGTACTCTTTGCTGGAATGGGGGTTTTGTGTCGTAGAGCTGGTGCTATGTCAATTGGCATCATCATATTGTTTTCTGTAGTTGGGGTCTGCTGAGTTGGGCCATCAGAAATGACCAGTGTAGTAGGGCTAGAGTCTGCTATAGTCAGGGTGTTTTGCGGGTCAGGTGATATTGCAACTACACCTAATGGGCTATTTGATTTATCTGGTGTCACTACCTTTTCCAAATACTTTGCTTGTGCTCCTCCACGATCAGCAATCACCCTCTTCCTTTTGAACGCCTGATACACAAGAACAACCTTTGAATGGATAAATATGGTATGATGACAGATGGAATATGTATTGAAAATGGATAGGCAGAGCGTATTCACATACACGATGTGTAAACTAAGCTAATGGCAGTGCAAAAAAGTAGAAGCAATGCAAAGCATCAGTTGCAAGATATGTGCGGCCAATATAACCATGGAAAGTTAGAGCAAGCACCTTGATGGGTGAATAAGATAGGGCATATGCCTTTGACTCCTCCACTAGGGAGCTACATTGACTTAGGTCTCCCTCTAGCTCAGAATCACTGTTAGGATCATATCATGAGCATGAATCTGTAGGTGCAGAGCATTTGCATTGCATTGCATCCAAACTTGATTTCAATCCCTTAATGCCAAGTTTGACAGCCATGGCATTGTTCTGCTTTATTCATTTCATGCGCGCAAGCTCATAATGATTATGATGCTTTTCAGAATATGAGATTCATGAAATCATAAAAAGTAGTCAGATTATCTATGGAATGCATTGCGGATTCAACTCAAAGAGTGTCTCCCTATAAACCCCTGCATATGCAAAGTTCGCCCCCCAACCGTGCTGACCAGACCACACACAGAAACCCCTTATGTCTCTATAACAGGCAGACACACATTTCAAAACTAAAGTAGGAACATTAGAATCATATCAAATTCATATTTGAACAAATAAACCAAGGAATTATGAGTGGCATAATGTTTAGCTTCAAGGGTGGAGTGTTGGTAGTGCGACACAAAGAAAGTAGGCCGGTTGTATTCCATGTAAAAGATCGTAGCCTATGTAAAAGCTGGAAATGACACTTTCTTTCTATACAATGCAGTATTCGTTGCCCACACATGATGGAAGAGATCACACAGAGAAATACTATTCACTCATGTCTACGGTTCCAGTATTTTGAAATAGGGTGGTCCACCGTAAAAGAATATTGACAACAAATATGAGAAGGCAAGCATAGATGTAGTGAATCAATCATTTATTTGTGAGCTTACTAGGACAAGTATGCATAATTGTAACTGTAGTAAGAGACCGTCCAAAATCTGAATCAAGAAGTTTGTCTTAGCACTTACTGTTTGCAACTAATCGACATGAATAATTGGATATCATATCGAATGAGTAAGAAATACAAGTAAAATTGTCAACAAACCTAGCCTGCAGTAGTAATCTAGGTCAATGTCACTACGACCAACAATCCAAAATGACTTGTGTTTGTTCCTAGGGCCGGAATTTTGAAACCCTGTGAAATTTACATGTACTAAAGATTACTAAAATACATCTGAACCATTAAGTGTAGGTAGCACTTAGCACACAACAAAGCCTAATGACAGTCTTGCCTAATGAGTACTGAATCAATTAGAAAATGGGTCATGAGGACTGGCTGCTGAAGTGTTGAGTGTTGATGATGTATCTTAGGATAAATCGGGTTGGCTTAGTGGGTGCTGCACGCCTACGCACTGAACGGACTGGGAAGGTAGGCACGGCAGCGTGCCCGGGCAACGGTGACGCTATAGGGCGAGCGGCTCCTGACCTCTTGCTAGTCCGACGTCTCCTCCTAGAATCATGCCGTCCGGGGACAACAAGTCACCGGCCAGGCAGGCGGGTAGTGGCGAGTAGAGATCGGAAGCGCGCAACAGAACAGAGGGGAATCGGGGCCTATGACGACCCAAAATCCTAGGGTGGGCCGGCCCACTGTGGGCACCCTGTAGAGATACACACCCCAGCGGCGAACATGCCTTTTTGAAACTAAATTAGGAACATTTAGCTGACTAATTAAAGGACTCTGTTTCAATAATATCATATTCGTATTTGAACAACTAAGCTTGTCTAGCTTGATGGGTGGAGCAGTGCTATTATGACACGAAGCACATATTCTGATCGTATAGTGATCATAAAAGGGGGAAACCCTAAGCATTTTTTTGAGCAAAAGAGGGTTTCCCGTCCGATTTCTATTAAAGAAACTACGACGGAACCAACATGATCAATTAAACCCTAAGCATGATCAATTAAACCGTATTATGACTGTGCCATGGCAGATTTAAAGTTGCAAACCGGAGAAATGATATTTAGCATCCATTATTTGCTTCTAACTAAGAACTAAATTCTAAGAGATGAAAAGAAAGTAGAGTAACCAAGTTACAAACTATTTTCTGGTTGAGATCAAAAAGTTGAGGAGATATGAAGTACCACCTCTCTTGCGGCGCCGTGTAGGCATCGGGGGTGCGATGGCTGTCGGTGGTGTTGTAGCAGATCTACGACGGTAGACGGGTGCATCGGGGGATAAGTCCCGTTGCGGTGGAAGAGAAGGTTGTGTGAGCGGCCTCGGCAAAGAGGACGACAGCGCCAATGAAGCAAGAGGATGTGATGCAAGGCTCTTGGTCTGTCGTCCTGGATGAGAAACGTCCATCTCTAGCAGTGGACGACGCGGTCTTGGTAGGCGCTCCGGCATGGTGGAGGACGGTGGCGATGGATGGGGTGGAGGAAGGTGGCGATGGATGGGGTGGCGGACAGAGGAGGCTGGTGTGGTGATGGTGTTCTAGCGCGGACGGTGTATGAATGTGAAAATGGAGGGAGGGGTACGGGGCACCATGTTTTTGGGACGCGCCTGTCTGAAATATGGGAACGTTACGAACTTAACCCCCGTTTAAAATTTGGACGTCTCGTCAGTTGGGGATAGGACGGTAATCTCGCATCTCGCCAATATTTTGCCAGAGCGATTTCGGGCGAGGAGAGGGTGTTTTGACGCCCATGGTTGGCACCCACGCTGTATGAACGGGGCTGACTAGTAGGGCGGTTGTGTCACGTCTGAGTGAAGTTACAAACCTGCCCCTATTGCAAATATTTGCCTACATCGATTTCGGCCGAGTCGAGTTTGTTTTCCCGGCCACCGTGTATGAATGGAGAAATGGAGGGAGAAACATAGGTCTTTTGGATGAGCTTGAGTCAAATATGTTTTGCCACCCATGTTTGGCGCCCACCATGTCGGAATGGGCTCAGAGGCGGTCGTGTCACGTCTGATTGAAGTTACTAACCTACCCCTATTGAAAGAAGTGGAAATCGGGCTGATGGATTGTCCGTGTAATGGGTTGAAAATAATTTCCATCTCCCAAACACTTGGCTGCGGGCAGCCGACGTGGGAGTGGACATTTTGCCGCTTCTTTCGAATTTTGGGACAATAAGCATCCACGTTTACCCTGGCAACTAAATCTGAATCCATTTTGTATTCCTATACGAATCTTTATAAATCATTCTATGTGTTTTTATATATCTTCAAAAGCACAACAAAGATGTATTCCACTGTCATATATGAATATGATTTACAAATGTCAATACTCAAATTCATAAGCTAGAATCTAGTTTAAGGTGAATTCGGATATTTGGAACACTTTATGTCGAACTCAAATGTCACACACGGCATAATCTGTACTCCCATTTAGATATGTAAACAAGTAATGTATCGAGATTCAAATACCGAGTCAATCAACCAAGAATGTACATAACTAACAGACATATAAACACTTATAGAGTATATGGATCAACAACTAACATACATAAGCCAGGCCACTGTACTTTTTTTGCTAGAACAACATAATTTTTTTAGCGACGCTACTACAACATCTTGACCCTTTCCGATGCGTGCCACTTATGGTCCATCTATACTACTATTATTGCTGAATGCACATTCATACTGATTGGCATATTTGTAGGTCTGGCACATCAATCAAAATGAAGTGTCTCCGAGTCTTATCAATTAATATAGACTTGTGCTCAAATAAAATTACAAACCATAAAACAAAAAATAATTATTACATGATCTCTAAAACAAATGTTTTGATTGATTACAAAGGTTATTCAACAATGGAAAGAACATTTCACCTATGATTTACCAAGTGGGAATTTAATTTCCTTTTTTCCTTCAGGATCTTAACAATGCGGTCAGTCTCAACTTGCTTCATTTTGAAATCCACCAAATATTTAATGGTTGTCTTGAGTACTGCTTGTGATTGTGTTGTTTGCTTCCTCAACATGTCAACTTCATCTCTAAGTGCAGAACAAGAATCTGTTTCTACCACTAGTTTAGCCTCTAAAGCATTAGCAGTTGGCAATTCATGATGCATGATTGGGCCAGTGCCACTGCTGTGGGATGATACAACATCCATGGGGACCTCGCTCTTTGATCTTGGGCTAACCTGTTTTGCCATTAAAGTTCCGATTGGATTCCGAAAAGTTGAAGTTAGCAAAACATCTCAACTGGGAGTTGTAACAGCAAAGTAGTTAAACAAACAAGGAATTAAAGAGTTTCAATTGGATGCTGAAAAGTAGTTAGTAACATCATTGTAACCGGTTATTGCAGCAGCAAAGCAGTCAAACATACAAGTTTTGCAAAAGGTAGCTGTTGTGGCACTGGAGCTTCACTTGTATCCTGAAAAGTTGAGTAGCCAGTAACGTGATTAGAAAAACTGGTTGCAGCAGCAAAACAGTTAAACAAACAAGTTTTGTAAAAGGAACCTATTGCGGCATTGGAGTTTCTCTTGGATCCTGAAAATTTGAGTAGTCGGTAACTTGATTAGAGCAACAAGTTACAACAACAAATCTATTACACAAATATATTTTTGAAAATGTAACTGCTGTGCAATTGGACATCCAATTCGATCCCGAAAACTTGAAGTTGGTAAGATGATTATAGCAACAAGTTACAGCAGCATACCAGGTAAACAAGGAAGCTTCTGAAAACATACCTGTTGTGCCAACGGAGTTTCAGTTGGATCCTGCAAACTTGAATGTTAGCAATCAACAAATAAAGTTTTGAAAGAGCCATAAGAAACTAACATGAAACTAGTAAAACTAACCGGTTTTGGCAACGTATTTAATTACACATGAACTAGTAAAACTAACAAGTTCTTGGCAACATATTAAAGTAACAAGTCGGTACCATTTACCAGCAACACAGACATCTGTAAATTTCTTTGATGTAAGAAAAATGATTCCAACACATATATAAGTTAAAAAGACGGTGTCCCTCATATAAACCTAACAGTTCTCTATCTATGAACATGTAAATATTACTAGTGCTACAAGTGATAACAACAAACCATTTAAACAAACAGGGTATTAGAACGTAAATTACACGTGAATTCTGCTGCACCCTAGAAGTACATATGACCAGCTATCTATATGCTTAAGTAGCTATTTAAGTTCACGAAAACAGGTAATTCTTAACAGTAAGTATCAAACACATAGATAGGCGCAGTCTATAATAGGATTAACAGGCTATGGCATTATGTAATCTGTAGCAAACTAAATTAAGCCAAGCAATGTAATTGAATTTTTTTGCAATAAGTGGTAACTAAAATTCCGAGAAGCAGATAATTGAACTTACGTTAGCTCTTTGTACAGGCACACTACAACTTCTTTTTCGCTTACAAGGTCCTACGAAGGAGTCCACGTCATCAATTGCTTGGATACGCAGTCCCAATACTTCTTTCTTCCGACACTGCATTGGTAAGTCGAATGGTTAATCTGGTAAGATGGTGCGTCCTTGATATGTTATATGAGGACGTGTAGTCAGACTAGTTGTAGCCACACACATCACACTGGATTTTACTGTATATTTCATGCGATTACATTTGACATATCGAGATCTAAGCAATCTACAATAGGATGAAAAATCTGGCATCCTTCACATTATTGGCGAACTCAGTTCATAGAAACAAGCAATTCAACCATTCTATATGTAAATCAAAAATGCCACTGGAATATTTTTCACTACCCCAATAATACACACAAAAGGGGCGACGCCACCATAGGGGCTGGTATGGGCGGCCGCATCAAGTGGCTGGAAAGTGTGCACCTAGTTTGAGTCGTCCAGGTTGGCCCAGGCTACTTTTGTTTAGCCCAGCGCACAAGCAGGCAATATAAAAAATGAATAAACATGTTTCAATTTGGATGGGCCAATAACATAAGTGCAAGGCAGGCCCTATAGCAGGCTTGCGGCCCAAACCAGCACCTCACATATCGATCAACAGTAGGAAAAATCCCAGTTCGTTCGCTCCAGCCTCCAGTCTAGTTGGCTCCTATGCTAGCCGCCGCTGGACATACCGACACAACACTTCCTCACGCCCTCGTTAGAGGGCGGTCGCTAGGCTTCAACCGAATGAGAGGAGAAGAAGATGAAGATCCAACCCTAGGTGTAGCCTGCGTGGGAGGGAGCGGCGACAACACGGGCATGGCATCGAGCTTGCACAAACGGACATTCGCAGCTTGCAAGAGTAGCATGCGCAATGAGAAGGTACATCACATCCTGATTATATCTAATTCAACTTTTCAATTTCTGGCCAATAGTTAAAGCTGACGGTGTTGTAAAACTTCTTGTATGTAGGGAATCTATGAGAAAATGAAACCAATTTCTGCTTATTTTATAACTCCCCCAATCAATACTGAACTGACTGAATCTGATGTATCTAATCATGTTTCCGGTGCAAACATACAAACTCATGTTGTTCTTGAGCCTGAAGTGTCTAATGAACAGACTGCTAATGAAGGATTTGATGCAAACATTTTACATGCTCCTGGTGATGAACATATAGTGTCTAATGAGGGATCTAATGCAAGCATTTTGCAAGCTCCCATTGAAGGATTTAGTGTCTAATGATGATCTGCTATGTTGAGAGAGACATAGGGATTTGCAGGCATTGATGACATGCAAATTATAGTACATTTTCATGGCTTGAGGAAACGTCAATGCCATCTACCAGAAAGTCCCCATATCATGACAACATAGCATAAATACTTTTCTAATCTGTTGTTTGAAACTATTGGCATACTTGTGCAGGATATATATATATATTGATATGCAATTTGTGCAATAGTTATAGGTGCAATTACGCTTTGATATTTTCAGCCAGAGAACAAATAATTCAAGCTGGTACAGACCCTGTTAGCAGTCCTTCTACACCATGTTGCATTTAGTGTTTTTTGGTGTTTGCATCATTTAGTGTTTTATAATCTGAACTACTTTGGATCATTAGCTGGTTTTCAAAGTGCATGTACCTTCACATTTCTCAAGTTATGTTGATTTCTGGAGTGCAAGTGCCTTCATATTTATTAAGTTAAATGTTCGCCCCTGGTAACTTGAATTCGTGGATCCGCCACTGCACACAAATCATACACGCATGCCAGTACGAATTAAATGAAATGCAGGGACTTACGCTAACTCTTTGTATAGGCTCACTGCAGCTCTGCTTGCGCTTGGGATGTTCCATGCACACGTCCATGTTACCACTTGCTTGGATGTGCAGGGCTTGTTCTCCTTGCATCCCCCTCTGCATTTTTGACACGGCGAATGGTTGAACAAATAAGAGGAATCGACCTTGCTTTTGTACCGGAGGATAGATACTTACAAGGTTATACAGGTGTGCAGAATGTGTACCAGATCCCGTAGTGCCGTCATGCTTCACTAAAAATGGTTTTGATTGTTTCAGATGATATCTCCAGAAGAAATAAGAGTTAAAGTCAGAGTTGCATAGGCGTGTAAGCTAAGAGAGCAGTGAAAGGATATCCAAACATCATTGGAACAGTGCATAAGGGAGTGATGTGTGGATACCTAGTTCATGCCGGCGTTTGGGCATGCTCGCCAAGCTAGAGTGCGGGTCACTTCAGAGCCGTTGAGGATGATGCGCTGGCGTTGGCTAGCCGCGCACGGATGCAGATCTTGTGTGGCAGTGGAGCACTACGATGCAGTGGACGAGACCATTGCTGAAGCCCCAACGGCCTCCGGGGGTGGAGGTACGATGATGTGCTCGGTGAAGTAGCCCCGGTGAGGTGGGAGATGGCATCGGTGAAGTGCACCTGATGCGGTGGAAGTCAGTGTTTGTGAGGCACGTCGGATGCGGCGGCCGACGTTGTCGGTAGACCACCCGGTGCGATGGCCGAGGGAGTAGATGAGGTAGCTCTAGTGTGGTGGTGAAGCGCGATCGTCGTCTTTGTCATCGTCGTCCGGCACAGAGGTGGGGAAAGAGAGGAGACAAGGGGCGATTCGAACTTTGCTTGGGTTGGCGGCGAATTGGGGATTTGAGCAATCTGGGCGCGGAAGGGGACGATGGACAAGGGAGATTTTGCAGGGCTGGAATTGGTACCGCCAGATATTTCAATCCGAAACATGGAAGCGCGAACTTATTTTGTCGTCGTACTTTTTTGGGGGGAGGGGGGAGGCAGGGAGGGGGGTGGGTGGCTGGGTGCTAAGCGTCAGTACGACACACGCGACCACCACATTCATTATTTCCAACACAACCCCCTTAGGCAGCATTCAATGAAGTGTGTTCGAAACATAGGCAGGAAGTATGTAGCGTGTGTTGAAGCTATCGGTTTCCAACACACATTCATTCTTTCTCTCCATGTTTCGATCTCTAACTCTCTCAGCTACACAACCCCCCCTTTTTCCACTCTGTTACCAAATGTATTTACCTCACACACCCGCCATTGCACCCCATGCCGAGCTCTCTCTCTCTCCCTCCCTCTCCCTCTCACCCTCTCACGCTAAATACATGCATTGCCTATCTAGCCCCCCAACTTCTCGTGCGCACGCACGCGCGCACGTTGTCTATCTAGGTCACTCCCTCGAGACTGTCTCACTCTTTCTTCCGCACGGCATGCCACACTCTCTCAATCTCGCTCTCTTTATCTGACTCGAGATTAACCTCGTTTTCTTTCACACACAAATGATATATCTCCATGTTCGGGCCTCGATCGACACACTTTATACTCTCTCACACAGATTGTCTATCTAGGTTAGTCCATCCAAGCTGCCCCCACTCTTTCGACCTCATGGCGGGCCACGCTCGCTCAATCTCTCTCTCCCTCCCACTCTCTCTCTTTGTATGTCTCAATTGACCTCGCTCTTTCTCTGACACAAATGATATATCTCCATGTTTGAGCCCAATTCGACATATTCATATTGTATACTCTCTCATTCACATTGTCTATCTAGGTCACTCTCTCCATCCCGTATCACTCTTTCGATCGCATGATGACCCACACTCGCTCAATCTCTCTCCCTTTATATATGTAATCGATTGACCTTGCTTCCTCGCACGCACAAAATATATCTACATGTCTATGACTGGATCATCTCTCAATCTCTATAGCCCTCACCATTCACAAAAGCTCAATCGGACAATATCTCTCTAGAGCATATATATCTTTTCAATGAATGTCGGACCACACTCACTTTGTCTCTCTATCTATATGTCTCTCAATTGAGCTCGCTTTCTCATGGCGTATCTTCCAAACATTGAAGCTACCTCTCCATCCCTCGCAAAGCCGGAGCTATTTACATTGAGAGGGGGACTCCAACCTTGGATTAATTTGTGTAGGCATTTATTCCGGTGGTAGATTATATTTTCGTAGCATTCGGCCCACAACTACTCCAAACACGGTTGCAACCCCCGCACCTCCCCCAATTGATTTCCCTCTGGCTCGGTCATCGCTCTCTCGCATGTCCTTTCTCACCTTCAACGTCGCACCATGGTATTATTGCAAAAAACTGTGATTATTACAAATAAGCTACAAAACTACACACTGATAGTCCACTTGGAATGGAACAAATTTTGACCCACAAATTAAAGTTCCACAAAGTACACACTGAGGGGCCCACCTGTCATGAAACAAATGTGGTCCCATATACAAATTAAAAAATAAAGGACAAGGATCGAACATGCGAACAGGGCCTTCAAGCCGCATGTCAATAGGCAACATACGTAGAACATCAATGTTTGTTGTACCCCCGTTTGTTCATATAATGTTTTTATATTACCATAGCCTATTTAACGGATAACATGTAATATTATTTTTAGTACATTAGTGGGACCGGCTCGTTAGCACGTACTATTCGCCTTCACTTACTGGTGGGTTCCATGTGTGCTCTCTCTCTCCTCCCCTTCTGTGTTTAGACGCACGGGCAAACAAGAATAACTCGCGGGCAATGTTGCCATTGACCATATCTGGACGCGTTCACAAGTTGTGGCACCAGTTTCACGTACTAGTAGTACTAGTCAATGTGTACGTGTAATGCATGTTAATATGGAAGTATATTAAGTGCATGTGGATATTAAGTAGGATATTATTTGCGTGTTATTATGTGATTAGCACTATTTTTGGCATGAAATTAACTGCACGCTAAACGAGTTGAGCGCTCGACATTGAAGCAGTCTAGGTCGTTGGATGAGAAGGAATACATGTGGCTTGATGACGTTTTATATTTAATTTGATATGGCTCTAGCCGAACATTCAATCGATCAAACCATAGGTTTCATTCAGTCTGACTCCGACTCTACATTCATACGATGATCGATCTGAAATAAACGGAAATGATAAACGTTCGGATTGGCGTTGGTGGCGATGGTGGCGTCTTGCGCCGTTGTTGGTGTACTCCTGGACGTTGGCCCTAGCTTCAAGGAAGGCCACAATGTTCTGGACCTCGGTCTCCAGGAGAGAGTCAACTAGCGGGAGGAGGCGACTGGCGTTGGTGCAAGGAAGCGGTCGACGGCTGCCATCCATGCTGCTGAGGGGGGCACTGGCACCCGCACGGGGACATGCACTGGCAACTGCGCGGCGGAGACATTCGTGTGCACGGGCACCGACACGGGCACGCACGTCAGTGCACACGCAGGCGCATGCGCTGGCAGGTGCACGGGCACCGGCACGGGTGTGCGCGTTAGTGCACGTGCAGGCGCATGCGCTGGCAGGTGCACGGGCGCATGATAGTCGGCGGGGACCTTGTGGAATCTCGTAGCATCAAGATCAGCGACGATGTGCGGCTCCCAGCCCATCAATGCCATGGGGATGGGCGCTGGTGCAGTCAGGGCGATGGGAGCCAGAACGGGAGCGGGGACAGGCGGCGTCGTCTTCCCGCAAGGCCGGTTCAAGCTCGTCCCAAAGCGCCTTACGTTCTTGAGACTCCGGCTGGGTGTCTTCCTCAGGAAACTGGAAGACTAAGGGCAGACCATCGTGACGCAGCATGGCGTACGTTTAGGTCAGGCTGGTTGGAGGTAGACGACAGGAGAATCGGAGAGGAAGAGAGAAGATTGTAGCAATACCGGGTAGTGCAGGGTTGATTTTAAACTGCGGCGCCGGTGACATTAAAAGTGGGAGCAGTTGGGACGAAGGTGGGCGGCGAAGCCTGGTCAAAGGGCTCACCTCTCGGTGAGCCTGCGTAGTGGTCTGCTCGCACGCCTCCCTGTCAGCCGGCGCAGCGGTCTGCTCATACGCCTCCCGTCGACTCACACGCTTGCTCGGCCGGCACCTACCGATGAGAAGAGGGACTCGTGGCAGCACGTAAACGCCCACGGTTTCGATAGTGAAAGCGTTCGCCTTAATGTGATAGCTCTTTGTTCCAAAATACCTTGGCTCTTTGTTTGTGCAACTTGTCATAAGCAGCTTGTCTCAAATTGAAGAATTTTTTTTATGAAGGAGTATTTGTGCCATATCATGTGACCATGCTTAGTTTCATGAATTTCTGGTCACTTTTGGATTTTCTGAAATTTAAAATCCAGGATTCAAAACAATATCATAATCTGCATCATGCAATAAATTTTCAAGCGATACATCTGTCCTGTTGTATTTCATAAGAAAGGATTTGGTCAAACATTTTGCTTAGTTAGACTTCAGACAAGTTATATATGCAGAGTAAAAGGATAATCCGTCCGTACCAGTGCATTGCCTGATATATTAACTCTTTTTTTGAGGGGTCCCTAATATATTAACTCAAGTACTAGGCACGAACAAACGGGCTCAATTATGTGCTCATCCTGGTGTAGTAGTAGTAGTACTAGGCAATGCAGTTGACAGGTGACCTTGGGGAGCGGCGACCGAGAGAATTGAACTATGATTGGCACGGTAGGTAACATTGTCTAGTTACTAAATCATCCCTCCATTGTTCATCAGTAGTCATTATGGACCAGGGACATGAGGGGAATTTCCTAGGGCTAGAATTCTGGCTGCCAGATATTTCGACTCGAAACACGGAGGCTCGACTGGTTGGGGTTGGCTAATGTGCGTACCACGCACGCCACCAGAAGGACACGAGCCCGGATTTTTTTAGGATCAACACGAGCCAAGGTCTGGCTGGTACGCCATTGGGTACCATTAGAGAATACAAAAGGCATATTTTAAATTGCCGAACGAATCTATGTGTATTACAATGCCCATATTTTCCTTGCAAATAGTAATCTCGACGTGGTAATTGACTTATGACGACTTCTTGAATTAGAGTGAGTTTGTGATATAGTGCTCTCAACGTGGATGTCATATTTCATGGTATCCCTAGTAAGTTTTTCATTGCAAATTCAAATTTAAAAGATGAACAATATGGTGGTGAGAAAACTTTGTATGTATCAAGCATATGACCACACACACACACAAACACAACAACAATCTAGTAAGTATAGCGCATCTGTTTTTCCAAACCATGCATGTATGACACAAATTCAAAAATATTCCTTCTGTTCCTAAATATTAGTCTTTCAAAGATTTCAACAAGTGACAACACATGGAGAAAAATGAGTGAATCTACACTCTAAAATATGTCTATATACATCCGTATGTGCCAGTCCATTTGAAATCTCTAAAAAGACTAATATTTAGGAACGAAGGGAGTAAAATGTAAGACATGGATGGTCCTCAATTCAATATTTAAAATGAACAGGAAACTGAAACATGGATATTAAGTCTAGTACTATAGTACATGCAAATGTTGTGTTTAGGCGGAGCTATGTAGATTGTCAGGGGTTAACCCCTCGACCTTAGATAAATTTGTGAAGCTCTGTTTAGGACTGTTTAGATTATATTTGTCCCCACCCTAGCTCCCAAACACCGATTGGTTGTGCGCCCCTCCTCCCCGAGATAATATCATGTGCCCCAACACCTTAGATGCTATATGCTGATATGAGTTGCTTGGAGCTTGTAGATCTGAGATATAGCAACTCACGTGATGTCTTAATATTTTTACAGGAAACCTTAATGAGTTTGAGAATTGAACACAATTTGTACAAAAACTACTCAGATGCCCTTGGATCCCATATCCAATGACCTCGAAGCTCGTATCGCCGTAGCATCTAAGACGAAGTAGGACATCATATTCTCATGTATGTAAGAATATCATGTGCTACCACACCTTAGATGCTTTGGTGATACAAGCTTTTTGGAACCGTTGGATTTGTGACCAAACAACTCCTCGGTGGTTCGAATGGTTTTTTGCAGAAAAGCCCCCAAAGAGTTCGGCCACTGCTTACAAGCACAAAGACTTCTCAGATGCCATTGGATCTCAGATCAAATGACCTCGAAGCTGTTATCACCATAGTGTCCAAGCTGCGAGAGCACCTGATATTTTCTCACACGGGAGAATATGAGGTGCTCCCGCACCGTAGATTCTATGGTGATACGAGTTCACGGAGATCTAACGGCCCACGGTAGGAGGTTTGAATGTTTTTGCAATATACGACTAAGAGAGTTTGGGAATTGCGCAGAAAGTACAAGTACTACGCATGTGCCATCTGATCACAGATCATACGACCTAGATGCTCGTATGACTGTAGCGGCTAATTAAGCTACGGGGAGCACCTAATATGAGCAACAGGGATCCATTGGATCCAAGATGCAGTGGCACACACGAGGCCTGAATGTTTTATTTGCAAAAAAACCTTTAGAGAGTTTGGAAATTGCGCATAATTACAAAGACTACTCCCAAGCCATTGGATCTCACTTCCAACGATGTAAAAACTCGTATCACCAAAGCAACTAAGCTGCGGGGTGGATGTGATATTCTATGACAGTGTCATTTTTGTTCATAAACTTCCAAAATATGTGTAACTCGTGCCATTACTTGTCTAACCGCGCAAAGTGTTTGTTCAAAAATACTGTCCTACACTGAAATATCAGAACAACACACGGGGGTCCCACTTGTCATTGATCAAATTTGGACCTAAAACTAACAAATCTGAAAGACGAGATTCGAACTGGCAACCTAGACTACAAAGCGTAAGTCGATAGCCTGAAACAACAATGGTTGTTGGCTTTGTCCCATAACTTGATTTTATACAGTATTACGTTGAGTAGAGTAGAGGGAGTGCCTCGTCAACACGTGCATGACCGTTGACTCACTTACTGGAGGGTCCCAGTTCTGTCTCTCTCTCCTCTCCATCGTCTAAACTTTAGACGCACAGACACACACGAAGAGCGGTGCTAGCTTGCCGTGGTGTGATTATAACGAAAAAAAGCTTGAAAAATAGAAGAATCGCCTAGAACAAGAGACATTGTGGCTGGTCGAGACGGAGCTAACCACACATATCCTTCGTGCCACATTAGCATGATGAAGTAGTGTGGCTAGTGGGGTGTTTTCGACCGACTGGCTGGGTCCTGATGTCGAACCATAGGTACTACTACGTCTGATGCAATATATTTTTACACACACATTTTTCCTCCGTGCTGAGACGTGGCACACCCTACCGCACGGTTTTGGGTTCCTCCTGGGTGATACACGCATATATTCTTCCTTGCAGAGACGTGTGACGCCCCACCACACGTTTTCTGGGTCCTCCTCGGTCGTAGTGCCAAAGCAAGTAAATGAGTCATCAAATCACGAAAGACCACCTTTCCCGCCAAGTACATCAGTGAAGCACGGTGGCTACCTAGGTGGGCTAGTGCGACCGATTAGCTAGGCCACCGCCACATTTGTTTTTTCACCCTTTTTTATCTCCTAGTTGGGCTAGTGCGTTGCTCTAGTCTTTGGGTGCGGCAGGCGCGGTAGGATTTTTAATTTTTTGATTGACGGGAGCAGGCGTGGCAGGATTTTTAATTTTTTGATTGACGGGATCAG
The DNA here is from genome assembly GCF_056163025.1 of Triticum urartu. Taxonomy (NCBI): domain Eukaryota; kingdom Viridiplantae; phylum Streptophyta; class Magnoliopsida; order Poales; family Poaceae; genus Triticum; species Triticum urartu. Next base: position 193,880,218 of record NC_141877.1, on the reverse strand, counting down.
GCATGACAGTAATTAGTCATGATGACTCCGCCTGTAAAACCCACTGCTCCCTAATGTGAGAAGTCGTCGACTCGTGTTTTCCCATGGTGAAAACATAAAGATTTCCCGCTCCTCAGCTGGCTCCCTCTGCCTTCCTGTAGATTGCATTGCCTTTCAGCCATTTCACCCTCTTTGCTTCCTCTCCCCATTGCTTCTACCTAGTGCCATAGCGGCGCAGTAGATCACGGAGTCTGAGGTGAGGCGCCTGACAAAGGAGCTCCAGACCATGGATGCGGAGATCAGGGCCAAGGACATGGAGCTCCGTGAGCTCAAGGAGAAGAGGAGTGCCATGCTCCTGCATTATGTGCGGGAGTTCACGGAGCTTCAAAAGCGGCAGGCATCCACCAAAAATATACGATAGGCCATCAGGGGAGGCGGCTGGAGCGTGAGCGGGCCGATCATGACCTGGTCCAGGATCGCCTTGGCCATTTGGTGGACCAAGTTGCCATGCACGTGTTGCGGCTGTGCGATGCCTACCATCGTGCCAGCGCGACCATGCCGGTCGTCGGGCTAAACCCGTTTGACCACCTCATCGACTTCAACGAGCTGCGACTTCCTGACCTAGTCTCCTTCTTCACCTATATCTCCGAGGAGCTGAGCCATCTCCATGCGATGTTGGGGGCGGAGCTGGACAAGGAGGGGTTGCAGGATGCCATCGTTGTTGCCGGGCGAATCCTCTCAGGGCCATGTAACCAAAATCCATTCGTTCCATTGGACACCGTCTTTGACGAGCTGGCTCCCGTCGACCGGGAGCAGGCTACGTGGGCCGTTGCACCCTGCATCACCAATGTTGTGCGCCTCGAGAAGCAGATGGACTTCTGTAACGCCCCGGACACACCCGCCAGTGGTCGTAACTCCTGGCGGGATCTAGACTGGCCCCACAGATCAATACTAGTCTTTTCCGCACACTTTGTACTCACTCGTGCGCACCCGTGAGCAACTTCCCAGTCGGTCACCCATCCTGACACTACTCCAAGCTGAGCACAGTTAACTTTGGAGTTCTGTCCGAATGGGGTCCCGGAAAAGAAGGAATTCCTTATTGATATGAGTAGTCTATCATCCCTAATAAGCTAGGCCATCACATACACCCCCACTCAGAGGAACCGACGTCTTCGTCGGGCCACCGGAACGTTCCCTCTTGGCACATACGTCTATGCATCCAGTCCGGTACATGTACCATGCCGTGTGCCACGACGGATCACAAACGTCATGAACAACATGGCCGCGCACCTGTCCGCAAACATCTGTGTAACCGCGAGGGTCGGCTCTGATACCAACTTGTAACGCCCCGGACACACCCGCCGGTAGTCGTTACTCCTGGCGGAATCTAGACTGGCCCCACAGATCAATACTAGTCTTTTCCGCGCACTTTGTCCTCACTCATGTGCACCCGAGAGCAACTTCCCGGTCGGTCACCCATCCTGACACTACTCCAAGCTGAGCACACTTAACTTTGGAGTTCTGTCCGAATGGGCTCCTGAAAAAGAAGGAATTCCTTATTGATATGAGTAGTCTATCATCCCTAATAAGCCAGGACATCACAACTTCGGTGGTGTTTTGGCGTCCTCTGCATGGGCATGTCCATGTCTCGGCACAACATGACTGTTGGATCAAAATCAGACGGTGCAGATCATTCACTATAGCACAAAGTGTGTGGGTGTGTTTGGTTGCATTCTCATCTCAATATAGTTGTTCCCTCTTCGTGTATTGTGTTAACCTACTAGTGTGGACTCATGAACCCTTCATGCACTCTCCCAAACACACAAAGGTGGGTTGAGAAGGGAACTTTTGCTCCCATCCTGTGCACCCTTCATAAACCGTGCCTAACACTGAGTCGCTGTGCTTCATATGTCTCATGTTTCAGGGAGTACTATAGCACCGTACTCTTCGTGCGCTCTAGACCTAGTTCTGTTAACATTGATCTCACCGTTCATTCTCGACTGGACAGTCGAAAAAGCGGTACTATGTTACATTATTGTTCATATAGTTGACATGCGCACAACATCATTTGTTATCGTCATATCTTACTACACAAGCAACAAGATTATGTAGTACTGATGTATGAACCACTGCACATGCCTATTAGTAGGAGCATTGTGTATGTTCAAGTGGCTACCGTGTTTCGCACTCCTCCGTCGTAAGAGTGGAAACGCTTGTTGTAATCATTTTTTTCTTCAGAAAAACTAGTGGACTCGCTCTACCATCCGGATACTCCTCAACGGTCGTCGGGAACTTTGCTACTCCCTTTCGCCGACGTGTGGGACAACCATCATCAGGGTCCACCAGCCATGGACTAAATTACTCTGTAGTAGAGTGCCCAACTGCACGGTATACTTACCTGATCGAAGCGTCGCAGTAATGCCCAATGAGTCATCAAATCACAAAACCCCCTCCTTTCCAGCAGTAAGTTGGACGGACAAAGCAACCATCATTTCACTCTCCTCTCTCAGCTTCTTCTCTACCCAACCCTCGCTTCTCCCTCATCTTGTTCCTCATTTCTTCAAGAAAACCGCGACCTGCTTCTGCCATTGTTCTTCTCTCCAAAAGAAGGAAAGGTGAGCACATCAATGGTGTTGATTCTGGCCAAGGCCCGGTCTTGCAACCCCGAGAGTGATCCTATAACTCCCTCTCTGTTCTTATTTTGGGTTTGTGATTATGGTTTCTTTTCTTTTATTTCTATGTGACAGTTTTTTGATGGACGCTGGAGCACCGCCCAAAGTGATGTCTATGGCTCTGGCAAAAACCGTCGAGGCTCATGGTACGAAGAAGCGCAAGCACCCCACCAAGACTACCGCATACAAGCTCAAAGCCATCGCCCTGTACAAGCCCCTCTCTCCGGGATACCTCATTAAGCAAGCCTAGGTAATATCTCTTCTTGACGATCTTTTTCTCGATCTTGAAGGTGTTTTGTGTGCCAAATGGCGGTTCTAAATTCCTCTTTTGACCATAACATGCGAGAGGTTGACAACGATTTCTTATAGTGTACTTTCAACTACTTTATGTACATGAATGCTACCTTTGAAGAGGGTATATTTGCATCAGTAACTTGAGTTATGGATATTCTAAGTAACCCCTTTGATCTCATGCCTTTGAAGACATGTTCTAGTGTCTTTGTTGACTCATTTTTGTGTGTATATGTAGTCATATATGGAGTAAAATATTGAAAATAATCTTATATTTCTGAGCAGAGGTAGTAATAAAATATTTGGTTTCTCTTTGAATTAGAACTAGGTCCGCGGTGGAGATGAAGTTCTCAAAATCATGCCATGTGAACTGGAAGACCTGAGGATGAGTTCTACTGCTAAACTATCTAGCTGTTGTGTCCTTGTTGCCACGTGTCCTGAACTAGTGTTTTCCTGTAGCATTGTTGTCAGGCATGTTCTCGAGGCTGTACTTGACCACAACAATTTCCTGGCTATGCCTTCGAATATGAAGGGTGTGGTTCTTCTAAAGCTTCCTGACAAATCTGATGCGGCATGTCTTCATCGTCATGTATATGAGTGGAATGACCACTCTGTTAGGTTCTCCAAGGTTGAGGAGATGGTGATGGTACCAGTAGACATCTCTCATGAAGTCCATTTCCTAGTCAGTTATGCGGGGTTCATCCCGTAGGTCGGTGGCAAGAAATAGTCCACAGAGTTTAGTTAGTGCAACTTTGTTTGTCTGTAGTAAGTACTATTGTTCAGTACTTGTTTTCTGTTTGTGAACCGTGTATTGTTTAGTAATGCCGCATATGGTGTGTGGTGAGTCCTGAGAACAGTCTATGTTAATGTCTGTCACCTCAATTTAGTTTATATATTTGGAAGTATCCAGATCATCTTTTTTGTGAGGACGGTTTATCAATTATGGTTACACTCCAATATATGTATGCATTGTAGGGTTTAGCGCACCCACTAGGATTTCCAGTCCCATGGATGTTCGGTCCATACGATTTGTCACGACCATTGGACTGTGATGCTTGTGGGAGTAGGCGGGGGCCCTGCATGCCACGCGTAGTTGGACGACCAATCTTCTGTTTAGTACATCAACATAGTGATTTCCTGGTAAGGATTCACTTGTGTCACATCAAGTAAATCTTATTTATATACTATCTAAATCTTATTGATTTAATGTATTGTTTTCTTTCTTTTGTTGCAATTTTATGATGCATGTTTTTCCATGTGACATTCATCGCAGAATAAACCGGAACTGTCTAATTCTACGATGGATATTTTTGCAGGTTTCACTTATTATGTCATGTAAGTAACAAAGGCACCGTCCATCACTTATATTAATAGAAAAAATTGGATCATTCTATTGTCTGAGTACAAGCTAAATCCCTATGATGAACTATAGTTTGGTTTAACAAACACGCCACAATTAGTCCTTCTCGCTTTTCAAAGAAATGAAGAAAAAGACTAGATCACGGTCACGGAGCCTAGTCAAGTTAGAAAGCTGATCATAGCAGATCAGACATGATCGCCGCTGTCTCGCACATCGGTACCACCTTCAGCAACGGATCGAGCACTGGCAGTTGCTCTTGCACTGATAGTGGCAACAGCTCAGTCTGATCTAGATGAGGATTGGGCACCGACCGCGTTAGCGGATCATGCTGATCTACCGGAGGATCGGGCATCGAAAGCGGCACCTACTCCGACACCAGCGTCAGCTGTACAAGGAGCACCATCTCCGGCAGCAGCAGCGGCACTACCAGTCGCACCGGCACGGGCACCAGCAATGGCTTCGGCACCTACACCAACACTTCCACTTGCATATACTCCGGCCCGTGCAGCGGCAACGAAACCAGCAGTTGCAACAGCAACAGACTGAGCTGTAGTTCGCACTTCATATACCAAAGTCCTTACGAAAACTGACATGTCCACCTTCTTGGTAAGCATTGGCCGCCTAAGTGCTTCGTTATTTTTTCTTTCCAAGTTATTTCACATGATTCACTGTGTTGATCTAACTGTTTGTGTATGTCTTCTTGTTTGCAAACAGAGAATTCCTAGAGCAACGAGAGAGTCATTCAACAAACCGGGCGACCGTGGCCAAGTTTCTCTTACCATGCTTAGGCTTGGTGTGAATGAACATGCTCAATATACCGTAAGTACAAAGGATGGTCACATGATGATTGATGCTAAAGGATGGTCAAGGTTCAAATCTAAATCATATCTTGCGATAGGGGATGATGTCAAAATCGAACTTTCTCGGCAAGGAGAGCTGGTCCAAATCAACTTTGAAATTCTTCAGTAGCAGCACGCAACTGCCGAACTGATCTATCCTCTGAGAGATTTTGACGTAATACTCTGGCATGGTGAAACAAGTGTCATGTGTGTATAAGTAGTACGACAATATCGTTGATAGAATTGCGTCTCTGATTGCTTGTTAGGAACTGTCGTTTGATTTCATTCCAATAGCTGTTGTGCTTTATTTAATTTTTTTTATTCACCTTGCGACAACATCTGAAACCAGCGCCGTACCGATCGCTTGCAATATGAAAAGCGCCGAGGTAGAACACATGGGCCCCCAAACATGCCGGCCCACCGGCCTGTGGCCCAAAGTCCAGAACCGTGAGCATGTCTAAGTATTTCTCAGCTGAACCCCCATAATACCCGTGCATTGCACGTAACATCAAGATGCATTTGTATGAGTATTTTATCTTGTGAGAGAAAATGATGAACAAGGGAAGGCCTTATTTGCCAATGTGGAGAGGAGTGTGGGTACCATTTTGCAAAATTGCCATAGTTTCCTTCCTATCCATCAGACATAAATCAGACAGCCTGTATTGCAGGATGGCAGGCACACCATCATCACCAACTTGTATATACCATGTTAAAAAAACTGTGTTTTATAATTATGTATGTTATATATATTCCCCTTGATTTTTCTTATGTTTAAAGTTGTGATATAAAATATCTTTATATTTCTTTACAGAGGGAGTATCTCTCTGTCAAAAATATATTTATGTGTAACTAGTTACTCCTGTCTTTCTACTTCCTTTCGCTGATATGTGGGGCATTCGGCAACGGGGTCCACGTGCCATATGCACCAAATTAGAGTGCACAACTGCACGGTAGACACACCCTGGTCGTAGCATCACAGTAATGCCCAATGAGCCGTCAAATCACAAAACCCCACCTTTCCAACTTATTGCTAAAGCTGGACGGACAAAGCAGCAATATTTCACTGGGCCTGAATCCCCTTCTCCCTCGGCTTCTTGTTCAGAGAAAACCCCTGCTCAGCGATTGCATAGGGTTCTCTCATGGAGAACCTGGTACGAATTCTTCGTCCATCCCCAATAAATCCAAGTCCCTTGGTCGTGGCAGCCGCCGCCGTTGATGCATTTTTCTTCCTACTAAATCTAGTGTGTTTCATTTGTAGTTCCCAAAGTGTAAGGACCCTACAGGTTTCTGCGCCCTCGGCGAGATGCCACACTTGTTCCTTCTCATCCTAACATAGGATTTTAAAACACGCACAGTATGTACCTAGAATACTCTTTTCTATCCGGGAGGGTGGGGTTTTTTGAACATGTTGTCGACTAATTTGGAAATTTGGATTGCTATATTTGAATAAAAGGTACTAGTACCATGGTCAACACTCACATGAAGGAGGAAATTATTTCTAGATTTGGATATAGGGAATACATTATGTTCTCATATTATTTTTCCTCTAGTACATTCCTTGCTCTGACAGAACACATGTACTAAAGATGCTCGGCATTACTATAACTGAATACACCAGTTTAATGGTCACAGTGAAGACAAGCCATGGATATAAGTTTTGAGTTGGGTTCATGAACCAAGAAGATTGCTGCTTTTTTTATGGTCGAACTTGTATAAACTTTCTCAAGTGTTACTGACTGAAAGTTGGCGCACGAATGTTGATAGAAATAGCAGAACCTGGTCTGATCTTCACTACGATCTTCCACCCTGACGTCGTTCCAATTGTTCATTCGTGTTACTTCTTAATCCACCTATTATGTCTAACTAATCACAATTTAACTTCAGAAGTAGCAACAAATCTCTCACGAAGATGCTACTTCTAACTAATATTTTCTTATAATTTGTGGCACATATAGGTTTTTTTAGAGTTAAGCAGGCTACTCGTTTGTTATTCTATAATAACGCGGTTGTTACTCATGGCACTGAAGTTGACTTGGACGACATCCACAAGTTCCTACACTTATTGATCGTCTTGAGGTCCTTGTGGGGTGTTTCAATGGTGTAAGGCCCCTTGGGATATGTGTGCCACTACTACACTCGTTGAATAGGTCCAACTGTGTTGAGAAACTTATGGTATGAGCTGTTTTCTGTTATATATGTTGTTCATAAACTCTTACTTATGCACAGTTTTACAGCTGTGATCTTCATGAAACAGGAACTGCCCAGGTCTATTTTTCTTATACATATGCCTGACCATGGTCGGGTCAGACTTGTGCTTGGTCACAACATGTTTTTTATGTCGACCTACTCCATTCCCCTTGGAGGTGAAAAGATACTTATTCATGGGTGGTCTCAAATATTGAAGGCCCGTCCATCTTGGAGAATAGGACAGAAGATTATGTTCCTGCTTTTCCATGGCTCTAAAGCGAGTATCCTGTTTATTGACCACATTGCGAGATGAAGCCGCTTTCAAAAGGTTGTGGATGCGCGGGGTGGCACCTGGGCCTTGTCCTGGGGCTTGGCGGCCTCACCCTTTGGTTAACTGTAGGCAAAGTAGCACGGTTGAACCTGTATAAGTACTCATACTGCTTTCAGCTATGGTTGTTAAGTGCCCCTACTAGTTTCAATTATGGTTGTTAAGTACTCCGGCTGCTTTTACAGTCTGTCGTGTTTCTTCAGTCTTGTCTTCCTCCAGCCACTAAAACCAAACCAGTGTCGGCGGGGCCGCCTGCTTCGGCCTCCCACGGCTGGCCGCGCTTCAGTGTCGGCGGGGCCGTCGTGCTCCGTGCGCTTTGCTGCGCTCGCCGCGGCGCCGCCCTCTCGCGTTGTCAACATGGTCAACAAACAAGAGGAATCAGCATAGGACTGTACATGGAGAGGATGAGAGTAGGGGCCCACCATGTCCATGGCCGGACGCAAGGAAGTTCCTCATTTTTGGTTATATATATATACTCCATTGCCAGCGTATGGAAAAAGAAAATGCTTCCTGCTAGTGGTTTCCTGACATCTGGGACCCACGACATTGTCAGCATATATAGTCAATGGACAAGAGAACAACACAAGATCGGCTGACACCTGGGACATAGCTACCCGAGCAATTTTTTTGTTATTGTTGAGATGGAGTAGAGTTTCAAATGGGCTATGGCCCATCTAGCCCAGGATTATATTTTATGTTCACCACATGACAAGCCCAGCTATTTTTTGTTTGTGAAAATGAGCCCAGTTTATTTTTTCTAAAGAATACCCAATCCAGGCCTACTTATTTTTCTACGCCCTGATGGGCTGCAAATCTTTCAAGACGCGTGCAAATCTTGAAAGTAATATGAAATGGGCTATAAATATAAAAAACAGATGGCAAATTGGCAATTACTTTATAATTTCTGAACTTTTTCACATTTTCAGATTCCAATTTCACTAGGCTTTAACCTAAATCAAATATATATTCAAAGTACTTTAAATCTGGCTCGGCATTTCGGTATTAAAAATAGTTTGGAACACACAGAAATATGTGAAATTTCATTTAAAATAATAACCCTAGCCCTGGCCAACAATAAAACAGACTGCGATAAATTGCATAAGAAGTTGCAATGAGCTATATATAAATTATTAACAAAAATAAGGAATGGCCTGACTTGTGGGCCTATTAAGTTGACGCGTATGCAAGATTTTTTTACTTATTATATACGACAACAAACGATTCTAGTAGACGTCGTGTTTCTTCAATCTCTATTCTTCTTGCTCCAGCGGCCAAATCCAGCGCCGGCGGGACCGCCTGCTCCCGCCTCCCATGGCCGGCTGTGCTGCCGCGTAGGCCTCACCGCCCCTACTACTCCCACCGCTGGCCAGGCCGTCCCTCTACTGACCCACATCCCTCCACTGCTGTGGTTTCACCTCCTCCGGGTCATTCCCTTCCTAGTTCTCGCTGTCGTCCATCACGCTGGTGTTCTCGGCATGACGAGGTCAACGTTGTCAACAAACGACAACATCAGAAGAGGGACGTACATGGAGAGGCTGACAGTTGGGACCCACATGGTCCATGGCCACACGCAAGCAAGTACCTCATTATTACGCCAAAAAGAATTAATACTCCCGCTGACAGCTCGGACCCACCAGCTATATCTTCGCACGCAAGGAAGTGCCTCCTTATTACGCACAAAAAAATGAATACTCCCCCTGCTAGCTGGGACCCACCATAGTGGGAGGCTGACTTGTGGTCCTACTAAGTTAACGCAGACGGAGGGCTTTGTCAACTTAGTCAACAAACGATTCTATCACCAGTGATCGTTGGATTGTTAACATCCAACGGTCATCCTGCTTCTTCAACCTCTGATTTTCTTGCTCTAGCCATCCAAACCACCGCGTCCTCTTGCCTCCCGTGGCCGGCTGTGCGGCAACGGCAGTCTCACACCGTAGCAGAACCAGTGAATCCTCATACTCATCTCCGCGTGGGCATCCACTGCCGCGTCTTCCCCGGCTCCTCGTCGTTCCCTGCCTAGGCCTCACCGTCCTCCACCGGGTGCTCTCAGCGCGGCGTGGTCAATGTGGTCAACGAACGACTTCCATCAAAAGAGTACTGTACATTGAGAGGCTGACAGCTGGGTCCGTGGCCGCAGCAAGGAAGTGCCTCCTTATTACGCGCAAAATAACTATTCCTCCACCTAACAGTAGGGACCCACCGGACGGGCCACCGTATTTCACAAAAAAATGTTTCCCCTTGACTGCTGGGACCCACCAGCTATATCATCGCACACAAGGAAGTGTGTCCATATTACGGGCAAAAAACAATATTCTCCCCCTGACTACTGGGACCCACCAACTACATCTTCGCACGAAAGGAAGTGCGTGACAGTCGGGACCCACCTGGTCGAAGCGTACGTAGCATTGTCATTCCGGTCGTGAACGTGTACGTACATACGATCGGTCTGTCTGCAGGCTGCAATGATGAACCATGTCCGTGTAAGGAAGGGCACGTGTCGTAGTAGAGTCACGCACGTAGCATGTACACGTACTAAAGCAGCTAAGGTGCAAGAAAGAAAATACGGCCAAGTACGTACATACGGGCGGGGTCTCGAACGCCTACTCGTGCATACGTACGGCCAGGGCTCGTGTACATGGCTGGGTTGGAACGGAGAAGCTGTGCCGTCATCGTGTTCATGGGGAGGCAACCGGCTGGGTCGGAAGGGAATGCGTCATCGTGTTCATCGGGAGCCAACCGGCTTGGATGGAACAGGCGATGGAAACGAGGTCTGGCGTACCGCAGAACCGAGGAAACGGCCTTGTGTTCGACCGGCCACGGTGGAAACGGGATCCAGTTCATCGGGAGGGGTCTGGCGTACCGCAAAATGGAGGAAACGGACCTCCTACGGTCCAAACAGGCTCCTGTTGATCGGGAGGGGTGTGGCATATCGCAAAACGGAGGAAACAGACTTGTGTTGGAGCGCCATGGTTCAAACGGGGGTCCTGTTCATCGGGAGGGGTGTGGTGTACCGCAAAACGGGACTCCACGGGATACTGTTCATCTCCACTGTTGACCTCCTCCAGCCTCCATGGGCTACTGTTCATCCACCGTCGACCTCCTCCAGCCTCCACCTGCGACTGTTCATCCACGGGCTCCTGTTAATCTAGCCTCCACCGGCTACTGTTCAACCAACCCTCTCCATGGGGTCCGGTTCAACCGCCCCTCCACGGGTTACTGTTCATCTAGCCCTCCACCGGCTACTGTTCAACCAGCCCTCCACCGGCTACTGTTCAACCAGCCCTCCACGGGATCCTGTTCATCCAGCCCTCCACGGGGTCCTGTTCATCCACCGGCTCGATCGATCGTGGTACTGTTCCTCCAGCGGCAACGGCCTCTACTACCATGGGGTCCAGTTCATCCAACCCCCCACCGGGAACTATTCATCCAAACCCTCTCAACAACGCTCACTGTTCATCCAAGGAAGGAAGCAACAGTGTTCGATCGGCTTCAGTTAGCAATAGTAGCGAAGGAACCACTTAGGTCCAGTTAACAGCAAGGGATCGATCGATCCCTCGGGTTTAGTAACGCATAGCCTGCAGTGCAATCACTCGGGTTTAGTTAGAGCCCAACGCCTCACACACACGCACGTACGTACGAGAGAAACGTGCATCGCTCGGCCCTCGACCAGCCACCGTAACCAGGAACTCCCTGATATTTTCCTCGCCCTCCCTTCTACCATGGTTTTTTCTCTCATGGACGGCCCAAAGAATGTCATGCAGCTACGTCCCCGGCCCGCCCAGGACGAAAAGCCCATTTTCTGTCATGATTTTTTGTCATGGAAGTAGGACCCCACCACATCTATGATGATACCGGGTTTTGTCACAAATATTGTCATAGAAGTGTCATAACTATGACAGACAAATTTATTGTTCGGCCCAAAATGTCACGGATGTGTCTTTTTTGTAGTGATGGAAGCTAACAATTCAAATTCTTCAAAGGCTTTAGGAGAGGACCTTTGTATATTGTTGATTTCACCACAGGACCACAACCTGCTACATGTCTACTTGCAAAGGCTTCAGAAGGCTGGATATGGCATCGACGACTTGGTCATGCTGGCATGAGGAACTTGCACATGCTGCGAAGTTGAAGCATGTCATTGGCATCAAAGGTGTCAAATTCCTCAAGGATCATCCGTGTGGAGCTTGTGAAACTAGAAAGATGACCAAGGCCAAGCATCCCTCAAAGACCATCATGACTACCACTCGTCCATTTGAATTGCTTCACATGGATCTCTTTGGCCCTACTCATTATGCCACATTCACTAATGCTGCATCTTGCTACCTCTTGAGCACTGCGTTGGTTTTCCCTTGAAGAGGAAAGGGTGATGCACTAAAATAGCGTAAGTATTTCCCTTAGTTTTTGAGAACCAAGGTATCAATCTAGTAGGAGACCACGCGCGAGTTACCTCGTACCTACACAAACAAATAAGAACCTCGCAACCAACACGATAAAGGGGTTGTCAATCCCTTCACGGCCACTTGCAAGAGTGAGATCTGATAGAGACAATAATAATAAGATAAATATTTTTGGTATTTTTATGATATAGATTGAAAGTAAAGATTGCAAAACAAAATAGATTGGAAACTTGTAAGATGGAAATAGACCCGGGGGCCATAGGTTTCACTAGTGGCTTCTCTCAAGATAGCATAACTGTTACGGTGGGTAAACAAATTACTGTCGAGCAATTGATAGAAAAGCTAGTAATTATGAGAATATCTAGGCATGATCATGTGTATAGGCATCATGTCTGCGACAAGTAGACCGAAACGATTCTGCATCTATTACTAATACTCCACACATCGACCGCTATCCAGCATGCATCTAGAGTATTAAGTTCATAAGAACAGAGTAACGCCTTAAGCAAGATGATATGATGTAGAGGGATAAACTCATGCAATATGATATAAACCCCATCTTTTTATCCTCGATGGCAACAATAAAATACGTGTCGTTTCCCCTACTTTCACTGGGATCGAGCACTGCAAGATTGAACCCAAAGCTAAGCACTTCTCCCATTGCAAGAAAGATCAATCTAGTAGGCCAAACCAAACTGATAATTCGAAGAGACTTGCAAAGATAAACCAATCATACATAAAAGAGTTCAGAGAAGAATCAAATATTTTTCATGGATAATCTAGATCATAAACCCACAATTCATTGGATCTCGACAAACACACCACAAAAGAAGATTACATCGAATAGATCTCCAAGAGAATCGAGGAGAACTTTGTATTGAGATCCAAAGAGAGAGAAGAAGCCATCTAACTACTAGCTATGGACCCGAAGGTCTGAAGTAAACTCCTCACACATCACCGGAGAGGCCATGGAGTTGATGTAGAGGCCCTCCGTGATCAATGCCCCCTCCGGCGGAGCTCTGGAAAAGTCCCCTAGATGGGATCTCTCGCGTACAGAAGGTTGTGGCGGTGGAATTAGGTTTTCGTGGCGCTCCTGTATGTTTGCGGGGTATGTGGACCTATATAGGAGGAATAAGTAGGTCGGTGGAGCAACGAGGGGCCCACAAGGGTGCAGGGCGCGCCCAGGGGGGGTAGGCATGTTCCCCTACCTCGTGGCCTCCTCGATTGTTTCTTGACGCCCACTCCAAGTCTCCTGGATCACGTTCGTTGAGAAAACCACGTTCCTGAAGGTTTCATTCCGTTTGGACTCCGTTTGATATTCCTTCTCTGTGAAATACTGAAATAGGCAAAAAAACAACAATTTGGGTTGGGCCTCCTGTTAGTAGGTTAGTCCCAAAAATGATATAAAAGTGTAAAATAAAGCCAAATAACATCCAAAACAGATAATATAATAGCATGGAGCAATCAAAAATTATAGATACGTCGGAGACATATTAAGCATCCACAAGCTTAATTCCTGCTCATTCTCGAGTAGGTAAATGATTAAAAAGAATTTTTGATGTGGAATGCTTTCTAACATATTTCTCAATGTAATTTTTCTTTATTGTGGCATGAATGTTCAGATCCGAAAGATTCAAGATAAAAGTTTAATATTGACATAAAAATAATAATACTCCAAGTATACTAACTAAGAAATCATGTATTCTCAAAATAACATGGCCAAAGAAAGTTATCCCTACAAAATCATATAGTTTGGCTATGCTATATATTCACCACACAAAATATTTAAATCATGCACAACCCCGATGACAATCCAAGCAATTGTTTCACACTTTTGATGTTCTCAAACTTTTTCAATCTTCACACAATATATGAGCGTGAGCCATGGATATAGCACTATATGTGGAATAGAATGGTGGTTGTGGATAAGACAAAAAGGAGAAGATAGTCTCACATCAACTAGGCGTATCAACCGGCTATGGAGATGCCCATCAATAGATATGAACATGAGTGAGTAGGGATTGCCATGCAACGGATGCACTAGAGCTATAAGTGTATGAAATCTCAACAAAAGAACTAAGTGGGTGTGCATCCAACTTGCTTGCTCATGAAGACCTAGGGAAATTTTGAGGAAGCCCATCATGGGAATATACAATTCAAGTTCTATAATGTAAAATTCCCACTAGTATATAAAAGTGATAACATAGGAGACTCTCTATCATGACTATCATGGTGCCACATTGAAGCACAAGTGTGGAAAAAGGATAGTAACATTGTCCCTTCTCTCCTTTTCTCTCATTTTTTTTCTTTGGGCCTTCTTTTTTCTTCTTTTTGGCCTCTTTTCTTTTTTATTTTTTTTTCTCCGAAGTCTCATCCCGACTTGTGGGGGAATCATAGTCTCCATCATCCTTTCCTCACTTGGACAATGCTCTAATAATGATGATCATAAGTGAAGCACATAGAGCAAAAACAATATAGCTCAAAAGATATAAGTGAAGCACATAGTGTATTCTAATAAATTTCAAATCATGTGAGTTTCTCTCAAAAGGTGTGTACAGCAAGGATGATTGTGGTAAACTAAAAAGCAAGACTCAAATCATACAAGATGCTCCAAGCAAAAAACATATCATGTGGTGAATAAAAATATAGCTCCAAGTAAAGTTACCGATAGACGAATACGAAAGAGGGGATGCCTTCCGGGGCATCCCCAAGCTTAGGCTTTTTGGTGTCCCTGAATTTTACCTTGGGGTTCCATGGGCATCCCCAAGCTTAGGCTCTTGCACTCCGTGTTCCATAATCCATCAAATCTTTACCCAAAACTTAAAAACTTCACAACACAAAATAGAAAATCTCGTGAGCTCCGTTAACGAAAGAAAACAAAACACGACTTCAAGGTACTGTAATCAACTCATTATTAATTTATATTGGTGTTAAACCTAATTTATTATAACTTCTCTATGGTTTATAAACTCTTTTACTAGCCATAGATTCATCAAAATAAGCAAACAACACACGAAAAACAGAATCTGTCAAAAACAGAACAGTCTGTAGTAATCTGTAGCTAACGCAAACTTCTTGTACCCCAAAAATTATAAAATAAATTTCTGGACGTCAGGAATTTATATATTAATCATCTACAAAAATAATTATCTAAATAGCACATTCGAAATAAAAATGGCAGCAATTATCGTGAGCGCTAAAGTTTCTGTTTTTTACAGCAAGATAAAAAAAAGACTTTCCCCAAGTCTTCCCAACGGTTCTACTTTGCACAAACACTAATTAAACACAAAAAACACAACCAAAAAAGAGGCTAGATTAATTATTTATTACTAAACAGGATCAAAAAGCGAGGAATAAAAATAAAATTGGGCTACCTCCCAACAAGCGCTATCATTTAACGCCCCTAGCTAGGCATAAAAGCAATGATAAATCTAGGTATTACCATCTTTGGTATGCAATCCATAAGTGTCTCTCATAATAGATTCATATGGTAATTTAACTCTCTTTCTAGGGAAGTGTTCCATGCCTTTTCTTAATGGAAATTGGAATTTAATATTCCCTTCCTTCATATCAATAATTGGACCAATCGTTTTAAGGAAGGGTCTACCAAGAATAATAGGACATGAAGGATTACAATCTATATCAAGAACAATGAAATATACGGGCACATAATTCCTGTTTGCAACAGTAAGAACATCGTTAATTCTTCCCATAGGTTTCTTAATGGTGGAATCCACAAGATGCAAGTTTAAAGTACAATCATCAAAATCACGGAAACCTAGCAAACCACACAATGTTTTTGGAATCATGGAGACACTGGCACCCAAATCACACAAAGCATAACACTCATGATCTTTAATGTTAATTTTTATTGTAGGTTCCCACTCATCATGAAATTTTCTAGGGATAGAAACTTCCAACTCAAGTTTTTCTTCATAAGATTGCATCAAAGCATCAATGATATGTTTAGTAAAAGCTTTATTTTGACTATAAGCATGAGGAGAATTTAGCACGGATTGCAACAAGGAAATACAATCTATCAAAGAGCAATTATCATAATTAAATTCCTTGAAATCCAAGATAGTGGGTTCATTCCTATCTAAAGTTTTAACCTCTTCAATCCCACTTTTAACAATTTTTGCATCAAGATCTAAAAACTCCGAATCATTGGAACGCCTTTTAACTATAGTTGACTCATCTCTAGTCCCATCATTATCAAGATTCATATTGCAAAATAAAGATTTAATATGGGACACATCAATCACTTTTAGATCTTCATCCTTATTATCATGAAAACTAGAAGAACACGCTTTCACAAAGCAATCTTTCTTAGCACGTGTAACGTCCCAAATTTCCAATTTGGAATGTTATACATAGATCATTCTTGCATATCATATTTTATAGCATTTCGTCTCACGATCCTCGAAATCCTAAGCAACTCAAGGACCCTCGAAGAGAGTTGGGGATTTCCCCGGTTTTCAAATTTGATTTTATCAAATTTTGAAATGAGGAATCTTGGTTTTAATTATTTTTCTCTCCGAAAATATTTCATATTAAAATATATGAGAGGAGATAATATGACTTCTCCAAAATAAATGAAATATGGGAGGAAAAATATTAAAATCAAATATTTGTTTTTATTTGGATTTTATTGCAATTTTGTTTGCATTAGAAAAATTGTGCGTTTTTCAAAATTGCATTTTAGGGCCAAGAAAATGTTCATCTCGTTCTAAATTTTTCATTTAGACGGTGAAATTTTGTTTTGGTATTTTTAGATTTTTATTTTATATTCTATGATTTTTTTATGTTCGGTGGAATTGTTTTAAAAAACAGAGTTGCGCAGGGGCTAACTGGACCGAAGCCCAGCCACCGGCCCACCTCCCCGCGACGCCGTCTCCTCCCAGGAGACCGGCCGTGCCGCCGCCGCCCGACTCGGACCGGGAGTCCGGCCAGGACTCCTCTCCGCCGCCCCTTGCCCCCTCCCCAAGGCACCCCCTCCCCTTTATATACACCGCCCCCCGACTGGCACCAGCACCGGCCCCCGCCGCCTCGCCCAGCCGCCCGCTGCCGCGCCGCGCGCCCCGCTGCCGCGCTTGGCCTCGCCCCGCCGTCGCTTCCGTGTCTCGCCGAACCGACGAGGTAGCTGCCGGTTTTTTAAGAAAACCGATCCGGTTTTTTTAAAGAAAACCCTAGTTCGTTTTTTTCGGTTCGCCCATTTTTCCTGGGTTTTCTTTTTAGCGGACGTTCGTCCATACGTTTGTTTTAACAAACGGTTTTCGCAAGTTAGTTATAGACAATGAATGCTCGTTCATTAGCCTGTTCGTCAGTTTTCTTTTATCCGATCTTTCCGCGATTATTTCTGATCGTGATTTCTGATCTGATTTCCGTTCTAGTTTATCTTTTCGCTTGTTTGTCAGAATCAGGTGATTCAAGCTCCTAGATCTTCGTCTCGAGACCCTCTTTCCGTTTAACCAACTTAAACAAGCTTTTGACACTATAAAATTTGACCTAGGTCCAGATTAGTAAACATATCTTGTTTTCTTCGACGTTTAAGTTTCGTTGCTTGGTTCGATTTGATTTTTTTTGCAAAACGGAGTTCTTAAGTTGAACTTTCTGGTTAGATCTTCTTATTTGAGATTTACCTGTGCTTCTTTGCTTGATTGCTTATGTATGCTATTGTTTGGTTGCGATATAATTCTTGGAGTACGAAGCGTGTTATTTGGAGTCCCTAGGTTTCGCGGATCGTCAGCAAGGCAAGTAACACTTTGATGATACCCCTTTATCACCCAGTTTTTATGCATTAGTTTCAAATCCTCAAACATTGCATGGTTAGGATGTCATTAACATGTGGGTTGGGAAGTAGTTGATGAGGTAGAACCTATTGCCCTATTACATTCAAACCCTTGGGAGTTACTTCTATGCGTTGCTTATATTGCTATGCTATGCTCGTAGACATGGTTTGGGTGAGTGAAATCCATGACAGATGTGAGATTGTTAATTAATGGTTCAACTTAAGGTGGCAACTTAAAAACACACATCTGGGTGATATGAGGCACCTGGAGTACCCAATGTTGCCTGTATTTTTGGAAATCCCGAAGTACCTGTGTGATCTTCCTATGGACCGCCACCCAGGCTCAAAGGAAACTGAGATGATTCATGCTAGAAACTTCCGTGTGCAGCCACAAGCTATTATGGGCTCTAGCATAGTTTAGTAAGTTACGTGAAGCTCTTGAAGAGGTGGATCAGCGGGTAGTGGGTTGTAGGTTTGGTATGGTCTGCCCGTAGTAGAGAGTTAATGTTTCTGAAAGACTGTGTCTCGGTCATCCGTTTCTCAAACACCATTTAGTGCGATAAATCCAATGGAGGAGATCGAGTCTTGTCGGGAAAAGTGCGCAAACCTCTGCAGAGTATACAAACGAATCATGGTTAGCCATGTCCTCGGTTATGGACATCTTGAGTATCTAGTACTTGGAGTATCTTAAGTATCTCATCACTCTTAAATTAATATTGTTGGGTTGATAATTTATTTTAATTGGTATTGAGTTGGAGGAACCTTCTCAATGATGTTTCAACTACCATGATAGTTAAATAAAATCTATTCCTTTGTTGTAGGGAAAAATTTGCTTTTCGCAAAAACTATAACCATAGAGCTTTCCACCAGCCAAATATGCATGTAGTGATAGCATTATTCTATTCTTGCTCTACTGTGTTACTTTGCCAGCATATTCCATGTGCTGGCCCATTTTCGGGCTGCAACGTATTATGTTGCAGACTTTTCAGATGAGAAGTAAGGTTCGTTAGGTCATTGCCGTGCAGCTCAGCTATGCCGTTGGAGTTGATGGACTCACTTATCTTCCAAGCCTTCCGTTGTTATTGTATTAGATGGCCTTAAGCCATATTTATTGTAATAAGTTCTCTTTGGAGACATTCGATGTAATAAGTGTGTGATTGCTACTCTCTTATAAATCCTCGAGTACTGTGTGTGTCAGCATTACCAATCCAGGGATGACACTGAAGCATAGAGACTTGACCGTTTGAGGTCGGGTCTCTACAAGATGGTATCAGAGCACACGCTGAGTGTTGGACACGACCACTAAGCTAAAACCATAGATCACTATTCTCTTCTCATTTTTGACTCCTCTCCATTTTCCACTCTTTAGGATGGCGGATGCAAGGAACAAGTTTGCACAACCGGATGAAGAAGCACCTTTTGGACGACACTTGAAGGAAGTCACTAGGTACCTGAACATCGGAATACCAAGCTTCACCGGGACCTACAACGCCACTTTACCAGAAGAGGAGCGATGGATGATTCAAGTTCAAGGTCCAGGAAGAACCTTCACGCCAGTCACTAAACCCATAGAGTTTTCCTTCGATGCACCAACCTGGAGTCTAGGCAAGAGTATGGCAGCTCACATCACCATGGGACACATTGGAGAAGTTTACCAAAAGGAACTTAAGGATACTATCTACCAGATTTGTGGGCGCCGAGATGAGCAATGGGAGATGATCAGCACCAGGAAGGATAGATCGATTGCAGCTTTCATCCAGGAGCTAAACCAGCACATTTGATGCCAAGAGAATCAGATCTGCGCAGGCATGATAGATCTTAAGAAGGAAATGACTAGGATCATGGAACTGGAGGAAGAACTCAAGGCTACACGTGAAGATTATGAGGAGGAAATCTTCGTACTAGTGGAGAAGAATGACGATCTGGAAAGGAAGCTAGGAGTATTCCTGGGAGACCCCGCACTAGGAGGAGAAGACGAAGAACCCAAGGAGATTCGCCCGGAGGACTACATCATCATCGACGACACCGACTCCGACCTTAGCGATGATGACTTTAAAGACGAAGCTAGAGCAGACATCATGGAGTCTTCAACCGAGGAATATTTTTAGTAGACCACCACATCAGTAGTAGTATTCCACCATGTAAATAGAGTAGTACGAGCACTTTTGTGATAGTTCTAGACCGATTGTATGCCTTGCTTGATTGATTGAGTGAAATGTTTGTGTTTGTCTCATGTGCATATGGGTAGTGCTTTCTCATTAGACCTCATTATATTCTAATCTCTCCCCTCTAAACCCATCAGATGCCTCCGAGACGTGACCCTGGATTCGCTTTCCCACCGGAGCTCACTCAGTTGATCCAGCAACAGAATACCCTGATGCAGTTGTTAGTTCAGAACCAACGAAACAACAACAACAACAACAATCCACCACCACCACCACCACCAGTTCACAACTTAGCCCGTTTTCTGAGGTTGCAGCCGCTGGTGTTTTCCAGTAGCACCGAGCCTATAGTAGCAGATCATTGGCTCCGCAGGATTGGAAGGGAGCTAACCACTTAAGGATGTACCGATGCTGAGAAGGTGCGTTTTGCCGCACATCAGTTGGATGGACCAGCAGCCTCATGGTGGGAGAATTACACTGTCACCTACCCTATAGCCATGGTGACATGGGACCAGTTTCACCAAGCTTTTCATACAGCCAATGTCTCAACTGGAGCTATGAGTATGAAGTAGCGTGAGTTTCGCAACTTACGCCAGGGGAACCGTACTATGGCTCAGTACGCGGATAAGTTTAGCAAGTTATCTCGCTATGCCCCTGATGATGTGGCCACGGATGCCGCAAAGAAGGAGAAGTTTATGGAAGGGCTAAATGATGAGATGAGCATGCAGTTGATGGTGGCAACGTTCAACAACTACCGGGAGTTGGTAGATAAGGCTCTTATGATTGAAGGGAAGCAGCAGCAGATTGGAGCCATAAGAGGAAGTATGGACAAGGGAGGTGAGGGAGTCCTGGATTAGGGGGTCTCCGGACAGCCGGACTATATCCTTTGTCCGGACTATTGGACTATGAAGATACAAGATTGAAGACTTCGTCTCGTGTCTGGATGGGACTCTACTTGGCATGGAAGGCAAGCTAGGCAATACGGATATGGATATCTCCTCCTTTGTAACCGACCTAGGGTAACCCTAGCCCCCTCCAGTGTCTATATAAACTGGAGGGTTTTAGTCCGTATGACAACATACAATCATACCATAGGCTAGCTTCTAGGGTTTAGCCTCTCTGCTCTCGTGGTAGATCAACTCTTGTACTACTCATACTATCAAGTATAAACAAGCAGGACGTAGGGTTTTACCTCCATCAAGAGAGCCCGAACCTTGGTAAAGCATCGTGTCCCCTTCCTCCTGTTACCATCCGCCTTAGATGCACAGTTCGGGACCCCCTACACGAGATCCGCCGGTTTTGACACCGACATTGGTGCTTTCATTGAGAGTTCCTCTGTGTCATCACCGTTAGGCTTGATGGCTCCTCCGATCATCAATAGCGATGCAGTCTAGGGTGAGACATTTCTCCCCGGAGAGATCTTTGTATTCGGCGGCTTCGCACTGTGGGCCAACTCGTTTGGCCATCTAGAGTAGATCGAGAGTTACGCCCCTAGCCACCAGGTCAGGTTTGGAAGCTTCAACTACACGGCCGACATCCGCGGAGACATGATCTTCGACGGATTCGAGCCCCTGCCGAGTGCGCCGCACAGTCACGATGAGCATGATTTAGCTCTACCATCGGATAGTGTTCCGGAGACCGCACCAACAACCGCTCTGACCCTCGATTCGGAGCCAATTGCGTCATCCATGGACGGGTGGATAGACCCCGCCACGGAGGCCATATTCTTAGCAACGATCGAGCTGAGTATCGACCTTACCCTTCACGAGAGCCGTGATGCCAAACTGCCGGATCCTTCCCCGGCCACGGACTCCAAACCGCCTGCGCCCGTGCCTATCGAATCCAACTAGGCGCCGATCATGGAGTTTACCTCCACGGATATCTTTCAGCACTCGCCCTTCAGCGACATACTGAACTCATTAAGGTCCCTCTCCTTGTCAGGGCACTGGACAGCCACCTCATCATATGACATATATATGGTGGACACACCCAAAGAAGGCAATGGCGACAGGACAACGGAGGATGACCCGTCCAAGAAGCAACCCAAGCGCCGACGTCAGCGGCGCCGCTCTAAGTCCCGGCAAGGCAAAAGCGGTGATACCGGCACAAGAGATAATAGCACTCTGGACAGTGCCGAAGACGACAACAATCCCCTCCAGCAAGATTTAGAGCAAGATGATGGAGAAGCCAGCCCTCCAAATAGAGTGGTAGATGGAAAGGCGGGGAATGATACTTACATGCCTCCCTCTGAAGACGAGGCAAGCCTTGATGATGACGAATTCGTCGTGCCTGAGGATCCCGTCGAAAAAGACCGCTTCAAGTGCCGGCTTATCGCCACGGCAAATAGCCTTAAGAAAAAGCAGCAGCAGCTTCAAGCTGATCAAGATTTGCTAGCTGACAGATGTACTGAAGTCCTTGCGGCCGAGGAATATAAACTCGAACGCCCCTCCAAGAGTTACCCAAAGTGGAGGTTGCTACCCCGACTAGAGGAGGAAGCACCAAAACCTACATCTCGAGCGTATGATGCGGCTGATCGGCCACCTCGTGGCCACGACAGAGAGGCATTCCAGCCAAAAGCTCTGCCCGCACCCCGACGCCACTCAAATAAAAATGTCAAGGCATGGGGAAATATGCCAGACCTGCGAGACGTATTAGAGGACAAAGCAAAACACGCAAGATCGATCTAGGGATCACGAGGGCGCACCCCTATGCAAGACGATAACCGTCATGCCGGAAACAGTAAAAGTAAATCCGTCCGGGCCGAACACAGCGGACAAGACTCATTTGAGCTGCGTCGTGATATAGCACAGTACAGAGGCGCCGAACACCCCCTATGCTTCACAGACGAAGTAATGGATCACCAGATCCCAAAGGGTTTCAAACCCGTAAATATTGAACCACATGACGACACAACAGATCCTGTGGTATGGATCGAGGACTTCCTCCTGCACATCCGCATGGCCCGCGGTGACGATCTACACGCCATCAAATACCTCCCACTCAAACTCAAAGGACCAGCTCGGCATTGGCTCAATAGCCTGCCAGTAGAATCCATTGGTTGTTGGGACAATCTGGAAGCCGCATTTCTCGACAACTTCCAGGGCACTTATGTGCGACCACCAGATGCCGATGATTTGAGCCACATAATTCAGCAGCCAGAGGAATCGGCCAGACAATTCTGGACACGGTTCCTGACAAAGAAAAATCAAATCGTCGACTGTACGGATGCAGAGGCCCTAGCAGCTTTCAAGCACAACATCCTTGACGAGTGGCTCGCCTAGCACCTTGGCCAGGAAAAGCCGAAATCTATGGCAGCCCTCACGACACTCATGACCCGCTTTTGCGCAGGAGAAGACAGCTGGCTGGCTCGCAGCAATAATATATCAAAGAACCATGGTACTTCGGATATCAAGGATGGCAATGGAAGGTCACATCGCAAGAAACACAAGCGCCGCATCAACATTGACAATACCGAGGATACGACAGTCAATGCAAGATTCAAAGGCTCTAAACCCGGTCAGCGTAAAAAGCCGTTCAAAAGAAGCACTCCGGGCCCGTCAAGTTTGGACCGTATACTCGATCACTCGTGTCAAATACACGGCACCCCCGACAAGCCAGCCAACCACACCAACATGGATTGTTGGGTGTTCAAGCAGGCCGGCAAGTCAAATGCCGAAAACAAAGATAAGGGGTCACATAGCGATGACGAGGAGGAGCCCCGGCAGCCGAACACCGAAGGATAGAAGAGGTTCCCCCCACAAGTGCAGACGGTGAACATGATATACGCAACCCACTTCCCCAAGAGGGAGCGGAAGCGTGCGCTAAGGGACGTATATGCGTTGGAGCCAGTCGCCCCAAAGTTCAACCCATGGTCCTCCTGTCCGATCACCTTCGATCGAAGGGACCACCCCACTAGTATCCGTCATGGCGGATTCGCCGCACTGGTCCTAGACCCAATAATTGACGGATTTCACCCCACTCGAGTCGTTATGGATGGCGGCAGCAGCCTGAACCTGCTTTCTCAGGACACAGTGCGCAAAATGGGCATAGACCCCTCAAGGATCAAACCCACAAAAACAACCTTTAAAGGCGTCATACCAGGTGTAGAGGCCCATTGCACAGGCTCAGTCACATTGGAAGTGGTCTTCGGATCCCCAGATAACTTCCGAAGTGAGGAGTTAATCTTCGATATAGTCCTGCTCCGCACTGGCTATCATGCATTGCTCAGGCGAACCGCATTTGCGAGATTCAATGTGGTACCACACCTCGGGGGGGGGGGTCATCACAGTCAATGTAAACACACAGCGCTCTGTCCGCACGGAGGAGCACACTGCGGCCCTCACAGCAGAAGCACAAAGCAGCCTCTTAAGGCAATCCACCAGTTTGGCGATTAAAGACCCGGACACCTTCAAGCGCGCCCGGAGTAATCGGCAACAAGACCGCCTGGCACGTTTCGAGCTCACATAGCAATGCGGCCCCCACCCCAGTCCCAGCCAAACGGCAAAACCCGTACCACGTGTACATAATTACGCATTGAAAATACCATGTGCATAGGTGGGGAGGGGGGCACGACTATGGCACGCCCCAAGACATGGCTCAACCGCACTAGGGGCCTCCCGCCTTCTTATTTTTCCTCTCTTTCAGGACTTTACTCTCTGGAAACCCCATCCGACAGTATGTTTGCCGGACACACGATACAACAACCAAGGAGGCAGAAAACTACGTCGCATCATGGAATTCCCAGGTGGTCTCTAATAACGAGTGAAATACCTACTTTCAATACCATTCCTCTGCTTTCCCTTGAAGGGGACATGTCAAATAGTCCTAGTTTTTGCTTATCGCACTAATTGTATCATTCTGCTTCGACGCACCATTTTGAATAAACAATGCATAGCACTAGACTATTATCGCATTCTCCATTCTTTTTTTTCATATATATATATATATGTTCATACATGACATTCAGCACCCGTACACTCTGGTACGACCACTACGCCAAGGGCCTAAGAATACCCCATAATACGGCATGAGAAGTCTGAACACTTTCAACAGTGTGGCACCCTGAACTTATAGCATTATATGCATCAGCTCTGAATCATGTCTTGGGTCAATAGTTGGGTTTGCTCAGCTCCCATGTTTTGGTACCTTACGTTCCACTATATCGGCTAAGGTAGCACTAGGAGAACTACTGCGATTGTACCCCGGTTCAGCTGGGCTAAGCACCTCAGTAGAGAAAGCTAAAACTGACTATCATCATAAGGCGAGAGACTGGTCGCTGTTCGAGAGGTCTCGAGTCCCTAAAGACTTATGCCGCTTAGAGCGAGGAGTCGGCTTTGTCCGGCTTAAGGCGTGTATAGCGCCCCGAATTCGGCCTTCCGAATACTAGGGGCTTTGCCAAAATTTAAAACTGTAGAATTCTATGGCTAAGTGAGAGGGAAAAAGAGCGCTCGGGTTTATCACGAACACCCTAGCACTCGTGGCATGGGGGCAGAAGCCGACGACTGGCCATCTATCAGATTTGATAAATAGCCGCACAGAAGGTAATATTTTAAATTCAAACAAGCATTGCATAGCGCATATGAACAAGTTTTCGTAATACAAGATCACACGAGCAAGTTTATTCAAAAATTACATCCTTCGCGCACTCGTCCGCCACAAGACGGGCACCCTTCAGGACACCTCATAATACATCTCGGGGTGGCGATGCTCCCTGCCCTACGACGGCCCCTCCTTCACTAGCTTCTTGGCGTCCATCTTGGCCTAGTGCACCTTCGCACGGGCAAAAGCCCGGCGGGCACCTTCGATGCAGACGGACCGCTTGATGACTTCTAGCTGTGGGCAGGCATCTACAAGCCACCGCACAAGGCCGAAGTAGCTGTTGGGGAGGGAGTCGCCAGGCCACGTCCGGACTGTAAAGCACTTCATGGCCTGATCGGCCGCCTTGTGCAGCTCTACCAGTTGCTTCAGCTGGTCGCTCATAGGCATCGGGTGTTCGGTCCCAGTATACTGAGACCAGAACAACTTCTCTGTCGAGCTTCCCTCCTCGGCCTAGTAAAATTTCGCAGCATCCGACTCACTGCGGGGAAAATCTGTGAATGCTCCTAGAGAGCTCCGGACTCGGGTAAGTAACGAGTAATTTACTTTCACATGCTTGCTTTGCATATTGAATGCCTTACCCATCGCTATCTTCCTCATCGCCTCAATCTCCTGGAGGGCCTTTTGGGCTTCGGCCTTGGCATGCTTTGTGCTCTCGAGGGCCGCGGCAAGCTCGGACTCTCGCGTCTTCGAGTCAAGCTCCAAAGCCTCATGCTTCGTCACGAGAGCCTGGAGCTCTTGCTGCACCTCTCCCACCCGTGCCTCTTGTTTTTCCCGCTCGGTGCGCTCCCGGCCACCTTGTTTTCGGCCTCGGACAGCGGTCGCTTCAGGGTCGCCACCTCGGTCGTGGCCCCTGGAACATTCATGATGATCTTGTCATTTCGCAACCACATTTTCTTTTATATTTAGACAAGGTATTACTTACCTTTGTTCTCCTCGAGCTGCCTCTTGGCAAGGCCGAGCTCTTTCTCGGACCCCTCGAGGTCCTGCTTCAATGCGGCGACCTCCGCAGTCAGTGCGGCAGAGGTCAGCAGCGAAGCCTGCATACGCATACAGACATACATATATTAGACTCCTGCGGATATTATTTGATCCTCTATTCGGCTTTTCCTTGTGAACACCAAACAGAGCATCAGGGGCTACTGTCTGTGCGGTAATATTTTTCCTATATTTTAAATACTTACCTCAAAGCCTTTTATAAGGTTGGCACAGGCTTCAGTCAGTCCGCTCTTGGCGGACTGAACCTTCTTGACCACCACACTCATAATAGTGTGGTGCTCTTCGTCGATGGAAGCACCGCGAAGTGCTCCCAGCAGGTTGTCCGGTGCCTCTGGATGGACAGAGGTCACCGGCACGGGCGTCTTGCCCCTTTTGGAAGGGGGCCGCCTGCCCGAGTCCGGAACCACTGGAGGTTCCGGCGCGGTGTTCGGCTGAGGGCCGAACTTGGAGCCCCGGGAGCCTTACTCCCTTTGCTCCCGGAGTCCGGAAGGTCACCTTGAGGCGCCTCCGGACTGTCTCCCCTCGACCCGGTGCCTCTTAAGACAATACCTCGGCATTATCCATTGGGCAAGTGGAGGAGGCGGTCGGAAGTGGATCACTATCCATATCCGGCGAGTCCAAGGAACCGCCCGACGAGGATACATCGATACGGGCTTGGGGTGGTCTGCATAATCATATTCGGTGTTAGGAGAAGCAGTGCGACAAAGGTATGCTATGAGTTACTCTGGTATCCGAATACTTACGACTTTGCCAGGGGCTTGGCCCTGAGCAGCCACTCGTCTTCGCCTTCGGCGGCGGTGGTGGAGCAGTCCAGAAGGAGAGTCCTTCCCTTCTTCGACCCTTCGGCCTCCCCGGTTGGGGCGGCCTTCCTTTTCTTGTCTCCCCCGGCTGGAGGGGGAGAATCTTCATCTTCCTGCTCGTTTTCATGGGAGGAGTGCGTCGCGGAGTTATCGGACGATGAGTCCGATACCACCTGGCGCCGGGAACTCTTTCGGGTTCCCTTGGCCTTCTTCTTGGTCTTCTCCGGAACCTTATAAGGACCCGAAGTCAGCATCTCCATCAGGAGAGCGTCCGCATTGTCTTCGGGCAGAGGGATCGGACAGTTAATCTGCCCCTATGTCTCCACCCAGTCCTGTCAAAGGCATGGGAGCTCAGACCCCGCACATGGTTAAGCTATGGGAAATAAATACCCTACCAGATGTACAGAACTTACCGAATTCGCAAGGCGCTTCGTGCTTAGCCCACGGTCCTCGGTAAGAGAGGAAGGGACCTCGGCGCCCTTGAACAGCACCTTCCAGACCTCCTTGTGCATCGTGTCGAAGAGCTCGTGTAGAGTCTAGTGCTGGGCCGGGTCGAACTCCCATAAGTTGAAATCCCGTTGTTGACACGGGAGGATCTGGTGGAAGAGCATGACCTGGACTATGTTGACAAGCTTGAGTTTCTTACTTATCATGTTCCGGATACACTTCTGGAGTCCGTCCAGCTCCGCCGATGATCCCCAGGACAGGACCTTCTCCTTCCAGGAAGTGAGCCGCGTGGGGATCCCGGATGAAAACTCGGGGGCCGCCACCCTGTTGGTGTGGTGCGGCTCGGTGATGTAGAACCACCCCGATTGCCACCCCTTCATGGTCTCCACGAAGGAGCCCTCGAGCCATATAACATTGGGAATTTTGCTCACCATGGCTCTGCCGCATTCCGCTTGTTGGCCGCCCACCACCTTTGGCTTGATATTGAAGGTCTTCAGCCACAGGCCAAAGTGGGACCGGATGCGGAGGAAAGCCTCGCACACGACGATGAACGCCGAGATGTTGAGGATGAAATTCGGGGACAGATCAAGAAATTCCAGCCTGTAGTAGAACATAAGTCCACGGACCAATGGATGGAGGGGAAACCCTAGTCCATGGACGAAGGGATGGAGGAAAACCACCCTTTCATGAGGTTCCAGGGTAGGGACGATCTGCCCTGCAGCTGGCAGCTGGTGCGCAATATCCGCGGCTAAGTATCCGGCTCCGCATAGTTTTTTGATGTCTCTCTCCGTGACGGAGGAGACCATCCACTTGCCTCCCGCTCCGGACATGTTTGGAGAAGGTTGAGGAGAAGGATGAGGACTTGGGAGCTGGAGCTCGAGTGTGCGAGAATGGATGAGCAAGGAGGAAGAAGGCGTGGGTAGAAAAAGGTTAAACCTTATCCCTTTATGAGGGCGGACGAGACTATGCGCCCCACTAGCCTGGTAAAACTCGCTTATCCCCCAAGAGCCGTAATTGATGGTGCGGTTGGGTTACCCACGCCCGTATTGATGAAAATCCCGTAATAAGGGGGACACGATCTCTGCTTTGACAAGATGTGTCAAGAAACCGCCTCGCGTTATGTGCGGGGCTGGTTAAAGAAAAACGGTTCGAATAATTACCGGGCCATGGCATGATGTCATGTTGCCAAAACCTGTCAGCAGATTAGATTTGTGGAAATATTATTCTCTCTACGGTGGTATGTGGGACTTATTTTGCAGGGTCGCACACTATCTTTGTATTCAAACTCTTCTGTGGCGTATTCGGAGGAGGAACCTGCCTTGCAATGCCGAAGACAATACTACGCGCCGGACTCATCATCATTGAAGCCTGGTTCAGGGGCCACTAAGGGAGTCCTGGATTAGGGGGTCTCCGGACAGCCGGACTATATCCTTTGTCTGGACTATTGGACTATGAAGATACAAGATTGAAGACTTCGTCTCGTGTCCGGATGGGACTCTACTTGGCATGGAAGGCAAGCTAGACAATGCGGATATGGATATCTCCTCCTTTGTAACCGACCTTGTGTAACCCTAGCCCCCTCCGGTGTCTATATAAACTGGAGGGTTTTAGTCCATAGGACAACATACAATCATACCATAGGCTAGCTTCTAGGGTTTAGCCTCTCCGATCTCATGGTAGATCAACTATTGTACTACTCATACTATCAATAATAAACAAGCAGGACGTAGGTTTTTACCTCCATCAAGAGGGCCCTAACCTGGGTAAAACATCGTGTCCCCTACCTCCTGTTACCATCCGCCTTAGACGCACAATTCCGGACCCCCTACCCAAGATCCGCCGGTTTTGACACCGATGGGAGGTATAACTGAGGAGCTCAGCAGAAGCCTCGCCTAACCCCGAACTCGGGAGGACTTGTTCATAACCATGGAGGCCACACCCATAATGGAGGAAGTAACCATAATCATACTGGCCCAAGTAATGGGAATGGGAATGGAGCAAGCAACAATCAGAACCGCCCCAATCCAGCCACACCCACCAAGAGATACCTAAGCCACGTTACTTGTTTCAAGTGCGGGAAGACTGGACACTATTCCACGGAATGCCCTGAAGGGAAGAATGGAAACGGAAATGGGAGCGCTGGGAAGAAGCCCAATCCATTCAACAAAGGACAAGTAAACCAAGTTAACGTGGAGGAGGTTGAAGAGCAGCGAGACGCGGTTATAGGTAAGTTTTTGGTTAAGTCATTTACCACTCTTGTTCTTTTTGATAATGGTGCATCGCATTCATACATATCAAGGGAATTCGTGGATAAGTTTAAACTACCGACCCAAACACTTAGGACCCCTCTGTTAGTAAGTTCACCTGGAGCAGAGTGTATGGCTAGTCGATGGTGCAACCAGATACCCTTAACCATTGGCAACCATATTTTTCCGTGCGACCTAATTATCTTGGAGTCACAAGGATTGGATGTGATATTAGGAATGGACTGGATGTCAAAGTATGGAGGAAGCATTGACTGTGTTAGTAAGTCAATTTGTCTCACCACCCCGGAGGGAAAAAGGATCAAGTATATATCTAGGCATGCAGCCAGAAGTAGCCAAGTAAATACCCTCACGGGAGTTGTCCAGGAGGAAGTGCCTGTAGTAAAGGATTACCCGGATGTTTTTCCAAAGGAGTTACCAGGCATGCCACCGGATCGAGATATCGAGTTTTTGATAGAGCTATTGCCAGGCACAGGGCCAATATCCAAGAGACCCTGTCGGATGCCCACGAATGATTTGGAGGAGATTAAGAAACAGATCAAGGAGTTATTGGAGAAATGTTACATTCGACGGAGTTCATCACCATGGGGTGCCCCAGTGCTTTTGGGTGAGAAGAAGGATAAGTCCCTAAGAATGGTTGTTGATTATCGGGCATTGAATGAAGTGACGATCAAGAACAAGTACCCATTGCCGATGATCAATGATCTGTTTAACCAGCTGCAAGGAGCTAAGGTGTTTTTGAAGATCAATCTACTATCACGATATCACCAGCTGGAGATACGGGAGAAGGATATACCAAAGACAGCCTTCACCACACGGTATGGGCTATACAAATATACGGTCATGTCGTTTGGACTGCCTAACGCCCCTGCCTATTTCATGAGCATGATGAACAAGGTGTTCATGGAATATTTGGATAAGTTTTCTCTGGTGTTCATTGATGATATAATGGTATATTCGAAGAATGAAGAGGAACACAAGGATCATTTGCGTTTAGTTCTCGAGAAACTCAGGGAACATCAATTGTTTGATAAGTTCAGCAAATGCGAGTTTTGGTTGAAGGAAGTCGGATTCCTTGGACATGTTATATCAGGAGAAGGTATAGCAGTAGACCCCACCAAGGTTCAGTCAGTCACTGAATGGTTGGCACCCACTTCAGTTAGCGAGATCCGTAGTTTTCTTGGACTCGCGGGATACTATCGGAGATTCATTGAGATTTTTTCCAAGATTGTGAAGCCAATGAAGGAATAATTGAAGAAGGATACCAAGTTTAAATGGATGGAAGATTGCGAGGCAAGTTTCCAGGAGTTGAAGAAACGTTTGACTACAGCCCCAGTGCTGACACTGCCAGATATACGTAAGGATTTTCAAGTGTATTGCGACGCCTCTTGCTTAGGACTTGGAAGAGTGCTTATGCAGGATGGAAGAGTTGTTTCGTATGCCTCATGACAATTAAAACCACATGAGTTGAATTATGCCACGCATGATTTGGAGTTAGCATCCGTAGTGCATGCTTTGAAGACCGGGAGGCATTACCTTATTGGAAACCATTGTGATGTGTACATGTATCATAAGAGTTTGAAGTACATCTTCACACAGAAGGAGTTGAACCTTAGGCAGAGAAGATGGTTGGAGCTTATAAAGGATTATGACATGAAGCTTCACTATCATCCAAGAAAGGCCAATGTCGTAGCAGACTCTTTGAGCCGGAAGAGTTATGCTAATACCCTAGTGAGCACAGGATTGCCGAAAGGAGTTAGCAGAGGATCTCCAGGAACTTTGATTGGAGATTGTTCCTAGAGGTTTTGTTGCAATGATGGAGGTTCATTCTACATTTTTAGGAAAGATTTGAGAAGCTCAGAAGGATGACAAAGAGATTGCCGAGATAAAAGAGAAAATGAGCGAAGGAAAGGCCAAAGGTTTTCGTGAGGATGAACACGACACCTTATGGTTTGAGTACCGTGTTTATGTGCCCAATCACACAGAGATCAGGAAATTAATAGTTTAGGAGGCTCATGACTCACCATACTCGATACACCCCAGAAACACCAAGATGTATTTGGATTTGAAGGAACGTTTCTGGTCGACAGGGATGAAGAAGGATATCGCCGAGTATGTTGCCGTATGTGATGTATGTCAGAGAGTGAAGGCAGAGCATCTAAAGCTAGCAGGATTGCTACAGCCTATGCCGATACCCGAATGGAAGTGGGATAAACTTGGCATGGATTTTATCACCAGATTGCCCAAGACCAAATTAGGATATGATTCTATATGGGTAGTAGTTGACCGCTTGACCAAAGTGGCACACTTTATCCTAGTGAAAACAACTTATTCCAGTGCAAAGTTGGCCAAGATATATATGACCAGGATCGTATGTCTGCATGGAGTTCCGAGGACCATAGTATCGGATAGAGGAACACAGTTTACCTGAAAGTTTTAGCATCAAATGCACCAAACTTTGGGAATGAGATTGGAGTTTAGTACAACATTCCACCCACAGACGGATGGACAAACCGAGAGAGTCAACCAGATTCTGGAGGATATGTTGAGAGCCTGTGCACTAGATTATGGATCTAGTTGGGATGATAATTTGCCTTACGCAGAGTTCTCATACAATAATCGTTACCAAGCTAGTCTGAAGATGGCACCATTCGAAGCCCTGTATGGATGAAGGTGCAGAACACAGTTGATGTGGGATGAAGTTGGAGACTGACAGTTGTTTGGACCAGACTTGATCAAAGAGTCTGAGGAGGAGGTTAAACTGATTCAAGATAGACTGTAGATAGCTCAGTCCAGACAGAAGAGTTATGCAGATTCGAAACGCAAGGAGGTAACCTATGAAATCGGAGACAGAGCATATCTGCTAGTATCACCTTTGCGAGGAGTGAAACATTTTGGAGTTAAGGGAAAGTTAGCCCCGAGATTTGTAGGACCGTATCGTGTTTTGGAACGGATGGAAGAAGTTGCCTACAAGTTGGAGTTACCCGAAGGACTGTGAGGAGTTCACGATGTGTTTCATGTTTCCCAGTTGAAGAAGTGCCATGCTGAGATGGCCGATATACCGCTAAGAGATACCGTACCCATGGAGGCGATTTAGTTCGACAATGATTTGACTTATGGGGAGAAGCCAGTCAAGATTTTGGAGTTTGCCAGTCGAGTCACCCGCAGCAAGGTTATTAAGTTTTGCAAAGTTCAGTGGAGCCACCATAACGAGGACGAAGTCACATGGGAACAAGAGGATGATCTTCGCAAAGACCACCCACACCTATTTTCTAGCCAACCCGAATCTCGAGGGCGAGATTCAACTTAAGGGGGGTAGGTTTGTAACATTCCAAATTTTCAATTTGGAATGTTATACATAGATCATTCTTGCATATCATATTTTATTGCATTTCGTCTCGCGATCCTCAAAATCCTAAGCAACTCAAGGACCCTCGGAGAGAGTTGGGGATTTCCCCGGTTTTCAAATTTGATTTAATCAAATTTTGAAACGAGGATTTTTTGTTTTAATTATTTTTCTCTCCTAAAATATTTCATATTAAAATATATGAGAGGAGATAATATGACTTCTCCAAAATAAAAGAAATATGGGAGGAAAATTTTTTAAATCAAATATTTGTTTTTATTTGGATTTTATTGCAATTTCGTTTGCATTAGAAAAATTGCACGTTTTTCGAAATTGCATTTTAGGGCCAAGAAAATGTTCATCTCGTTCTAAATATTTCATTTAGACGGCGAAAATTTCTTTTGGTATTTTTAGATTTTTATTTTATTTTCTAGGATTTTTTTCTGTTCGGCGGAATTGTTTTTTTTAAAGAGTTGCGCAGGGGCTAACTGGGCCGAAGCCCAGCTGCCGGCCCACCTCCCCGCGACGCCGTCTCCTCCCAGGAGACCGGCCGCGCCGCCACCGCCTAACTCTGACCGGGAGTCCGGCCAGGACTCCTCTCCGCCGCCCCTTGCCCCCCCAAGGCACCCCCTCCCCTTTATATACACCAACCCCCCCCCCCCCCCCCGCCACCACCACCCGCCACCACCGCCTCGCCCCGCTGCCCGCAGCAGCCGCCGCCGCCGCCTGCTGCCGCGCCTCGCTCCGCCGTCACCGCCGTGTCTCGCCGGCCTGACGAGGTAGCCGCCATTTTTTTAAAAATACCGATCCAGTTTTTTCGCACTGACGAGGAAACTCAATGCTGATAGGACCTACTGGAAGCCTGAGTAGTATCCCAGAACCTCATGGGTTGCTGCAAAGGGACCTTCAGTAGATCCATCTACCTTATTTGGCTTTACATGTGAATCTTCATATTCTTCTGATGAACCATTTGACTCCAACTATAAGCTGTTCAAAAATCAGAATGGTGAAGTATTTGCTAGATATGTTGGCACTAACTGCAGGAATGGTCCCCCTATGAAGAAAATCTAGGTTCCCAAAAGGTGCCTTGAAAGTCTTCAGGTGAATGTCATCATGACACCACCTGTGAAGAATAGGAACCCCAAATCAAATTATTCATATGGACCACATTCCTCACATGGATCAAATTCCTCATATGGAGCAAAGTCCTCATATGAACATCATCGTTTTTAACACTTCTGTTTCGCAGGGAAGATCTAAGGGTTATGAATATGTGCATTATTCTTCAAATAATTATGTTCATAAGTCCTCGAAGAATTTCTCTGCTTATTCATTTTCCTACTCTAACCCCTCTTCTGTGAAAAGAAGTGGACTAGCTTCTATCCCCCCTTTCTCTTATGGAGCTCGCATAATGCTGAACTCATTGCCACCCCTCTAGATGTGGGTGGTGAAGAAAAAGAACTAATCTCTTATGTAGGGTCAGTTCTCCAGACGAACTTAAAACGTCTAAAGAATTTGCTGGAGACCTGAATATGCTTGAAAGGACGCAAGCTAATCATGAAGAAATGAATTTTCATTTCTCATGTCCTCATGCTGCTTTACCTGTTCTCTTGCTTGATGAAATTGATCTGATGAATTTGATGTCATATTGTTCACTAACGAAGTATATGAGTTCGGAAGTTGCACTAATTCATCTGTAGGATGATCAACCCAAAGCCACTGAGTAGGTCCTCGACAGTGGATGCACAAATCACATGACTTGTGATAGGAACTTATTGAGGACACTACTTTATCTCCATCGCATCTGAAGCATATCACCTACGCTGACAAAGGCAAAAGCAAGGTATTGGGTCTAGGTAAGGTTGCAATCTCAAAGGATCGACACCTGGACAAAGTTATGCTTGTCGAGTCCTTAGGGTTCAACCTCATGTCTTTCTCAATGCTTTGTGATCCTGATATGGTTGTCATCTTTGGGAAGTATCGTTGTTTTGTGATCATGGAAGCTGAAAATTCCAAAGTCTTCAAAGGCTTTAGGAGAGGAGATTTGTAGATTGTTGACTTCTCTACAGGACCACAACCTGCTACATTCTTACATGGAAAAGCTTCAGAATGCTGGCTATGGCATCGACGACTTGGTCATGCTGGCATGCGGAACTTACACATGCTCGCGAAGAAGAAGCATGTCATTTGCATCGAGGGTGTCAAATTCCTCAAGGATCATCTGTGTGGAGCTTGTGAAGCTGGAAAGATGACCAAGGGCAAGCATCCCTCAACGACCATCATGACTACCACTTGTCCATTTGAATTTCTTCACATGGATCTCTTTGGCCCAACTCACTATGCTAAATTTACTAATGTTGAATCTTTATATGGCTTCGTCATAGTTCATGACTATTCTCGTTAGACATGGGTGCATATCATCACTTACAAAACTGAAGTGCAGGAAGTCTTCAAACGATTTTCCTTGGGGGATGCAACCAACTTTGGTTTGAAGATCAAGCACATCAGAAGTGACAATGGATCTGAGTTCAAGAATACTGGTCTTGATGATTATCTTGATGAACTTGGTATTACTCATGAGTTATCTGCTCCTTATACTCCTCAGCAGAATGGCGTTGTGGAGCGCAAGAATCGGACTCTTGTTGAGATGGCTCGCACTATGCTTGATGAATAAAAGACTCCTCCTCACTTCTGGCCTGAGGCAATTGACATCGCGTGCCACATCATCAAGAGGGTATATGTTCACAAATTCTTTAGAAAGACCTCATATGAACTCCTCATTGACAAGAAACCCAATGTCAGTTATTTCAAAGTCTTTAGTGCTAAATGTTGGATTAGAGATCCTCATCACAATTCTAAATTTGCACCGAAAGCACATGAAGGTTTTATGCTTGGTTACGGAAAGGACTCGCACATCTACAGAGTCTTCAACACCTATCACCACAAGGTTGTTGAAACTGTAGATGTGTGGTTCGATGAAACTAATGGATCAAAAAGAGAGCACCTACCTCCTGTGCTAGATGAAATACCACATGAGGAATCCATTAAGTTCAAGGCTACTGAGGATATCATTCCTACCAAAGAATCTACTAAAGAAGTCATTCCAGAACGTGAAGAACATCATGTTGGTGCACCTGAGGAAAATGGCTCTGAAGAAAATGTTGAGCCCCCTCAACGACGTCAACTAGCTCATCCTCGTGTTGCTAATGAAATGCAGATTGAGAGAATCATCAACGACATAAAAGCACGAGGTCCTCTCACATGCTCAAAAGCTTAATATTTTTCTAACTTTTGTGGGCACTTTGCTTTTGTCTCCATCACAAAGCCCACCAAAGTACATGAGGCATTTATGGAGCCTGAGTGGATTCAAGCGATGCAAGAGGAATTACATCAATTCGAGCTCAACAATGTCTGGGAACTTGTCAAGTGACTAGACCCACGCAAGCACAATATCATCAACACAAAATGGATCTACCGCAACAAGCAAGATGAAAATGGCCTTGTGGTGGGGAATAAAGTATGGCTTGTAGCTCAAGGCTGCACAAAGGTTGAAGGAATTGATTTCGATGAAACTTTTGCACCTGTTGCTAGACTAGAGGCTATTCGCATATTGCTTGCTTATGATAACCATCATAATATTATCTTATATCAAATGGATGTGAAAAGTGCATTCCTAAATGGTAAGCTTGAGGAAGAAGTATATGTTGTTCAACCCCCAGGTTTTGAAGATCCAAAGTATCCCAACAACATCTTCAGACTCAATAAGGCCCTCTTTGGCCTCAAGCTGCCCCCTCGAGCGTAGTATGACACCTTGAAGAAATTCGTCATGAATAAAGGCCTCAAACCCGGTTCACTTGACCCAACTCTTTTCACCAAAACCTATGATGATGAATTATTCGTGTGCCAAATCTATGTTGATGATATTATCTTTGGCTATACTAACCAACGTTACACTGACGAATTTGCCTATATGATGAGTGAGGAATATCAAATGTCTATGATGGGAGAATTGAAATCTTATTAGGTCTTCAGATTCGTCAACAACGGAACGACATCTTCATATCTCAGGAGAAACACCTCAAGGATGTGTTGAGGAAATTTGGCATGCAAGATTGCAAAGGCGTCAAAATCCCTATGCCCACAAATGGCCATCTATGCACTGATGAAAATGGTATAGACTTTGATCAAAAGGTATACCGCTCCATGATTGGCTCTTTATTGTGTCTATGTCATCTAGGCCAGATAATATGCTTAGTGTTTGCATATGTGCTTGTTTTCAAGCTACACCGAAGGAATCACACCACAAGGCTGTGAAGCATATTCTTCGATATCTAGCTCACACACCAACACTTGGATTATGGTATCCCAAGGGCTCGGCTTTTGATCTCATCGGATATTCTGACTCTCACTATGCTGGTGACTGTGTGGACCGCAAGTCAACATCAGGCACGTGCCATTTCCTTGTATGTTCCTTAGTATGTTGGTCCACAAAGAAGCAGAAGTGCATCTCACTCTCTACTGCTGAAGCTGAGTACATTAATGCTGGTTCGTGCTGTGCTCAATTTCTATGGATGAAGCAAACCCTCAAGGATTACGGCATCTATGTGAAGAATGTGCAACCCTATTATGACAATGAAAGTGCCATCAAGATTGCTCATAACCCAGTTCAGCACTTGAACACAAAGCTGAAGGAAATACGCCCTAGAGGAAATAATAAAGTTGTTATTTATATTTACTTATATCATGATAAATGTCTATTATTCATGCTAGAATTGTATCAACCGGAAACTTGATACATGTGTGAATACATAGACAAACAGAGTGTCCCAAGTTTGCCTCTACTTGACAAGATCATTAATCAAAGATGGTTAAGTTTCCTAGCCATAGATATGTGTTGTCATTTGATGAATGGTATCACATCATTAGAGAATGATGTGATGGAAAAGACCCATCCGTTAGCTTTGCACTATGATCGTTTAGTTTGTTGCTATTGTTTTCTTCATGACTTATACATGTTCCTATGACTATGAGATTATGCAACTCCCGTATACCGGAGGAACACTTAGTGTGCTATCAAATGTCACAACGTAACTGGGTGATTATAAAGATGCTCTAGAGGTGTCTCCGATGGTGTTTGTTGAGTTGGCATAGATCAAGATTAGGATTTGTCACTCCGATTGTCGGAGAGGTATCTTTGGGCCCTCTCGGTAATGCACATCACTATAAGCCTTATAAGCAATGTGACTAATGAGTTAGTTGTGGGATGTTGCATTACGGAACAAGTAAGGATACTTGCTGTTAAAAAGATTGAACTAGGTATGATGATACTGACGATCGAATCTTGGGCAAGTAACATACCGATGACAAAGGGAACACCGTATGTTGTTATGCGATTTGACCGATAAAGATCTTCGTAGAATATGTAGGAACCAATATGAGCATCCAGGTTCCGCTATTTGTCATTGACCGGAGACGAGTCTCGGTCATGTCTACATAGTTCTCGAACACGTAGGGTCCGCACGCTTAACGTTCGATGTTGATCGGTATTATGAGTTTATGTGTTTTGATGTACCGAAGGTAGTTCGGAGTCCCAGATGTGATCATGGACATGACGAGGAGTCTCGAAATGGTCGGGACATGAAGATTGATATATTGGAAGGTTATGTTTGGACACCGGAATGGTTTCGGATGAGTTCGGGCATATACTAGAGTACCAGGGGGTTACCGAAACCCCCAGGGGCTTAATGGGCCTACATGGGCTTTAGTGGAAGAGAGAGGAGGCGACCAAGAGGTGGGGGCGCACCCCCAAGCCCAATTCAAATTGGTAGGGGGGCGGCCCCCTTTCCTTCTTCTCCTCTACCCTTCCTTCCCCCTCCTATTAGGACTAGGAAAGGGGGGAAACTTACTCCTAGTAGGAGTAGGAATCCCACCTTGGGGCTCACCATGAGGGCCGGCTGGCCCCTCCTCCCCTCCTTTATATACGAGGGAGGGGGGCACCCCATAGACACACAAGTTGATGTTTTGTCGTCTGCGGTGCCCCCTCCACAGAATTCCACCTCAGTCATATCGTTTTAGTGCTTAGGCAAAGCCATGCATCGGTAACTTCATCATCACCGTCATCACACCGTCGTGCTGACGAAACTCTCCCTCGGCCTCAACTGGATCAAGAGTAAGAGGGACTTCACCGAGATGAACGTGTGTAGATCGCGGAGGTGTCGTGCGTTCGGTACTTGATCGGTTGGATTACGAAGACGTTTGACTACATCAACCGCGTTTCATAACGCTTCCACTTTCGGTCTACGCGGGTACATAGACATACTCTTCCCCTCTCGTTGCTATGCATCACCTGGATAGATCTTGCTTGATCATAGGAATTTTTTGAAATACTGCGTTCCCCAACAATGGCATCTAAGCCAGGTCTATGCGTAGATGTTATATGCACGAGTAGAACACAAAGGAGTTGTGGGCGTGGGTATATACATATTGCTTGCCATCACTAGTTGATTCTTGATTCAGCGGTATTGTTGGATGAAGCGGCTCAGACCGACATACGTGTACGCTTACGGGAGACTGGTTCTACCGACGTGCTTCGCACACAGGTGGCTGGTGAGTGTCAGTTTCTCCAACTTTAGTTGAATCAGATTCAATGAACATGGTTCTTTCTGAAGATCAAAAACCAATCACTATACCGCATTGTGGTTTTTGATGCGTAGGTAAGAATGGTTCTTGCTAAGCCCGTACAAGCCACGTAAAACTTGAAACAACAAAGTAGGGGACGTCTAACTTGTTTTTGCAGGGCATGTTGTGATGTGATATGGTCAAGACGTGATTATATAAATTGTTGTATCAGATGATCATGTTTTGTCACACAGTTATCGGTAACTGGCAGGAGCCATATGGTTGTCGCTTTATTGTATGAAATGCAATCGCCATGCAATTGCTTTACTTTATCGCTAAGTGGTAGAGATAGTCGTAGAAGCAATAGTTGGCGAGACGACAACGATGCTTCGATGGAGATCAAGGTGTCAAGCCAGTGACGATGGTGATCATGACAGTGCTTTGGAGATAGAGATCAAAAGGCACAAGATGATGATGGCCATATCATATCACTTATTTGATTTCATGTGATGTTTATCCTTTAGGTATCTTATTTTGCTTAGTTTGGCAGTAGCATTATAAGATGATCTCGCACTAAATTTCAAGGTACAAGTGTTCTCCCTGAGTATGCACCGTTGCTACAGTTCATCATGCCGAGACACCATGTGATGATCGGGTGTGATAAGCTCTACGTTCACATACAACGGTTGCAAGCCAGTTTTGCACAAGCAGAATACTCGGGTTAAACTTGACGAGCCTAGCATATGCAGTTATGGCCTCGGAACACTGAGACCGAAAGGTCAAGCATGAATCATATGGTAGATATTATCAACATAGTGATGTTCACCATTGAAAACTACTCCATCTCACGTGATGATCGGACATTGTTTACTTGATATGGATCACGTGATCACTTAGATGATTAGAGGGATGTCTATCTAAGTGGGAGTTCTTAAGTAATATGATTAATTGTACTTAAATTTATCATGAACTTAGTCCTGATAGTATTTGCATATCTATGTTGTGGATCAATTGCTCGTGTATGGCTTCCCTGTTTTATTTATGATGTGTTCCTAGATCAATTGTCGCAAAAAGGCTTTCAACAAGTTTAAGATGTTGACTACGATGAGATTTTCTCACTCGTAACGATGCTTAAGTCAGTCCGAATCATGTTAGCAATTGCCACATTTGTGAAATCTGGCAAAAGGATGTCAAAACTGCATTCCCTGATGGATTTCTTAAAGAAGAGTTGTACATGATGCAACAATAAGGTTTTGTCAATCCTAATGGTGTTAACAACGTGTGCAAGCTCCAGCGATCCATCTATGGACTGGTCCAAGCATCTCGGAGTTGGAATATATGCTTTGATAAAGTGATCAAAGCATATGGTTTTATACAGACTTGCGGTGAAGCCTATATTTACAAGAAAGTGAGTGGGAGCACTACAGCCTTTTGATAAGTACATGTGAATGACATATTGTTGATCGAAAATGATGTAGAATTTTCTAGAAAGCATAAAGGAGCGTTCGAAAGGAGTTTTTCAAAGAAAGACCTCGGTGAAGCTACTTACATATTGAGCATCAAGATCTATAGAGATAGATCAAGACGCTTGATATATTTTTCAATGAGTACATACCTTGACAAGATTTTGAAGTAGTTCAAAATTGAATAGTCAAAGAAGGAGTTCTTGCCTGTGTTGTAAGGTGTGAAGTTGAGTAAAGACTCATAACCCGACCACGACAGAAATTAGAATGAGAATGAAAAGTCATTCCCTATGCCTCAACCATAGGTTCTATAAAGTATGCTATGTTGTGTACCAGACCTATTGTGTACCTCACCAATAGTTTGGCAAGAGGGTACAATAGTGATCCAGGAGTGGATCACTAGATATCGCTCAAAATTATCCTTAGTGGAATAAGGATATGTTTCTTGGTTAATGAGGTGACAAAAAGTTCATCGTAAAGAGTTACGTCGATGCAAGTTTTGACACCGATCTAGATGACTCTGAGTCTCAATCTGGATACATATTGAAAGTGGGAGCAATTAGCTAGAGTAGCTCCATGCAGTGCATTGTAGAAATAGAAAATTTTGCAAAATACATACGGCTCTGAATGTGGCAGACCCGTTGACTAAATTTCTCTCACAAGCAAAACATGATCACTCTTTGGTTGTTAATCACATAGCGATGTGAATTAGATTATTTACTCTAGTAAACCCTTTGGGTATTAGTCACATGGATATGTGAACTGATCACTTAAAGATGTGAACTATTGGTGTTAAATCACATGACGATGTGTACTAGATTATTGACTCTAGTGCAAGTGGGAGACTGAAGGAAATATGCCCTAGAGGCAATAATAAAGTTGTTATTTATATTTCCTTATATCATGATAAATGTTTATTATTCATGCTACAATTGTATTAATCAAAAACTTGATACATGTGTGAATACGTAGACAAATAGAGTGTCCCTAGTATGCCTCTACTTAACTAGCTCCTTAATCAAAGATGGTTAAGTTTCCTAGCCATAGACATGTGTTGTCATTTGATGAATGGGATCACATCATTAGAGAATGATGTGATGGACAAGACACATCCGTTAGCTTAGCACTATGATCATTTAGTTTGTTGTTATTGCTTTCTTCATGACTTATACATGTTCCTATGACTATGAGATTATGCAACTCTGGAATTCTGGAGGAACACTTAGTGTGCTATCAAACGTCACCACAAAACTGGGTGATTCTAAAGAGACTATACATGTGTCTCTGATGATGTTTGTTGAGTTGGCATAGATCGAGATTAGGATTTGTCACTAAGATTGTCGGAGAGGTATCTCTGGGC
This sequence comes from Triticum urartu, assembly GCF_056163025.1. Lineage (NCBI taxonomy): Eukaryota > Viridiplantae > Streptophyta > Magnoliopsida > Poales > Poaceae > Triticum > Triticum urartu. The sequence continues at coordinate 193,837,320 of NC_141877.1, read as the reverse complement.
CCTCTCGGTAATGCACATTACTATAAGCCTTGCAAGCAATGTGACTGATGAGTTAGTTGCGGGATGTTGCATTACGGAATGAGAAAAGAGACTTGCCGGTAACAAGATTGAACTAGGTATGATGATACCATGATCGAATCTTGGGTAAGTAACATACCGATGACAAAGGGAACAACGTATGTTGTTATGCGGTTTGACCGATAAAGATATTCGTAGAATATGTAGGAACCAATATTATCATCCAGGTTCCGCTATTGGCTATTGACCGGAGATGACTCTCGGTCATGTCTACATAGTTCTCGAACCCATAGGTCCAAACGCTTAACGTTCGATGACGATCGGTATTATGAGTCTATGTGTTTTGTTGTACCGAAGGTAGTTTGGAGTCCGGGATGTGATCACGGACATGACGAGGAGTCTCGAAATGGTCGAGACATGAAGATTGATATATTGGAAGGTTATGTTTGGACATCGGAATGGTTTCGGATGAGTTCGAGCATATACTAGAGTACCGCGGGGTTACCAGAACCCCCTGGAGGCTTAATGGGCCTACATGGGCTTTAGTGGAAGAGAGAGGAGGCGGCCAAGAGGTGGGGGCGCACCCCCAAGCCCAATCCTAATTGGGAGGGGGCCAGCCCCCCTTTCCTTCTTCTCCTCTCCCCTTCCTCCCCCTCCTATTAGGACTAGGAAAGGGGGAAACCTACTCCTAGTAGGAGTAGGAATCCCCCATTGGGGCGCACCATGAGGGCCGGCCGGCCCTCTCCTCCCCTCCTTTATATACGGGGGAGGGGGGCACCCCAGAGACACACAAGTTGATTGTTTAGCCGTGTGCGGTGCCCCCCTCCACAGAATTCCTCCTCGGTCATATTGTTGTTGTGCTTAGGCGAAGCCCTGCGTTGGTAACTTTATCATCACCGTCATCATGCCGTTGTGCCGACGAAACTCTCCCTCGGCCTCAACTGTATCAAGAGTATGAGGGACATCACCGAGCTGAATGTGTGCAGATCGCGGAGGTGCCATGCATTTGGTACTTGATCGGTTGGATCGCGAAGATGTTTGACTACATCAACCGCGTTTCATAACGATTCCCCTTTCAGTCTACGACGGGTAAGTAGACATACTATTCCCCTCTCGTTGCTATGCATCACCTAGATAGATCTTGCATGATCGTAGGATTTTTTTGAAATACTGTGTTCCCCAACAAAAGCACATCCAGATTCGTCATCTTTTTCTTTGAGACCATGTGTTGAAGGGCGACATCTCTATCTAGCACGTGAAGACTGAAGAGCAGCTAGCCGATATCTTCACAAAGCCCTTGGATGAGAAGAGATTTAGCAAGTTGCGGTGTGAGCTAAATATCTTAGAATCTTCGAATGTTCTTTGAAAAGGACACACATCCTAACACTTATGCAAAATTGAAGACTCATATGTTCAACACACGAAGTAACGTTTTTATTCAAACAATGAACACTAACCCTCTAAGTGTGAAGAAATTAACGAAGAATTTGATTCTCAGAGCCCTACGACAATTGTACGCGGCGTCTGAAATCATCATTCTTATATGGTGGGTCACGCCACCAACAAAAGTTAAAAATCTTCAATTTGAGTTTTTCTTCAGTTCTAAAATTCCTTAGTTGTTCAAATTCTTCAACTTTGCATAGTCTTCACTCTTTCCATCTATGTTCTTCGTTGGCTATATATATATGAGTTTCAGTCCTCTACAACATTCACTTATTGCTAATTCTTCAAATTGACTTTTCTGCTGAGTGAATGTGATCGGACCCTTCCCCCTCTATGCTAAACTCAACCTAATGTGTTCACAAATTCTTAATATGCATTCTATTTGAAACCCGTTCAAAATCTTCACTATGTCCTTGTTAGCTGAAGAATTTGCGAATGAAACATTAAAATTTTCATATCTCAGTTTTCGACTTTTGCCGCTCAAACCATTCCAAATCCCACGATATGATTATTCTATTCACCCACGATCTCACACGATCTCCACCTCACTGTACGTGGGTGACAAATGTCACTAGGATGAGAAGGGTCAGGGGCACATTCTTCCAATTTCTTGAGGCGAGCGGTTTTTCACCTTGGCTATAAATACCCCTCACCCTCCTCGGACTTCATTTACCCCGCTCGACCTCACTCCCCTCGTCGCTGTCGTACTCGCTCTGGCCCTGGAAATCTTCACTCCGCCGCCGCCGTAGCTATCTTTTTCCTCCGAGTTAGGGCATGGAAGATCTGGACGGACGAACTTCCCATCTACACTTCCCAGTTTATCATGTTCTTCGTCAAGGGTAAATAAAATCCATTTTTACTGCCCTTGTTGATTCTGATGATTTTCATAAATTCTTAAAAAGGTGTTTATTCCTCAACTTCCCCACTAGTTAAACACCTCACATGCATCTGTTCTTGATGTATTTGTCTAAGCAATGTTTTTCTTCGAAGATTCCTCAGTTGTGTGGATTTTTCAACTTATACAACTCTGGAACCTAAGTCAAAGACCGCTTAGTGAAATTCCTCAAGACACTCCTGGTCAAATTCCTCAAACTTGTTCTTTTTGAAAAACTTCTGAGAACGCATGTGACCTCTCCAAATTCTTTGCACCTATACTCTGTTCACAGGCACACATGTCCACTGCCGAATCTCTAGGTTCTCATCAACTTAACTCATTTGCAACGTTCCTCGAAGACAAATTGCATACCTCTTCAGAAAATTCTGTTGTTCAAATTCCTCAGCTGAAGAAAATAGCTGATGGAAAGAAACCTCAGAAGGGGGGAAGAGATTAGAAGTCAACACAGTCTTTGAGATCCCTGTTGACATCTATGCAGGGTATTGCACTCCAGCTGAATTAACGAAGAATGAGCGCAAGGTGCGCATACAGAGCATAGAGAGGAGATGGGCACGGGAATGGAGGGATTACACATATGTCACTCCTAAGTACATGAAGTAATTCGCTATACACCCTCCTTGCCCAAGACCTCCGTTGGCGCCTGGCCAAATTGCTGATCCCACTAGCCTCAAGCGCAGTGAGGACTATCCTGATGAATGGGCCAAGCGGCAAGCCTTGTTGGCCAAAGTAGCCAAGGAAGTAGTGAGGAAATTCAACAAAGACTCTGCTACTGCTGCTGCTGCTGAGGCCTCTGATAGCAAGCCTAAGAAGGCTATGCCGAAGAAGCCTGCGCACAAGCCTAGTTCCTGAGCTGCAATGCCCTCACGGCCAAGCTCATCAAAGCCCTCACGGCAAATTCCTCAAGCAGCTCTAGTCCCCTCTAATACAATATCTTCAGCTGCTGCTGCAAAGTCCTCAGCACCTGCTCACCTCGCCTCATGCCAAAGGACCACTGGAATCTCAATTGCTTCAGGAGCATCTGCAAGTTCCTCAGCTCTTCCTCAATCCTCAACAGGCCAAACCTTGTTGAAGACAAAGGCCACTACTGGACGAGGCACAAGGCCAAGTCCTCACAAGAAGCAGGTTGCCTTCCATGTACCGTCTAGTGAAGACCAAGCTGATGATGAGGAATTAGCAGAAATCATCAGAGACAGACAACAACGGGCCACTAGATCCAAAGGCACCAATGTGCCTCTTCTGCTGGATCGCAAGTTGATCTTGGACTTCATTGATCTCTGGCACAAGGACCCAACACTCCTATGCCTGATTTTAATCTCACACGTGGCCAGAACCACATGCTGACAGCCTTCATAGGTGAAGAAAAATGGAAGTTTGAGAAGGCCAGGAAGCTCAAGAAGGCTCAGTACAAGAAGGAGCATCTTCTGAAAAAGAACTTTGTCAAAATGACAACTGATGAACTTGTGACCATACAAGCTGAGATCAAAGCACTCAGTGATGAATTTCACATATACCGTGTAGATTGGCTGGGAGCTAAGGTCATATTCATCAACATGGCAAAGGGATTCACCTCAAATGTTGCATCCCCAATGCAATAGAAAATTCCTTAGGCTGAAACATCTGCTCAGCCTACTGAAGAACATGCCAGCACCGCAGATGAAAATCAGACAGCTGAAGAAAATGAAAGCACCAGGGCTGATGAAGTCACTCTTGCCACTGAAGAAACTGCCAGGGCAACCTCCGGCGTTGCGCCTAGAGAACAAGCCAGGCCTATTGAAGCATCTGCTACAGCGTCTGAAGAGATTGACCAAGCCAGGAAAACTGCATCAGTTGTGCCTGAAGAAACTGAACCAATTTCCTCTGCTCCTCCGGCACGAACAACAAGCATCAACCTTCCTTCAGCATCAGAAGCGAAGAAAACCAAGGCCGCGGAGCAAGCAGCTCTGAAGAAGGAAAGCATCTGCTTGCTTGGAGTCTTCAGCCCCAAATAAAGTGAAGACTTTGACAAGCTCCTATGAAAATCGCATAGATGTTGTTCCTTTGTCAAGCATGCCATCAAAGGAGGTTGTTCCCTTTGGTGAGGAATATGTGATTCCTAATGAATCAAATGAAGAACATCCTTCTGCTGCTACGTCAGAGCAGTTGGATGAAGAAATTAAAGTGGATGATATGCCTTCAACTCCATTGGTATCCTCGCCCATGCCTCAGTTCACAGCTGAAGAGGCAGGCGTTGAAGAAATAGATGAGTAAGATGAAGATGTGGACATTGGGTGTACCACTCCAATTCTCAATGATGACTACTAGGAAACTCATCAACCCAATTCACCATTGTTTACACCTCTGCAACAGATTCCTCAGTCCCCTGTTCAGACTTAAGAAATTCACACGGGATCTGAAGAACACCAGGCATCACTCCTGACTATTCCTGAAGAAGTTCCAGCCACTAGTGATGATGAAAATGTTGCTGTTGAGATGGAGACCAAGGCTGCTGAAGAGATTTCCACTGAAATTCCTCATCTTGTGGCTCAAGAAACTATCATTCAAGAGGTTGTTATGGGAACCATTGCAAATCTTCAGCCCAAGCCTCAGAATCCTCAATCCAAGAAGCAAAAGTTCAAGGCTGATGACTTTTTCGCTGAGCATATTTTCTTCAGGGATTACAATCCATATGACTCTGCATGACTCAGACACAAGCGTTTCTGGATAGCCAGTCAACTGAACTTCTATTCCTCACTGTTGTTTGATAAAGACAAGATCTTTGACCATGAGCAAATTCCTCATGTGGACCTAGAGTCGCTGCCCTGCTTCACCCCAGTCCTTAGTGTTCTTCATGACACTGGGCTGCTCAACCTCTACACCGACAACTGCGACCGGAATGAAGAACTCATTCTTCACTTTTATGCCACGTTGCACATCACTGGCAATGTTGAAGATGTGAACTCATGGGTGCTGGACTGGATGACTGAAAATACTCACTACAAAGCACCGGCCTCTGAATTGCTTCACGCCATCCCAGTCAGTCCTCCCACTGACGGTGTAAGGTGCATCTATGATGGACCTGTGTTGTCAAACCATTTGATGCAAGTGCTGATGAAGCCCTTGAAGCCAGGCCAAGCTCTAAGGACGCAATTCCTCGTCTAGGAACTGCTCTATGTGCCAAGGACAATATACAGGATATTTACCAAAACCCTTAGTCCAATCAAGGGCAACAAATCTGATGATGAAGAAGTTGTTGGCATCATGAACAATCTTCTTTTCAACATCATACATGGTATTCCTATCAACTACCATGATTTCTTCATGAGGACTTTGGCCAATGTTGCTCTATCACCATTTGAATTGAAGCCTTACGCTCCCTGGATCATGAGATTCATCATATCAAGGTCTTCAATTCATTACAAGGCTGATTTGCAAAATCACGTGAGCTACTTGCCCCCAATTGAAGTCCTCAAATGGACAATTTCCTCAGCTGATGAGAAGGGCAAGGCTGCTGTTATTGATGAAGGCATTCGTCCATTGGATGGCCAGTTTCACAAAGTTGCATCCTACTCCACCAATGAGACTCTGCCACTCATGACACTGCCGCAAGGGTGATGACTGATCGTGAGCCTCTCCTCAGTCTTCATCAGACGGTTGATCGCAACCACAAGTGGGTCAAGCGTTAGTTTGGTGCTATTCTTCAGAACATGACAATCACTCAAAATACTGTGAAGAAGAATCACTACTATCTGCATGAAGTCTTTGACCACACCTGGGCTATTCTGTCTAACCTCTACAGTGCTGAAGATCTCAAGAAGATGGAATTTCAACAGGACTTTGACTGGGCACATCCACCTTCAAAGAAATTCAAGAAAGTCAAAGTTCCTCAGCTAGTTGCAAACTCATATTCTTCATCGCGTGAGACTGGTGAGCATGAAGATTTGAATGACATTGCGGCAGGCCCTACTCCAATGGGCGACACCAACAACGCTAGCACTCCTCCATTGACTTCATGATGTTTTTCTTTAGCGGCGTTATTCCTCATTTTTCGTCCCTTTTGGTGTTTCGATGACAAAGGTGGAGAAATTTGAGTTAGTCTTCAAGCTTGTCTCAGTATATGGGCATTTTTTGGCTAAGTTACAACTCTCGCTCTTCTCAAGTATTGTTGGATCGAGTTGTAAACTTAAGTCCAATGGTGGTTCGATACTTTTGCTATCTTCTCTGCATGCTATTTCCTCATATATGTTAATGCACGCATGCTGAATTTCATCAGCCACCATATTTCATCATGCATTTCAAATTCTTCATATCATATGTTAAATGCATGTATGAATTACAAGATATAGGGGGAGATCTCCATGATTCTATTCTACAATGTGCATTTGCTCTTCAAGGCAAATTCCCCACACATGCACATCTTCAGGGGGAGTTCTTCTATATCTTGAAATCAAATTCCTCAATATCAGTATTTACACTTCATATGTTTATCCCCGTTGAAATCTTAACCTATATTGTCATCAATCACCAAAAAGGGGGAGATTGTAAGTGCATCTAGTGCCCCTTAGTGATTTTGGTGTATTGAAGACTTATAGGTTAAGGGACTAATGCGTTTGTGGGTGTACACAGGTCTATAGTCGACCCCTAAAAATGAATGTGTTCAACGAAAGACTTTGGCTTTCTAAAGACTTTGAAAGTGAAGAAATTGGTGTGACCTTGAGGACTTGATAGTCATCCAAGGAATATGAAGCGTGAAGACCTTTTTTGTAGTTTCATTTTCTCTTTCTTGAGTCATAGGAAACACCGTACTATTAAAGGGGGTCGAGGTAAACTAAGGAAAAGTTTCCAAGTGATGCTCATATCAAAATCCTACACCTACCAACCATTTCGAGTGAAGCCATTAGAAATCTCATACAGTTCAGTCAATTTCTTCAGTGACAGAGACGAAGATCTTTTGGTCTCTGAGGAATTTGTTCTGACTGAGGAGTTAGGAATTCGCTAGAGCGGATTTCCTACAAGTGAGGAACATGATAGCCCTGAGGAATTTGAGAGATAAAATTTCCGACCGTTGTCGTGCTACGCGCCAGCTGTCCCAAAATATCTACGCACCTAACTTTATGTCTTATCATGTCGGGCTTCTCCCTAGGCTATAAATAGCCGCCCCCTAAAACCACTAGCTGGTTGGCTGCTCCGCGAGAAACTGACACTTGTCATTGAGAGCATCCCATCCTCCGAGGACTTGAGCGAAAATCATCAAGTGAGGAAAAACCCAAAACCCAAACCGAAACACCTACAAACCCAAAGTGATTGAGCATCACTAAAGAGATTGTTCCTGTGTGGAACCGATGCTTGTTACCTTTGAGGACCGTGCATCCTCCAGATGGTTAGGCTTCACGGTCTAGAGTGTCCAAGAGGAAATTGTGGATCATCGAGTGACTGAGTCTATGAAGGTTTGGACGTCACCTGAAGACTTACCACGAGCGATTGGGCGAGATCTGTGTGACTTAGCTCAAGGAGAATACGGTGAGGACTGTGTGTCCGGGACTGTGTGTCCTCAGATTAAATACCTAGCCGCTCCAAGTAGACGTACGAATGTCAAAGTAGTTGGAACTGGTTTACGAAATCATTGTCTTCACCAAGCTACTGGTTCTATTTCCTCAACCCTTTCATTTCCTCATTTCTGTGTAGAAGTACTTGATTGTTATTGTTTGAAGACTTTGACTAAAGACTTTCTCAATTTCCTGACTCCTATTTCTTCAGTCAGTTTGTCTTCAGCCTGCTTATCCTGTGTTTACGCTACTTGTACTTAGTGCTTGTTTTTCATTTCATCATGATGACTATGCTACTACTCTATTATGCTTGCATCTGAGTACTTATTCGTCTGCTAAGCAGTTCGTTGCTTAGGAATTTCCTCACCCTGAAATTCCTCAGTGCAAATTTGTAAAAATCGCCTATTCACCCCCTCTCTAGTCGATATAACACACTTTCAGGTTTAGAAAGTGAAATCTTTTGAAGCTTGACAATCACAATATTGGTCATACAAGAAATTCATGAATGATTAGTAGAAGGAAGATAACTTTCAGATGCAAATATATTATCTTGGACATCTTCTATGATTGTGAACACCCGTTAATTATTTTGAAACTTGAGCAAATTAGTTGAAGTTGGACAGGGAAGACAATGTAATGAGTTATGGTTGTGTATATTTGCATAGAAGTTATATTGTCATGGATCCTCCAACATGTGGTGTTTGCTTAGGATCTTTTGCTAGCCAAAAATTCATACTAAGTAGAGATACTACTTGTGCATCCAAAAACCCTTAAACCCAATTTCTTGCCATGAGTGTCCACCATACCTACCTATGGATTGAATAAGATCCTTCAAGTAAGTTGTCATCGGTGCATAAAGCAATAAAAAATGCCCCTAAATATGTTTGATCTTTTATTGTAAGGGAAAATTGAGCATTGTACGAACTTGTGATGGAAAAATAATAAAAGCGACAGACTGCATAATAAAGGTTGCTATCATAAGGGGCAATATGACATGACATTCCTTTGCATTAAGAGTTTGGGCATACAAAAATTAAAATTTCATGACAACCTCTGCTTCCCTCTGCGAAGGGCCTACCTTTTACTTTTCAGCATTTACTTTTATGCAAGAGTCAATATATGCATTCACATTTCAACCTCAATTACTCTCTAGTTGGCAAGCATCATGTGGCGGGGGAAGATCTAGGCACATATGACTAGTAAAATATATTTGATCATGATTTATTATTGTTGACATTTATCTCTATGATAAATGAGTTGGGAGGAAAAATATTAAGCCCCTAATCTTTCTCTGTGTTTGATGGATGCCATTTGTTATAACAATATGCTTTGAGTTGTAGCAATCATAGAAGACTATACGATAATTTAGTATGTGGAGCTCTTACTTGTACTCTGTTGAATAAGTTGAATTGCAATTGTTTGGTGACTAAGAATATAGGTTGTTGAGTTTCAAGAGAATTCATTGTTTGAACCTTAACATGTGAATTGGTTGCTACTTTGTCATGATGAGTTTTATGAGAAAGAGTTGTTGTTATGATGCTAGGAAAAAATGATTGAAATTATCATTGATCAAACTTATGCACTATGCTAGCATTCACACTTCATAAATTATTTCATTTATCATTTACCTACTCGAGAACGAGTAGGAATTAAGCTATGTGTTCAATCTCTCTCTCTCTCTCTCATGTTCTTGAGATGGCACAATCTTGATGTATCACGAGTTTTGTTAATATAGTTGGATCATATGGTGTTTCTCCCTCTCTATCTTGTTGTGATGAATTGAGTTTTCCCTTTGAGATTTCATTTTATCGGATTGAATACTTTTATGGATTTGAGAGCACTTGATATACGTCTTGCATATGAATACCCGTGGTGACAATGGGGTACTATATTGATTCACTGGAGATATGTTTTGGCACTCAACTCGCGGATTCCCGAGGTGACATTGGGGTAATCTATGCACAGGGGTTGATGCACGTTCTCATCTTTTGTTTCTCCGGTAGAAATCTTGGGGCACTCTTTGAGGCTATTTTGTGTTTGATTGAGTATTATAAATCTGAATTTTCCTCGGTGTTATTTTAGTACGAACTCTTGATAGATCGATCAGAAAGAATAGCTACAAACAATTTCTTCTTATGTTTCTGGTAGATAAGAACGTTGGAGTGATTCTTCATTGCACTTTGAGGGATGGTTATATGATCCAATTAGATTAGCCTTGTTGACAGATTGCCTAGCGAAAGTATGGACCCTAGGCCTCATTTTCAAGCATTGCAATACTATTTGTGCTCCGTTTTATCAATTGCTACCTTGCTGTTTTTATTGTTCGTATTACAAAATTCAATACCTACTATCCATATTAAACTTGTATCACCATCTCTTCGCCGAACTAGTCCACCTATACAAATTACCATTGTATTTGCTGTGTTGGGGACACAAGAGACTTTTTATTATTTGGTTGCAGGGTTGTTTGAGAGAGACCATCTTCATCCTACGCCTCCCTCAGATTGATAAACCTTAGGTCATCCACTTGAGGGAAAATTGCTACTGTGCTACAAAACTATGCGCTGGGAGGCCCAACATGAGTCTACAAGAATAAAGTTGTGTAGTAGACATCAGACGGCGTTGTAGCACTGTCGTTGGATGTGAATTGCATCACAATCGGAAACAGTTAGCGCGCTAATGTGGTGTGTTTCCGCCATTGCTACAAAGTGATTGACTGCTCGTTAGATGGTTGATGATGCATTCTAGTGAGGTCTCGGGGTGTGTCTTCTGCTTAATATTTGACGCCACCAGCTCCTAGTGAGTTTGCTCCCCTTAGTCATTATAGAGGGAGTGAGATGGTGAGAAGGGAGAAGAACAAAAAACCATGCTGCCAGAGATGAGATCCAAACCATTTTGTGTGTGTTGGAGTGATTGAACCATGACAATCAGAGCTGGCATGTATATTCCATTCTGTACACCAAGAGAGTATGTTATTTTACTTTTACTGATGTAGTTACGATTGAGTATGTGACGCCCCGACACCGTTGTGCCAGGTGTCTCCCAGTTTTTCGCTGTCATTGCCTTGTTATCTGCTTGCGTGTTGCATTTTTCCATGTCATCATGTGCATTGCATCATCATGTTTTTCGAAACTTGCATCCGTCCGGTTTTCCCCAGTTCTTTCCGTTGTCCGTTCTGAGCCAAGACACACTTGCACGTGCCTGCGGCACGTCCCAAATATTATTTTATAAGTGGCCGAAAAATGTTCTCGGAATGGGTTGAAAGTTGGAGTGTGGTCTTGTTATGTTGTAGGTAGGACGCCTGCCAAGTTTCATCGCATTCGGAGCTCGTTTGATAGCCCAACCGTTAAACTTATAGCGGCAGTATAGTCGGTCTATCGTCGGAAGTTTTCAGTCTCCGGAAACCTTGCCGGGCTGCTTTTCCTTCTCTCTCCTCTCAGCCCAACCCCCTCTCCGCACAGCTCACCAAACCCCTCCTCGTGTTTCGAGCCATCCGATCGAGATCAAATGGTCCGAAAACGGACTAGTTCCCCTAACCCTAGACCCCCTACCCTATTTAAGCACCCCTCCCTTCCAAAGTTGGGCATTCCTAGTCCAAACCCTAACCCCCTAGCCCTCCTTCCTCGGATCTGGCGCCGCCACCTCAGAATCCATGCCCAACTGCTGCTCCGCTGCCACTTGTCGCCTCCCCGCACGCCAGCGCCGCCGCCAGCCTTGCCCTCCACCTCTCCTTGCTTGCCATGTCACCATTAAACCTCCACCCGCGCCGTAGGCCCACCGGGCCCGGAACCGCGCCGCCGCCCGCAGCGCAGGAGCGCTTGCCCCGCACACCGTGTGCCTCCCGCCTCGTTCTTGTTCGGGATCAGGACTGCGCTGTCAGCAGCGCGCCTCGCGGACCTCGCCGGAGCGCCGTTTTCCGTCGAGCTCGACCCGTCCGTTGTCGTGCAAGTTCACCGCTTCGTCGGCCTCGTCGAACGCCATCACCCGAGCCTCCCGGCGCTCGCGCCTCGCCCCCTGCCTCCTGTGTTGCCCCGTCCGTCGCCGGTGAACGCCGTCGTCGCCTGGAACGGAACCGTTCCTCTCCAGTCCTCCCCGCCGCCCTCACCTGCCGGAGTTGCCGCTACCCTGCCATTGACTTCGGGCGCCACCGTCCCTGTCGCCTGCTCCTGCGCCAGGCACGAGGAGGACGAGCGCCTCAACCCCCTGCATCGCTAGCACCGTTGGACCGGCCCAGCTGCTCCAAGGCCGAGCAACCGGCCTGCCCGGCCTCCTCCCACCGAACTGGGCTTGGCCCAGCTAGGTGAGCGCCAGCCCCTCCTCTCTGCTCGGCCACCAGTTAGATTTGGCCCTCTTCTAGTTTTTTTCCTTTCAGCGATTTTTCTAATTTCCAGAGACTACAATTTTTACAGAAAAACCCTTGTTGATCATGCATTTAATAATTCCACAACCGTGCATCAGATTGAAAGGTTTTATATATGAAACATGCTTAGAATTTTGTTTAGTCTCATAATCTCCAACTTTCATGCATGTTTGAAATGTTTAAATTGTTGTTTTCTTTAATTTACCCATATTGACATGTTAAAATGATTTATTTCATACCTAAATAATCGTAGCTCTGATTTTAATAAACTTTATATGTAAATAGGGTAGAAAAATGCCTAGTTTAACATGGTGCACTTTTCATGCATGTTTAACAACTCTAAAGTATGGCTTAGGGCAGAACAGTACCAAACCTAAAATATGCACATGAGGATTTTCCAGACTTGTTGCTTGTTGATCCGACCTCATTTAAACTTGACTAGATAGTTAGTTTAATTATGCTTCACCTCTTGCCATGTTAATCATACTTGGTTGTGCATCATGCCATGTTTATGTGGTGGTTGCTTACTATGTTGTTTTCTTTTTCCGGTGTTGCTTCTTCGGGTTAGTTCCGATAACATCGCATTTGTGAGGATTCGTTGGACTTCGTTCGTTTGTCTTCTTCATGGACTCGTCCTTCTTCCTTGCGGGATCTCATGCAGGATGACCATACCCTCAAAATCACTTCTATCTTAGCTTGCTAGTTGCTCGATCTATTGCTATGCCGCGATACCTACCACTTGCTATATCATGCCTCCCATTTTGCCATGTCAGCCTCTAACCTACCTTTCCTAGCAAACTGTTGTTTGGCTATGTTACCGCTTTTGCTCAGCCCCTCTTATAGCATTGATAGTTGCAGGTGAAGATGAAGTTTGTTCCATGTTGGAACATGGATATTGTTGGGATATCACAATATATCTTATTTACTTTAATGCATCTATATACTTGGTAAAGGGTGGAAGGCTCGGCCTTATGCCTGGTGTTCCGTTCCACTCTTGCCGCCCTAGTTTCCGTTATACCGGTGTTATATTCCTTGATTTTGCGTTCCTACACGGTTGGGTGTTATGGGGACCCCTTGATAGTTTGCTTTGAATAAAACTCCTCCAGCAAGGCCCAACCTTGGTTTTACCATTTGCCTCACTACCACCTATATTTTTCCATTGGGAGTCGCTCTCCCGAGGGTCATCTTTATTTGAACCCCTCCGGGCCAGTGCTTGTCTAAGTGTTGGTCCGAACCTGTTAGCCACCGGTGGCCACCAGGGGCAACTCTAGGTTGGCCTACCGGAAGTTTGGACAATCCGGTGTGCCCTGAGAATGAGATATGTGTAGCTCCTATCGTGGTGTCGCCACATCGGGCGGCTTTGCTGGTCTTGTTTTACCATTGTCGAAATGTCTTGTAACCGGGATTCCGAGACTGATCGGGTCTTCCTGGGAGAAGGAATATCCTTCGTTGACCGTGAGAGCTTGTGATGGGCTAAGTTGGGACACCCCTGCAGGGTTTTGAAATTTCGAAAGCCGTGCCAACGGTTATGGGCAGATGGGAATTTGTTAATGTCCGGTTGTAGAGAACTTGACACTTAACTTAATTAAAATACATCAACCGCGTGTGTAGCCGCGATGATCTCTTCTCGGCGGAGTCCGGGAAGTGAACACAGTTCCTTGTGTTATGTTTGAACGTAAGTAGTTTCAGGATCACTTCTTGATCACTTGTAGCTTCACAACCGTTGCGTTGCTTCTCTTCTCGCTCTTATTTGCGTAAGTTAGCAACCATATATGCTTAGTGCTTGTTGCAGCTCCACCTCACTACCCTTCCCTGCCCATAAGATTAAATAGTCTTGATCTCACGGGTGTGAGATTGCTGAGTCCTCGTGACTCACAGATACTTCCAAACAGTTGCAGGTGGCATTGATACCAGTACAGGTGACGCAACCCAGCTCAAGTGGGAGCTCGATGAAGATCTTGTTCGTTGTTTTGTTTCGATTCCTGTTGATCAGTAGTGGTGCCTAGTTGGGACGATCGGGGATCTAGCATTTGGGGTTGACTTCTTTTATTTTGGTTCCATAGTCGGACCTTGATTGTATTCTGGATGATGTATGTTTAACTTGTATTTGTGTGAAGTGGCGAGTGTAAGGCATCTCTTTATCCCTTTCTTATTTAGCACATGGGATGTGTAAAGATTACCCCTCTTGCGACATGCCTACCATGCGGCTATGCCTCTAAGTCGTGCCCCGACACGTGGGAGATATAGACGCATTGTGGGCGTTACAAGTTGGTATAAGAGCCATCCCCGACTTAGGAGCCCCCTGCTTGATCAAATCGCTGTCGTTGTGGAGTCTAGAACAAAATGTTTTGATTCTTAGGATTATATATATTAGAGTAGGATTCTTTTTACTCCTCAGTCCCTTCGTCGCTCTGGTGAGGCCTTCTGACGTATAGTTTTGACTCTTCTCTCCTCAAATTTCACGAATTGTTTTAGGACCATGCGGGTATCTTGGAATCATTCCGATGCTTTTGTGACAAGAACATTGTTCTTGGTGCCTCCTGACATTTAGGGGTTGTGGCAGTGTCCCGAGGAGTTGAGCTCCGAGGTGTTGTCGTCACAATTTTATCGTTGTAGTTCTAGAATACCTGAGTTCGCCGACATCGAAAATCTCTTTTATGTAATTGTTGGAGAGATAACCTCGACGCCACCCAGTACTAGGGCGGGAGTTCGGGAGTATGCCATAACTCGTATAACGGATGCTTTTCAAAGGTTGAGGTACACGATTTCCGAAGGTTTCTTGGTTATGTGTTGAAGTATGGATACAGTTGGATGTAGGATTTGTTAGTTTGGGTGAGATATTATGCTTCCCCTGTATCCCCAACACCTGATTGCATAACGAGAAAGTTTTAGGAGTTTATAAGTGGGAATTCAAGTATCTCGTAGGATATCTTTCCAACAGACACATGATATGATACGGGATCTATCATATGTTTGTTCCGGTTTATCCTGCAAACCAAATCCTTTGTTTTGTTTTTGTTGTGGTATTCGAGTTGCTTCAATGTCAAGTGTTGATTCCATACCTTTCCTAAGCGGTGTTCTCATACTCCTATGTGAATACCAATCCTTCATGATAATCAAGATTGTCATGTCAATCCTTTTCAACCGGCGCGCTTCTCGTCAAGTGGATCCGATCATTTCAACATTTGCAAGATCCAATCTCAGTTTTATCAACGGTGTTTGTTCCATTCCTTCTGCTCCAAGTTGCCGTTGTTTTCCCGCCCTCCCACCCCTTGTTTCTTCAAGGACTAAGATTTCTTAATCAAGTATCCATCTTATTGATGTGAAGTCTCTCCATTCTTTTCTGTCAATAGTCTTATCCGGTGATTCTCATGAAGATTCTAACGGAGCTTCGAGTTCATCATTCTTCGTTCTTTTTCTTCTCCGGTGGATCCAACTCAAGCTTTCAGTGTTGATCATATTCCTTTCCTCGTTTCAAAGGTTTTCTCATGCTAACGCACCTCTTAATCATCCACCTCTTGCTATTTTTGTATCCGAAGTGCTGAAGATATCTCAGAAGATTTGTGTCTCCATTATCAATCCATTCAAGATATCTTGAGGTTGTTCTCTCATTCAAGCTATTTTATTCAACCGGTGCAATCTCTCTTTTCAAGCAATCATTCAACGGTGTTTCTTTTGAGTGGGCCCTAACCCACATGTCTTTTCCCATGATCTTACCTGACTCTTCTATTTTCCCGGAGTTACTCTCAAAGTCTTTTCCAAGTTTGACGTAAGAATGGTTTGTCATCGGTCAAATGTCTTTCTCCAAGATCTTCCAAATTCTTTTCGTCGTTGGTTCAACCCTTCTAATTTTCATTCCGGAGTACCTCAACAATTCATGGTGGTGTTTCTCATCGTCATTCTCTGCATTTGAAGACCGAGGAAGAGTTTTTTTCCTCCAAATCTTATCCGTTCTTCCAAAGATGAGAAGTTCAAGGTTAACGCCATCCTCTCATAATTGTTTTCGTTCGTGAGAATGCTTTTCACCCATCCGGAGCAATTCAAGAGTCATTTAAGTTTGTTTCTCTGGATCCCATCATCTCAGAATTATTCATTCTCAGCGTGTAGCTATCGTTCTCCAAATCTTATCCATGCTTCTTTTAAATATCCTCTAATCAGTTCATGGTCTCTTTGTTCTTAGGTATCAAATTCCCTCAAGTATCTTCATTCGTTTTTTTCCAAGTCTTCCAGGTGAATTGTGCCTTTGCTACTTTCATTTTCAATTCTTACGGTGGTCTGTTCAAAGATTCTTCTACCTTCGTTATCATATCAATTCATTCGTTGTTTCCAAATCCTACCGGTGGTCCATTGAGTTAACGCTATATCTCTCCTTTATCTTTCTAATCAGAATGAGTAGTATGCCAAATCTGTTGCTTGTCATCAAGTTAATTGATGAAGGATAAGCATAATGTAATTCTTATTCTTGTTTCATCGAGTATATTAAACTCCTTATTCCGGAGGCTAATCAAATTCTCGTTTTCAATTGTTCATCTTTGTTTTCTGGACTTCCAAGCTCTCTCAGTTATATCATCGCAAAAGCTCCATGTAATCATTGCAAGGCTTCTCCCGGAGTTCTTTCCGACTCTCTTTCTTTTATCATCCTTATTACCGGAGTTCTTCATGGAGGCTACCTGGTGGTTCGTCAAGGATTCTTTTCATTCTTCAATTGTTCTTCAAGATATCTCTCGAAGCTATGATCCGCCAAGATATACTTCAAGTATTCTTCATCTTGCATTCCAAAGTGCAATTCTTTCTATCTTGTCTCTTGACAATTTCTTTCGTGTTTCATCATTCGCAAGTTGTCAGGAATGAGGTATTTAAACCCATCACTTTCTTCCTTGGAGTTATCTTCGGTTATATTTCACCTAAAGCTTTCCCTAAGGATTGTTGCTATTTATGGTGCTTATAAATGACCCAAGTTCTTCAGTTATCCTCCCGGTGAAATAAGTTTCTCGTCTTCTTGTTCATATCAATGAAATCTATTGTTTCCGTTAGCGGCGAATTTGGCCTCAATTTTGAGAAGTTTTCCATAAGCCCACTACAAGCTTATTCGTTTCGTTGTTTGTTTTCCAAGAAATCCATTATAATTTTCTTGGAAGGGTGTTTTCCAAGCTCATTTGTGTCAGAAGTTGTCATTTTCTCCTCTGTTCTATTGTTTCGACGATCGACCTTCTATTCTTTTCTTCCGGAGGCTTTGTGATGTTGCTCTCTTCACTCGTCATCTCGGATTATGAGGACCATGTTCTTTTCGTGCTTATCCATTTAACCGGAGTGTCGTGTCCTCTTTTCAAGTTCTCTCATCTGATCAAGTTTGTCTCCCTTATCAACCAGAGTGCCGTCTGAAATCTTTCTTACACCTTGTGCCATTCTTTTAATAGTTTCGGAGGCAGTGTGTTGTTGATCTCATCAAGTATCCTCTCATCTTGTCAAGTTCATGTTCATTTCCTTCAATTTACAGTCGGAGTGCTGTCCAAATTATATCATTCTTATTCCTTGTCTATCTTGTTTTAACCGGAGTGTTGTGTCTACCATTACTCTTCTAACCAGACTCTCATCTAAGTGCTTTCATTTTGCCAGGCTCATATTCCTTTACCTTCCATTTCCAACCAGAGTTTTGTCGTAATTGATCTTTATCGTTCCTTGTACATCTCGTTTCAACCGGAGTGCTTGCATGTACTTCTTGTCCATTGCAACCCTTTTTCTATTTCTTTCAACCTACAAGGTTCTAGTAATGTTCCTTGTTCCTCTTTTCTAACGGAGTGTTTTCAACTTTGTTCATCTCCGTTGTATTCTTCCTTTCAGTTTGTTCAACCTCGCAAGGTTCTTTGGTTTCACTCATTTGTCCAAAAAGCAACTTAGTTTTACCTCTTATCTTCCTCTTCCGTTTCCCCAGTGCCATCCTAGATCTCGGGACGAGATCCTCTTGTAGTGGTGGAGTGTTGTGACGCCCTGTAACATCCCAAATTTTCAATTTCGAATGTTATACATTAGATCATCATGCATATCATATTTTATTTTGTTTTTGGTTTTGATCCTAGAAAATCCTAAGCAACTTAAGGACCCACGGAGAGAGTTGGGGATTTCGTTATTTACATATTTGAGTTTTCTCAAATTATGTAAACAGGATCATTTGATTTTATTTATTTTATCATCAATTATTTCTATTACAAAAATAAGAGAGAGGGAATAAAATGACTTTCCCAAAATATAGAAATATTGAGGATTTAATAAAAAAATCAAATAATATTTATTTCGGAGTTTTCGGTATTTTTAATTGAATTTAGGAGAAAATGCGCGTTTTTCAAAGTTGTAGTTTGGGCCCAGATAAATGTTCACTTTATCGGGCTTGATTTTAGAAACCCGGGAAAATTTATTTCATGATTTTTTGAGTCCGTTTAGTATTTCCTTTTATTTTTCTTCCGAGCGGAATTATTAAAAAAAAAGCGGAACCGACTTTGGGCCGTACTCGGCCAGGACACCGCTTGGCCGGGGCCTTTATATAGCGCGCCCGAGGCCCGAGCCGAGCCAGCCCACCACCGCCGCCCTAACCATAGCCGCCCCAGCCGCTGCCGCCGCCGCCCCCCCGCCGCCGCCGGAGCAGCGCGCCGCCCGAGGTTCGCCGCCGCCTTGTTTTCCGTGCCGTTTTTTCTTAAAAAAAAATTCTGCTCGTCGTTTTTCTTTTTCGTCGGATTTTTTTCGCGGTTATTTTCTGATCGTGATTTCCGATCCGATTTTCGTTTTAGTGTAGCTTTTCGCTCGTTTATCAGAATCAGGCGATTCAAGCGCCTGGAGTTTCGCCTCGAAACCCTCTTTCCGAATAATCAACTTAAACATGTTTTTGCTACTGTAAAATTTGACTTAGATCCAGATTACTAGAACGAAGTTGTTTTCTTTCGCCATTTGATTCCTTTTGCTTCTTTCGATTTGATTCTTTTTGCCAACCAGGGTTCTTAAGTTGAACTTTCTGGTTAGATCTTCTATTTGCGTTTTACCTGTGTATTAGATGAGTACTTATTGTATGCTTGTTTGTTTGTCTGTGATAGAATATCCGGAGTGCGCCGCCTGTTACTTTGAATCTCTAGGTTTCGCGGATCATCAGCAAGGCAAGTAACACTTTGATCATACCTTTTCTACAACCCAGTTTTATTGCATTAGATCAATTCTCACACATTGCATGATTAGGATCTAATTAAATTGTGGGATGGGAAGTAGATGAAGTAGTACCTATTACCTGTTTATTATCAAACCTTTGGGAGTTACTTCTACGTTTGCTTATAATGCCATCCTATGCTAGTAGACGTGGATTGGGTGAGTGAAATCCATGACAGATGTGAGATTGATAATTAATGGTTTATCTAAGGTGGCAACTTAAACACACATCTGGGTGGATTGAGGCACCTGGGGTTTCCAGGACTTGCCTGTTTTTCTTTTGGACCGCCACCCAGGCTCAAAGGGATCATGAGATTATTCATACTAGAAGCTTCCGTGTGCAGCCACAAGCCATTATGGGCTCTGGCATAGTTGACTAAGTTGTGCGAACTCTTACAGTGGTAGACTAGCAGATGTAGGGGATGTAGGTGGTACGGTCTACCCGATCGTAAGGTGCTAGTGCTTCTGAAAGACTATGTCTCGGTCATCCATCTTCTCAAACACCCTGTAGTGCGAGAAACCAAACGGAGGCGATCGAGTCTTGTGGGGAAAAGTGCGCAAACCTCTACAGAGTGTAATAAACTAATCATGGTTAGCCGAGTCCCCGGTTATGGACAATCTTGAGTATCTAGTACTTGGATTTTCATGTGAATCTCAACATGTTACTCTAAAGTTAATTTTGTCGGGTTTAATGATGTTACTTTAATTGGGATTGAGAATGCTGTCAACCATTCTCAATGTTTAACAACCACCATGATAGTAATTAAATTTATTGCTTTGAAGTAGGGAAAAATTGGCTTTACGCAAAAACTGTAACCATAGAGCTTTCCACCAGCCCAATATGCATATAGTATAGCTGTTGCATTTCTTTACTCTCTATGTGTTACCTTGCCAGCATATTCCATGTGCTGACCCGTTTTCGGGCTGCAACATTAATGTTGCAGACTTTTCAAACGATTATTAAGGAGTTTTTAGGTTGTGGTTCTATACTCAGTGATGTCGTTGGAGTTGATGGACTCACTTATCTTCCAAGCCTTCCGCTGTTATCGTTATTAGATGGCCTTAAGCCATATTTATTGTAATAAGTTCTCTTTTGAGACACTCGATGTAAGAAGTGTGGTATTGCTACTCTGCTATAAATCCTCCGAGTACTGTGTGGTGTCAGCATTACTGATCCAGGGATGACACCGGAGCACAGAGATCAGACTGTTTGAGGTCTGGTCGCTACAGAGATGGTATCAGAGCACACGCTGACTGTAGGACACGACCACTAAGCTAAAGACCTAGATCACCTACTCACTCTCTTCTCTTCTGACTTCTCATCTTTTCTACTCTTTAGGATGGCGGATGCAAGGAACAAGTTCACACAACCAGATGAAGATACACCCTTTGGACGCCACTTGAAGGAAGTCACTAGATACCTGAACATAGGAGTACCAAGCTTCACGGGAATCTACAACGCCACTTTACCTGAAGAAGAGCGCTGGATGATTCAAGTTCAAGTTCCAGGAAGGACGTTCATGCCAGTCACTGAGCCCATAGAGTTTTCTTTTGATGCACCAACTTGGAGTCTAGGAAAGAGTATGGCAGCTCACATCGCCATGGGACGCGTTGGAGAAGTCTACCGCAAGGATCTCAAGGATACTATCTACCAGATTTGGGGGCACCGAGATGAACACTGGGAGATGATTAGCACCAGGAAGGATAGATCAATCGCAGCTTTTATCCAGGAGTTAAACCAGCACATTCGACGACAGGAGAATCAGATGTGCGCCGACATGATAGATCTGAAGAAGGCTAAAACTAGAATCAAGGATCCGGAGGAAGAACTCAAGGCTACACGTGAAGATTATGAAGAAGAAATTGAAGTATTGGTGGAGAAGAATGACGATCTGATCAAGAAGATTGGAATATTTATGGGAGGCCCGACACCAGTAGATGAAGACGAAGAACCTAAGGAGATTAGCCCGGAAGACTACATCATCATCGACGGCACCGACTCGTAAGCAGATAGTAGCGATGATGACTATGTTGATGAAGCAGGAGCAGATATCATGGAGTCTACAACCGTAGAATATTTCTAGTAGACCACCTCATCCGTAGTAGTAGTCCACCATGTAAATATAGTAGTCCGAGCACTTTGCGATAGTTAGATCGATTGTATGCCTTTGTTTGACTGATTGAAGTGAATTGTGTGCTTTTGCCTCATGTGCATATGGGTAGTGTTTTCTCTTTAGACCCCCTCTATTCTTATATCTCATCTTTTCTAAAAACCTTAGATGCCTCCGAGACGTGACCCCGGATTTGCCTTTCCGCCGGAGCTCACCCAGTTGATCCAACAGCAGAACACCTTGATGCAGTTGCTAGTTCAGAATCAGAATCAGGGGAACAACAACAGCACCCCACCACCACCACCACCACCTGTTGACCACTTAGCCCGTTTTCTTAGGTTAAATCCGCCGGTGTTTTCCAGTAGCACCGAGCCGATAGTAGCAGATGATTGGCTCCGCAAGATATCTAGGGAGTTGACCACAGCAGGATGCACAGATGTGGAGAAGGTTAAGTTTGCCGCACATCAGTTAGAAGGACCCACAGCATCCTGGTGGGAGAATTTCACAGCCACCTTCCCAGTCGACACTGTCACATGGGACCAGTTTCAGCAGGCTTTTCGTATTGCCCATGTTTCAGCAGGAGCAATGGCCATGAAGAAGCGTGAGTTTCGTAACTTGCGCCAAGGAGGACGGACAATTGGCCAGTTTGTGGAGGAGTTTAGTAAGCTAGCACGTTATGCCCCAGATGACGTTGCTACAGATGCAGCTAAGCAGGAGAAATTCCTGGAAGGACTGAATGATGAGTTGAGTATGAGGTTGATGGTAGCCACCTTCAACAACTACCAGGAGTTGGTAGATCGTGCTCTTATGATTGAAGGGAAGCAGCAGCAAATTGAGAAACGCAAGAGGAAGTATGGACAAGGAAAGTGTAATTCAGGAGCTCAGCAGAAGCCACGTTTTACCCCTAGACCGGGAGGACATTTTCAGCATACCCATGGAGTAGGTAGCTCGCACAATCACAATGGCACCAAGAATGGTAATGGGAATGGAGGAAGCAACGGACAGAACCGCAACACCCCATCCACCCCAGCCAAGAAGGAGTTGAGCCAAGTCACTTGCTATAAGTGTTCGAAGCCAGGACATTATGCAAAAGAATGTCCTGAAAGCCAAAATGGCAATGGAAGTTCTGGGAAGAAGCCGAACCCTTTCAACAGGGGACAGTTGAACCACGTTAGCGTGGAGGAGGTCGAAGTTCAGCCCGATGGAGTAATAGGTAAGTTTTTGGTTAAGTCATTTACTGCACTCGTTCTTTTTGATACTGGTGCATCGCATTCATACATCTCAAGGGGATTTGTGGATAAGTATAACCTACCAACCCAAGCCCTTAGGTCACCCATGTTAGTAACCTCGCCAGGAGCAGAATATGTGGCTAGTCTATGGTGTGATCGGTTACCATTAAGGATTGGTAACTATGTTTTTCCCTCAGACCTAATAGTATTGGAATCTCAAGGATTGGATGTGATATTAGGCATGGATTGGTTATCAAAGTATGAAGGGAATATTGAGTGTGCTAGTAAGTCAATTTTGCTTACCACACCAGAAGGGAGAAGGATCAAGTATGTATCCCGGCATGTACCAAAGAGGACACAAGTAAATTGCCTAACAGGAGTTGTGCAGGAGGAAGTACCAGTGGTAAAGGATTTCCCTGATGTATTTCCCGAAGAGTTGCCAGGCATGCCACCGGATAGAGACATTGAGTTTTTGATTGAGCTTTTGCCAGGCACTGGACCAATATCAAAGAGACCATATAGGATGCCAGCAAAGGATTTGGTGGAAATTAAGAAGCAGATTAAGGAGTTACTGGATAAAGGATATATTCGCCCAAGTTCTTCGCCTTGGGGATCGCCAGTACTTCTAGTGGAGAAGAAGGATGGATCGTTAAGAATGGTTGTTGATTATCGAGGATTGAATGAAGTAACGATCAAGAACAAGTACCCACTACCAATGATCAACGATCTGTTTGATCGGTTGCAAGGAGCTAAAGTGTTTTCCAAGATCGATTTGCGATCAGGATACCACCAGTTGAAGATTCGAGAACAGGATATTCCGAAGACAGCTTTCACCACAAGATATGGACTATGTGAGTATACCGTTATGTCATTTGGACTGACTAACGCACCTGCCTATTTTATGAACATGATGAACAAAGTGTTTATGGAGTTTTTGGATAAGTTCATCGTGGTTTTCATTGATGATATCCTGGTTTATTCGAAGAATGAAGAGGAGCATAAGGAGCACTTGCGTTTGGTACTTGGAAAGCTCAGAGAACATCAGTTATATGCCAAGTTCAGCAATTGTGAGTTTTGGTTGAAGGAAGTAGTATTCCTCGGACACGTTATATCTGGAGAAGGTATAGCAGTAGATCCCGCTAAAGTTGAAACCGTGACCAAGTGGGAAGCACCAACAACAGTTGGAGAGATCCGGAGTTTTCTTGGACTCGCAGGATACTACCGGAGATTTATTGAGAATTTCTCAAAGATTGCAAAGCCTATGACGGAGTTGCTGAAGAAGGATACTAAGTTCAAATGGACTGTGGAGTGTGAGGCTAGTTTCCAGGAGTTGAAGAAACGCTTTGTTACCTCACCAGTGTTGATTTTGCCAGATCAAACCAAGGATTATGAGGTGTATTGCGACGCTTCATGTCAAGGACTTGGAGCAGTGCTTATGCAGGAAGGGAGAGTTGTTTCATATGCTTCAAGACAACTGAAGCCTCACGAATTGAATTACGCTATGCATGATTTGGAGTTAGCAGCCGTAGTGCATGCATTGAAGACATGGAGACATTTCCTCATTGGAAATCATTGTGAGGTGTACACGGATCACAAGAGTTTGAAGTACATTTTCACACAGAACGAGTTGAATCTCAAACAAAGGAGATGGTTGGAGCTTATCAAAGATTATGATATGAAATTGCATTATCATCCCGGGAAGGCTAATGTAGTAGCTGACGCATTAAGCCGCAAGAGCCATGTCAATACGTTAATGACAGGGGAAATACCCAAGGAGTTGGCAGAAAATCTTCGTGAACTATGTTTGGAAATAGTTCTGAGAGGCTATGTAGCAGCGTTGGAAATTCAGTCAGCTTTGATGGATAGAATCAGAGAAGCTCAGAAAACTGACAAGGAGATTGCTTCCATAAAGGAGAAAATGAGCCAAGGAAAAGCTAAAGGATTTCGTGAGGATGAGCACGACACCCTATGGTTTGAAGACCGTGTTTATGTACCCAATGACCTGGAGATCAGGAAGTTGATTCTGCAAGAGGCACATGATTCACCGTATTCGATTCACCCAGGAAATACCAAGATGTATTTGGATTTGAAGGATATTTTCTGGTGGACCGGAATGAAGAAGGATATTGCGGAGTATGTAGCAGTTTGTGACGTATATCAGAGAGTAAAGGCAGAGCATCAGAAGCCAGCGGGACTGTTGCAGCCATTGTCGATACCCGAATGGAAGTGGGATAAGCTAGGCATGGATTTTATCATGGGATTACCAAGGACTCGTTCAGGCTATGACTCGATTTGGGTCGTAGTCGATCGATTGACAAAGGTAGCTCATTTCATCCCAATAAAGACCACTTACACCAGTGCTAAGTTGGCAAAGATATACATGACCAGGATCGTATGTTTGCATGGAGTTTCGAGGAGTATTGTATCAGATAGAGGAACCCAGTTTACCTCAAAGTTCTGGAAGCAGTTGCATGAGACTTTAGGTACTAGGCTAGAATTCAGTACAGCTTATCATCCGCAGACAGATGGACAGACCGAGAGAGTCAATCAGATTTTGGAGGATATGCTGAGAGCTTGTGCGCTAGATTATGGATCTAGTTGGGACGATAATTTGCCATATGCAGAGTTCTCTTACAATAATAGCTATCAGACCAGTTTGAAGATGGCCCCTTTCGAAGCTTTGTACGGAAGGAGGTGCAGGACACCGTTGTCATGGGAAAAAGTTGGAGACCGCCAGTTGTTTGGACCAGATTTGATTAAGGAGTCTGGACAGAAGGTGAAGTTGATTCGCGATAGGCTCAAGGTAGCCCAGTCCAGACAGAAGAGCTACATAGATTCTAAACACAAGGAGACAGTTTACGAAGTCGGAGATAGAGCTTATCTTCGAGTATCCCCACTTCGAGGGATTAAGCGCTTTGGAGTTAAGGGGAAGTTAGTGCCACAATTTATAGGGCCATATCGAGTTTTGGAGCGTATGGGAGAAGTGGCCTACAAGTTGGAATTGCCAGAAGGATTGACAGGAGTTCATGATGTGTTCCACGTTTCTCAGTTGAAGAGGTGTCACGCGGAGATGGCTGACATACCTTTGAGGGACACAGTGCCATTAGAAGCAATTCAGTTGGATAACAATTTGACCTATGATGAAAAACCAGTCAAGATTCTCGAGTATGCCAGCCGAGTTACTCGCAGTAAGGTTATCAAGTTTTGCAAAGTTCAGTGGAGCCACCACACGGAGGATGAAGCCACCTGGGAGCGAGAGGAAGATTTGCTCAAGGACCACCCTCACCTATTTTCTAGCCAACCCGAATCTCGAGGGCGAGATTCATCTTAAGGGGGGTAGGTTTGTAACGTCCCAAATTTTCAATTTGGAATGTTATACATTAGATCATCATGCATATCATATTTTATTTTGTTTTTGGTTTTGATCCTAGAAAATCCTAAGCAACTCAAGGACCCACGGAGAGAGTTGGGGATTTCGTTATTTACATATTTGAGTTTTCTCAAATTATGTAAACAGGATCATTTGATTTTATGTATTTTATCATCAATTATTTCTATTACAAAAATATGAGAGAGGGAATAAAATGACTTTCCCAAAATATAGAAATATTGAGGATTTAATAAAAAAATCAAATAAGATTTATTTTGGAGTTTTCGGTATTTTTAATTGAATTTAGGAAAAAATGCGCGTTTTTCAAAGTTGTAGTTTGGGCCCAGATAAATGTTCACTTTATCGGGCTTGATTTTAGAAACCCGGGAAAATTTATTTCGTGATTTTTGGAGTCCGTTTAGTATTTCCTTTTATTTTTCTTCCGAGCAGAATTATTAAAAAAAACGCGAAACCGACTTTGGGCCGTACTCGGCCAGGACACCGCCTGGCCGGGGCCTTTATATAGCGCGCCCGAGGCCCGAGCCGAGCCAGCCCACCACCGCCGCCCTAACCCTAGCCGCCCCAGCCGCCGCCGCCGGAGCAGCGTGCCGCCCGAGGTTCGCCGCCGCCTTGTTTTCCGTGCCATTTTTTTAAAAAAATTCTGTTCGTCATTTTTCTTTTTCGTCGGATTTTTTCGCGGTTATTTTCTGATTGCGATTTCTGATCCGATTTTTGTTTTAGTGTAGCTTTTCGCTCGTTTATCAGAATCAAGCGATTCAAGCGCCTGGAGTTTCGTCTCAAAACCCTCTTTCCGAATAATCAACTTAAACATGTTTTTGCTACTGTAAAATTTGACTTAGATCCAGATTACTAGAACGAAGTTGTTTTCTTTCGCCGTTTGATTTCTTTTGCTTCTTTCGATTTGATTCTTTTTGCCAACCAGGGTTCTTAAGTTGAACTTTCTGGTTAGATCTTCTATTTGAGTTTTACTTGTGTATTAGATGAGTACTTATTGTATGCTTGTTTGTTTGTCTGCGATAGAAACCCGGAGTGCGCCGCCTGTTATTTTGAATCTCTAGGTTTCGCGGATCATCAGGAAGGCAAGTAACACTTTGATCATACCTTTTCTACAACCCAGTTTTATTGCATTAGATCAATTCTCACACATTGCATGATTAGGATCTAATTAAATTGGGGGATGGGAAGTAGATGAGGTAGTACCTATTACCTGTTTATTATCAAACCTTTGGGAGTTACTTCTACGTTTGCTTATAATGCCATCCTATGCTAGTAGACGTGGATTGGGTGAGTGAAATCCATGATAGATGTGAGATTGATAATTAATGGTTTATCTAAGGTGGCAACTTAAACACACATCTGGGTGGATTGAGGTACCTGGGGTTTCCAGGACTTGCCTGTTTTTCTTTTGGACCGCCACCCAGGCTCAAAGGGATCATGAGATTATTCATACTAGAAGCTTCCGTGTGCAGCCACAAGCCATTATGGGCTCTGGCATAGTTGACTAAGTTGTTGGAACTCTTACAGTGGTAGGCTAGCAGATGTAGGGGATGTAGGTCGTACGGTCTACCCGATCGTAAGGTGCTAGCGCTTCTGAAAGACTATGTCTCGGTCATCCGTCTTCTCAAACACCCTGTAGTGCGAGAAACCAAACGAAGGCGATCGAGTCTTGTGGGGAAAAGTGCGCAAACCTCTGCAGAGTGTAATAAACTAATCATGGTTAGCCGAGTCCCCGGTTATGGACAATCTTGAGTATCTAGTACTTGGATTTTCATGTGAATCTCAACATGTTACTCTAAAGTTAATTTTGTTGGGTTTAATGATGTTACTTTAATTGGGATTGAGAATGCTGTCAACCATTCTCAATGTTTAACAACCACCATGATAGTAATTAAATTTATTCCTTTGAAGTAGGGAAAAATTGGCTTTACACAAAAACTGTAACGATAGAGCTTTCCACCAGCCCAATATGCATATAGTATAGCTGTTGCATTTCTTTACTCTCTATGTGTTACCTTGCCAGCATATTCCATGTGCTGACCCGTTTTCGGGCTGCAACGTTAATGTTGCAGACTTTTTAGACGACGATTAAGGAGTTTTTAGGTCGTGGTTCTATACTCAGTGATGCCGTTGGAGTTGATGGATTCACTTATCTTCCAAGCCTTCCGCTGTTATCGTTATTAGATGGCCTTAAGCCATATTTATTGTAATAAGTTCTCTTTTGAGACACTCGATGTAAGAAGTGTGTGATTGCTACTCTGCTATAAATCCTCCGAGTACTGTGTGGTGCCAGCATTACTGATCCAGGGATGACACCGGAGCACAGAGATCAGACTGTTTGAGGTCTGGTCGCTACACGCCCCGAGACCGTTGCGCTAGGTGTCTCCCAGTTTTTCACCGACGTTGCCTTGTTATTTGCTTGTGTGTTGCATTTTGCCATGTCATCATGTGCATTGCATCATCATGTTTTTCAAAACTTGCATCCGTTCGGTTTTCCCCAGTTCTTTCCGTTGTCCGTTCTGAGCCTAGACACACTAGCACGTGCCTGCCGCATGTCTGAAATATTATTTTATAAGTGTCTGAAAAATGTTCTCAGAATGGGTTGAAAGTTGGTGTGTGATCTTGTTATGTTGTAGGTAGGCCGCCTGCCAAGTTTCATCGCATTCGGAGCTTGTTTGATAGCCCAACAGTTAAAGTTATAGCAGCAGTATAGTCGGTCTATCGTCGGACGTTTTCAGTCTCCGGAAACCTTGCCGGGCTGCTTTTCCGTCTCTTTCTTCTCAGCCCAACCCCCTCTCCGCACAACTCACCAAACCCCTCCTCGTGTTTCGAACCATCCGATCGAGATCAAATGGTCCGAAAACAGACTAGTTCCCCTAACCCTAGACCCCCTACCCTATTTAAGCACCCCTCGCTTCCAAATTTGGGCATTCCTAGTCTAAACCCTAACCCCCTAGCCCTCCTTCCTCGGATCTGGCGCCGCCACCTCGGAATCCATGCCCAACTGCTGCTCCGCTGCCACTTGTCGCCTCCCCGCACGCTAGCGCCGCCGCCAGGCTCGCCCTCCACCTCTCCTTGCTTGCCATGTCGCCATTAAACCTCCACCGGCGCCGTAGGCCCACCGGGCCGGAACCGTGCCGCCGCCCGCAGCGCAGGAGCGCTCGCCCCGCACCCCATGCACCTCCCGCCTCGTTCTCGTTCGGGATCAGGACTCCGCTGTCAGCAGCACGCCTCGCGGACCTCGCCGGAGCGCCGTTTTCCGTCGAGTTCGACCCGTCCATCGCCGTGCAAGTTCACCGCTTCGTCGGCCTCGTCGAACGCCATCACCCGAGCCTCCCGACGCCCGCGCCTCGCCCCCTGGCACCTGTGTTGCCCCGTCTGTCGCCGGTGAACCTCGTCGTCGCCTGGAACGGAACTCTCAGGCCATATCCACCCGGATCCGTTCCTCTCCGGTCCTCCCCGCCGCCCTCACCTGCCGGAGTCGCCGCTGCCCTGCCGTTGACTTCGGGTGCCGCCGTCCCTGTCTCCTGCTCCTGTGCCTGCGCCAGGGACGAGGAAGACAAGCTCCTCAACTCCCCTACATCGCTAGCACCATTGGACCGACCTAGCTGCTCCAAGGCCCAGCAACCGGCCTGCCCGGCCTCCTCCCACCAAACCGGGCTTGGCCCAGCTAGGTGAGCGCCAGCCCCTCCTCTCTGCTGGGCTGCCAGCCAGTTTCGGTGCTCTTCTGGTTTTTCCCTTTCAGTGATTTCTCTAATTTCCAGAGACTGCAGTTTTTACAGAAAAACCATTGTTGATCATGCATTTAATAATTCCACAACCATGCATCAGATTGAAATGTTTTATATATGAAACATGCTTAGAATTTTGTCTAGTTTCATAATCTCCAACTTTCATGCATGTTTGAAATGTTTAAATTGTTGTTTGCTTTAATATTCCCATATTTCCATGTTAAAATGATTTATTTCATAACTAAATAATCGTAGCTCCGAT
The DNA here is from genome assembly GCF_056163025.1 of Triticum urartu. Taxonomy (NCBI): domain Eukaryota; kingdom Viridiplantae; phylum Streptophyta; class Magnoliopsida; order Poales; family Poaceae; genus Triticum; species Triticum urartu. The sequence goes on along the minus strand of NC_141877.1, from coordinate 193,807,173 downwards.
TTTAATAAACGTTATATGTAAATGGGGTAGAAAAATGCCTAGTTTAACATGGTGAAATTTTCTTGCATGTTTAACAACTCTAAAATATGTTTTAGGGCAGAATAGTACCAAACCTAAAGTATGCACATGAGGATTTTCCGGACTTGTTGCTTGTTGATCCGACCTCATTTAAACTTGACTAGATAGTTAGTTTAATTATGCTTCACCTCTTGCCATGTTAATCAACATTTAATATTGTTGGGTACATAAACGAGAGAGAACTAAATAATTGATGTGGTGTTCCATCAATATGCAACTCGTTGCATATTGAGCTCCACTTAACTTGTAGTTTTGCTTGTGCATTTTGCCATTCCATGCCTCATTAAACCGAACATGCACATTATTGGGCTTTATTTTCCACTTTTATATTATTTTTGGGACTAACCTATTAACCGGAGGCCCAGCCCAGAATTGTTCTTTTTTGCCTGTTTTAGGGTTTCAAAGAAAAGGAAAAACAAACGGAGTCCAAACGGAATGAAACCTTCAGAAACGTGATTTTCTCATCAGATAAGATCCAGGAGACTTGGACCCTCCGTCAAGAAAGCCACGAGGTGCTCACGAGGGTAGGGGGCGCGCCCCCCCTTGGGCGCGCCCCTGCCTCATGGGCCCCTCCAAGCTCCACCTATATATATCCACGTACAACCAAACGATCGGGGACAGAGCCAAAAACCTAATTCCACCGCCGCAGCTTTCTGTATTCACGAGATCCCATCTTGGGGCCTATTCTGGAGCTCCGCCGGAAGGGGCATCGATCACGGAGGGCTTCTACATCATCATCCATGCCCCTCCAATGAATTGTGAGTAGTTTACTTCAGACCTATGGGTCCATAGTTAGTAGCTAGATGGCTTCTTCTCTCTTTTTGGATATCAATACAATGTTCTCCCCCTCTCTTGTGGAGATCTATTCGATGTAATATTCTTTTTGCGGTGTATTTGTTGAGACTGATGAATTGTGGGTTTATGATCCAGTCTATCTATGAATAATATTTGAATCTTCTCTGAATTCTTTTATGTATAATTGGTTATCTTTGCAAGTCTCTTCGAATTATTAGTTTCGTTTGGCCTACTAGATTGGTTGTTCTTGCCATGGGAGAAGTGCTTAGCTTTGGGTTCTATCTTGCGTGTCCTTTCCCAGTGACAGAAGGGGCAGCAAGGTACGTATTGTATCTTTGCCATCGAGGATAACAAGATGGGGTTTTTATCATATTGCATGAAACTATCCCTCTACATCATGTCATCTTGCTTAAGGCCTTACTCTGTTTTTAACTTAATACTCTAGATGCATGCTCGATAGCGGTCGATGAGTGGAGTAATAGTAGTAGATGCAGAATCGTTTCGGTCTACTTGTCTCGGACGTGATGCCTATAAACATGATCATACCTAGATATTCTCATAACTATGCCCAATTCTGTCAATTGCTCAACGGTAATTTGTTCACCCACCGTACAATACATATGCTCTTGAGAGAAGCCACTAGTGAAAGCTATGGCCCCCGGGTCTCTTTCTCATCATATCAATCTCCATCACTTTATTATTGCTTTGCTTTTACTTTGCTTTTACTTTATTTACTTTGCATCTCTATACCAATAATACCAAAAAATTATTTATCATCTCTATCAGATCTCACTTTCGTAAGTGACTGTGTAGGGATTGACAACCCCTAAGCGCGTTCGTTGCGTTGAGCTATTGTTTTTGTGTAGGTACGAGGGACTCGAGTGTAGCCTCCTACTGGATTGATACCTTGGTTCTCAAAAACTGAGGGAAATACTCACGCTACTTTGCTGCATCATTCCTTCCTCTTCGGGGAAATCCAACGCAGTGCTCAAGAGGTAGCAACCATACCCTCGAAATCACTTCTATCTTTGCTTGCTAGTTGCTCGCTCTATTGCTATGCCGCGATACCTACCACTTAGTATATCATGCCTCCCATTTCGCCATGTCATCCTCTAACCCACCTTTCCTAGCAAACTGTTATTTGGCTATGTTACCGCTTTTGCTCAGCCCCTCTTATAGCGTTGCTAGTTGCAGGTGAAGATGAAGTTTGTTCCATGTTGGAACATGGATATTGTTAGGATATCACAATATATATTATTTACTTTGATGCATCTATATACTTGGCAAAGGGTGGAAGGCTCAACCTTATGCATGGTGTTTTGTTCCACTCTTGTCGCCCTAGTTTCTGTCATACCGGTGTTATGTTCCTTGATTTTGCGTTCCTTACATGGTTGGGTGTTATGGGGACCCCTTGACAGTTTGCTTTGAATAAAACTCCTCCAGCAAGGCCCAACCTTGGTTTTACCATTTTCCTCACCACCACCTAAACTTTTCCCTTGGGATTCACTCTCCCGGGCCAGTGCTTGTCTAGGTGTTGGTCTGAACCTGTCAGCCGCTGGTGTCCACCAGGAGCAACTCTGGGCTGGCCTACCAGAAGTTTGGACAATCAGGTGTGCCCTGAGAACGAGATATGTGCAGCTCCTATCGGGACGTCGGCACATCGGGCGGCTTTGTTGGTCTTGTTTTACCATTGTCTAAATGTCTTGTAACCGGGATTCCGAGACTGATATGGTCTTCCCGGGAGAAGGAATATGCTGCGTTGACCGTGAGAACTTGTGACGGGCTAAGTTGGGACACCCCTGCAGGGTTTTGAACTTTCGAAAGTCGTGCCTACGGTTATGGGAAGGTGGGAATTTATTAATGTCCGGTTGTAGAGAATTTGACACTTAGCTTAATTAAAATGCATCAACCGCGTGTGTAGCCATGATGGTCTCTTCTCGGCGGAGTCCGGAAAGTGAACACGGTTCCTTGTGTTATGTTTGAATGTTAGTAGTTTCAGGATCACTTCTTGATCACTTGTTGCTTCACGACCGTTGCGTTGCTTCTCTTCTCGATCTTATTTGCGTAAGTTAGCCACCATATATGCTTAGTGCTTGCTGCAGCTCCACCTCACTACCCTTCCATACCCATAAGCTTAAATCGTCTTGATCTCGCGGGTGTGAGATTGCTAAGTCCTCGTGACTCGCAGATACTTTGAAACAGTTGTAGGTGCCGTTGATACCAGTACATGTGATGCAACCCAGGTCAAGTGGGAGCTCCATGAAGATCTTGTTCGTTGTTTTGTTTTGTTTCCTGTTGATCAGTAGTGGTGCCCAGTTGGGATGATCGGGGATCTAGCATTTGGGGTTGTCTTCTTTTATTTTGGTTCCGTAGTTGGACCTTGATTGTATTCTAGATGATGTATGTTTAACTTGTATTTGTGTGAAGTGGCGAGTGTAAGCCATCTTATTCAGTACATGGGATGTGTATAGATTACCCCTCTTGCGACAGGCCTACCATGCGGCTATGCCTCTAAGTCGTGCCCCAACACGTGGGAGATATAGCCGCATTGTGGGTGTTACAGGGTAATACATCGTTATCATTCTCAACAACTTCATTCATGACACCTTTGATACTCATGTATGAGAAATAAATTTTAGTGATTGAGTTACTTTATTTGACTTTATGTTGTTCAGGAGGGGAGGCTGGAAGGCGGGACGGCCAGCAGCAGCTTCTGTTCTGGGATGCGTGGATCTGGAGATACTGGAGCAGGGGAACGGAAACATCACCTCCGCAACGACATTTCAAATAGCCAATTTACCTTTCTCCCTAAAGATTTCGTACTCTGCTGTCAGTATCACTGGTCTTGGGGTTTAGATTTTGTTAATATCAAAATCTGGGTAGTTACTAGCAAACGAGTTGTTGATCTATTTATTCAGTAAAGTTCATTTATGCTATGTTCTTCATTCAAGCTTTAGATTCTATCCTTCATTAAATGGCAATGATATTCTCCAAAACATACTAATGTCAGAAATCCTGCGACCCAACAGGATGGTTTGCCAAGTGATGTGAGCTCTACTCAGTGTGTGGTAGATGTTCATTAGGATTGCTAACAAGATTTGATATGTAGGTGTAGGTCAAATTTTGCAAAATTATCGCTCTGCAAGTACAAAATTACATGTAGGCAATTTTATGGTTTTTCTGAGATTAAAGATTCAAGCATGAATGTGAATATAGTTCCTCGGATTTTTTGCTGACATGTTTTCTTATATTTACTTCTCTTTGTATGATATTGGAATTTATATGCTTACTTAACTGTTCAAAGATATTTGTTTTGTTTGTCTATTGGAAGTTACCACATTAAGCTTGAGTCCATGTGATTTGACACGCTCTTTGGAACATAATAAAACTTAGCACTATAGTACAGTTTGGTGGTTAAACTACTCCATACCTCGACATTCTAATAATCTGATAATAAGGATAGTTATCATTGGTCGTGCAAGATTACTTTCAGAAAATTGGTGGCTTGCTATTGTTGTACTTCACAATTTCTGTTGTTTCTGTTTATATTACCTTTTTTATTTACATCAATCTGCAAAACATAACTAATAGCATAACTGGAACTTCTGTTTTTGTTGTTTACAGAGTAAACATAATCTGATGTGACAGCTCCTGAATTAATGTCACATAAGGAAACAACTGACTTGGAGGAGTTGATACAAGTTGATCACATCCTCATGTGTCTTTGCATGTTGCAACAGAGGCAGTATACTTTTTTTATAGCAAAACATTCTGGCTTTAGATAGAAGAACTTATTTCCTGTTACTTACCTCGGTACATAATGGCAGCCGTCACACAAAATGAAGTTGGGGGCACTTGAGATGTACTGACCACTCCTTAGTCCCAAGAACGGGAGTAAGAATTTTTCTCAAGTTCTACTATTGTATTGTACTAGAAGTCTGTTCATCAAACTATCTTGTCAACCATTTGCAATTAACCCTCAAACATCTCACATTTTTTTGACATCGTCCAACATCTGACATATTTCTTGGCAGCTGCCTTCTACCTTCTGCCTTCTGCCCCTACCCTTCACCCTTTTCAGATAGATTTTTTTGTGAATACCCTTTCCTGATAGCTATGTCCCCGATCTGCATCAGAACAAGAGAAATGGGCAGATGATCTATTGGCCACAGAGGCATTACTTCCTGCAATTGACCATATGATCAATCAAGGGCCAGAAAAAATACAAACATTTCAATGAATTTACCGTCCACCAAGTAAACTATGTAATTTGTGAGTTGGGAAGATGAAAGAAGAAGAAGAAATATGATTTAACGACAAAAAATAAGTCAACAATGTCATATAATGTGCATGAGGATTTGGTACACGTTTCACATAAGAATATGTATGCCTTCAAGCCTAATTTTCGTGCCTTGCATGTTGTGTTCTTTTAGATATTTTTTCTCCCATTGCAACGCACAGGAATTTTTTTTCTATGTATAAACTAAGCAGGATAGCACATGCAATTTAACCAGATTGGAAGAATTACAATCTAGACACTATATGCAACATGCAACCAAATATCACGCTGCCAAGTTAGAGCAAGCACCTGTGATGGTGGTGTAGGGGAAATGCGGTCATCAACTACAAAGCTACGTTGAGTATCTTCATCTAGCATTGTTGTTTCTTGAGAATCATATGGGGAGGCTGACACTGCTGTCGGTGTTCTGGGAACTAGGGTACCTAGACTTGCCTGCCTGCGGCCCACAGTGTGGCTCCGTCAACGGCCTGGTACGGCCCAGCTTCATCATCGACAACACAAGACCCTCGCGATGTGGATGACGCCAAGACCTCCAGAGGGAGCAGCCTCCCTAGGCTGGCTCCTCAGGAGAGGAGATTCCTATGCAAGCACCCATCTCATGACGTCCAGATGACGTAAGCCACAATGACCATGGCCAGGCGGGTGTAGTACAACAGGTTGCCTCTATGGTGCTAAAGAGACAAGCGCAGGCGCGGAGTCTCAAGGAATTAGCCAAAGGTTTCCATTTTTGTGCTACAAGACTGAGACTGCGAGGATGGCAGGACGGAGGGCATCACCGAGCCCACCATGACATCACGATCAGAAGCTTTGCAGTTGAAGACCACCTTTTGTCAGGATAAGATGTACTATTTGTCTTCCTTGAAACTTGGTCGTGGTGGGATCCCTTCCCGTCTTCATTATGGGGGAAGAGGACCAATGCCACTATAAATATAGATTAGCCACCACCACAGAAGGGGCGGATCCATCTGAACCCTCACTAGCTCACACCAACACAGGAGATCTGTTCTTCATCTGTATTAGTTCATCCTAAGCCCACCGCGAGGCTAATCCACCACAAAAAGGAGTAGGGTCTTATACCGCAAGGTGGCCCGAAACTGGGAAAACTGCCGTGTCTCTTTCCTTCCTATTCATTGAGCTAGGTTGTGGGAGCTCTGAGTTGGTATGGTGGGGAGATTCAGTTCTTCGCATGCACCCTAGAGTTCAAATCTTTCTTGGGTCTGCGGAGCCCTGAATCCGACATTTGGCGTTCTAGGTAGGGGGCACCGAAGATTCACCTCCTCATCCGCTGTACCGCGCCCTCGCCATTCGGAACCGATGGCGGGCTCGCTCCACCGGCCGGGCCGACGGGCACGTTCAAAAGCGCTGCAGGCCACCGGGCATTCTCTCCCTCCTTGCGGCAAGTGCAATGGCCGCCGAAGTGCAGGCCGGAGCTGGCACCTTGATATGATGCCACGGTGGATCCGGCAGCGTTCCTCCCAGCATATGAGCAGGTGGTCTAGGCAGCCAGCGGCGACGACAAGGTCACGGCGAATTGGCTCTCCATGGACATTACAGGCGGGCCACGTGCCTGGCTCCTTGGCTTGCCGGAGTCCTCGGTGGCCTCCTGGGAAGAGCTGCGCGGCCTCTTCATCGCGCGCTTCGTGGCACTGGCACCCCACGCCGTCGCGGCCATCCTTGGCGGATCGCAAGCGCCAGCATCAGACCACCACGTCAAGCAGTTCTTCCGCCAGGTGGGCACCGCCCATGCGCGGCGGCGAGCCCCTCCGGGCTGGGTGGCACCCAAGGCCGACCTCACCTTCGACTCAAGGGACCACCCTGAGACCACGGTCAGCACTGGCGCGCTCCCCATGCTTTGCACACCCACCATCTGCAACGTAGCGGTCACCACGACTCTCATCGACGGCGACACTAGACTTAATGTCCTCTCTGTGGTGGCGTTCGGCCTGCTACATGTGCCTTACAGTCGACTCCTCCCGACCAAGCCTTTCTCTGGGTCGTTGATGGCTCCACTTGCCCTCAGGGGCAGATCTGCCTCACTGTCACCTTCGGCATGCGCAACAACTATCGCACTGAGTTCATCGACTTCGACATCGCCCGCATCGGCCTTCCGTACAACACCATTCTCGGATATCCAGCCTTGGCCAAGTTCATTGTGGCCACTCATCCTACCTAAAACCTCATGAAGATGTCAGGAAGTAGCTGTGTCCTCACCGTGGTGGGATATACAAAGTACGTGCTCGCGGCCCTCAAACACGTCTTCAGGAGTGCGATGGCCGCGCGGCCGAGCGCCGGGGGCGTTCCGGAGGGCCCGAGCACTGCGCCAGCAAAGAAGAAGCAGTTGTTCTCTCAAGATCAGGCCGAGACGAAGCAGGTGCCGGTCGACGAGGATGGGGGATCGGGCCTCACATTCACCATAGGCGCTAGTCTCCCTATAGACCAGGAAGAGGCGCTAGTCAGCTTCTGGCATGCGAACAAGGACGTGTTCACATGGCAAGCGGTGGACCTAGTCGGGGTTCCGCATGGGGTAATCGAGCACCACCTGATGGTATGCCCCAATGCGTGCCTAGTAAAACAAAAGGCGTGGTGGCAAGCCCCGAAGAAGCAGTCGTTCATCGTCTAAGAGACCTGCAAGCTGCAGGAAGGCGGCGTCATTCAGGAGGTGGGGCTTCCAGATTGGATGGGAAACGCGGTTATTGTCCCAAAGAAGGGCAGGAAGGAGCGCATGTTCGTCCATTTTACCGACCTCAACAAGGCTTGCTCGCAGGACTCTTTCCCTCTCCCGCACATCGACCAGATCGTCGACTCCTCTGCCGAGTGCGATCTACTGTGCTTCTTGGACGCCTTCTCAGGCTACCACCATATCATGATGGCGGTGCAGGATGTTGAGAAGACCGCCTTCTTGACCCCATGCAGGGTGTACTTCTACACCTGCATGCCCTTTGGGTTGCGCAATGCTGGAGTGACCTTCCAGTGGATGATGCACATCGCTTTAGGTCAGCAACTTGGGAGGAACACCAAGGCGTACATGACATAGTGGTGAAGTCTTGGGAGGCGAGAACCCTTGTCGAAGATCTAGAGGAGACATTTGCTAGCCCGTGCAAGGCGAACCTATGGCTTAACCCGGAAAAGTGCGTGTTTAGCGTCCCGTCTGTCAAGCTGCTGGGCTTCCTGGTGTCACACAGAGGGATCGAGGCCAACCCAGAGAGATTCAAGGCCATAGAAGGAATGAGCCCGCCACAAACCCTCAAGGAGATGCAAAAGCTGGCGGGTGATGACCCACAAGTATAGGGGATCTATCATAGTCCTTTCGATAAGTAAGAGTGTCGAACCCAACAAGGAGCAGAAGGAAATGACAAGTGGTTTTCAGCAAGGTATTCTCTGTGAGCACTAAAATTATCGGTAACAGATAGTTTTGTGATAGTATAAATCGTAACGGTTAACAAGTAAATAAAGTAACTAAGGTGCAGCAAGGTGGCCCAATCCTGTTTGTAGAAAAGGACAAGCCTGGATGAACTCTTATATAATGCAAAGCGCTGCTGAGGTCACACGGGAATTACTGTCAAGCTAGTTTTCATCATGCTCATATGATTTGCATTCGTTACTTTGATAATTTGATATGTGGGTGGAATGGTGCTTGGGTGCCGCCCTTCCATGGACAAGCCTCCCACTTATGATTAACCCCTCTTGCAAGCATCCGCAACTACGAAAGAAGAATTAAGGTAAACCCAACCATAGCATGAAACATATGGATCCAAATCAGCCCCTTACGAAGCAATGCATAAACTAGGGTTTAAGCTTCTGTCACTCTAGCAACCCATCATCTACTTATTACTTCCCAATGGCTTCCCCTTGGCCCAAATAATGGTGAAGTGTCATGTAGTCGACGTTCATATAACACCACTAGAGGAGAGACAACATACATCTCATCAAAATATCGAACGAATACCAAATTCACATGACTACTTATAACAATACTTCTCCCATGTCCTCAGGAACAAACATAACTACTCACAAAACATATTTATGATAAAGATCAGAGGAGTATTAATTATCATTAAGGATCAGAAAATATAATCTTCCACCAGATAAACCAACTAGCATCAACTACAAGGAGTAATCAACACTACTAGCAACCCACAGGTACTAATCTGAGGTTTTGGTACCAATGTCGAATAAAAAAGATGGACTAGGGTTTGAGAGGAGATGATGCTGGTGAATATGTTGATGGAGCTTGACCCCCTCTCGATGAGAGGATCGCTGGTGATGACGATGGCTTCGATTTCCCCCTCCCGGAGGGATGTTTCCTTGACAGAACAGCTCCGCCGGAGCCCTAGATTAGTTCTGCCCAGGTTCCGCCTCGAGACGGCGGTGCTTCGTCCCAAACGTTTCCTTCTTATTTTTTCCAGGCCAAAACACACCATATAGCCAAAGATAGGCACGGGAGACCTGCCAGGGGGCCCACAAGGACCCGGGGCGCACCCTCCACCCTTGTGGCTGGCTCGTGGCCCCCCTCTGGTACTTTCTTCGCCCAATATTTTTTATATATTCCAAAAAAATTCTCCATGGAGTTTCAAGACTTTTGGAGTTGCGCAGAATAAGTCTATAATATTTGCTCCTTTTCTAGTCTAGAATTCCAACTGCCGGCATTCTCGCTCTTCATGTAAACCTTATAAAATAAGAGATAAAAGGCATAAGTATTGTGATATAATGTGTAATAACAGTCCATAATGCTATAAATATCAACATAAAAGCATGATGCAAAATGGACATATCAACTCCCCCAAGCTTAGACCTCGCTTGTCCTCAAGCGAAACCCAATATCGAAAAATATGTCCACATGTTTAGAGATAGAGGTGTCGATAAAATAAAATACGGACATGAGGGCATCATGATCATCTTTAGAACAACAACATATAATGCCATATAATTTGTTATGCTAAAGTAACAACTCATTCACAAGATAGATTATGAATCGGAAACTTCATTGAAAACATACAACTATGATCTCCGTCATTGAAGCAATTGAAATTTATCGTAACATCGGGAAGAGTCAATTAAAGAGCTTTTTAAAAGTCCACATACTCAACTATCATTTAATCTTTCACAATTGCTAACACTCACGCGCTACTTAGGGGTACAAAGCTTCGATCGGACACAGAGAAAGATAGGGGCTTATAGTTTCGCCTCCCAACCTTTTACCTCAAGGGTAATGTCAAAAATAATACTTTATAATAACCTACATCCGAGTGGAAACATATATCTGGATCTCTCGAACATATAGTGCTTGCCAAAGGAAAAAAGTGTAAAAAGTAAAGGTGATGATCACCATGACTCTTGTATAAGGATAGAAGATAAAAGTACAAGATAGGCCCTTCGCAGAGGGAAGCAAAGGTTGTCATGCACTTTTATGGTTGGATGCACAAAATCTTAATGCAAAAGAACGTCACTTTATATTGACGCTTGTGATAAGGACCTTTATTATGCAGTCTGGTGCTTTTATTTCTTCCATATCACAAGTTCGTATAAAAGCTTATTTTCTTCACACTAAAAGATCATTCAAATTTAGAGAGCAATTGTTTGCGATGATCAAGGTGAACACAAATGATTCGGCGTAACAAGATGTGTGTGATACCCGATAAACAGGTCGGTAATCAGAATTGTGTGCGATCATTATAGACAGCCCATACGGTCTTTTTTGTGAATTGTGTGCTCGTCAGGGCACACAGTTCAACAAACCAACCTTTGGGAGATAATGTAGAAGATCTCTGTCGAATACTTATTACTAACTGTCTGCGATGAGATTGAGAAGATAAACAAAGATAACAAATTAATATGAGGGAATCAAAACAGAGATATGTACAGTCTGCTTAATTTAGTCGTTCTTCTTGTTGTTGTTATTGTTGGATGGCCCCACGACATCGTCTTGGTGAGGATGCTTCTTGCTGCTGACGGTTGGCTTTTCATCGCCGCCACCATCCTCATCGTCGTTGCTGTCGTAGTCATCCTCCTCCTTGTTCGACCATTCGCCCTCATCATCATTGTCGTCCTCTTCTCCATCCTCTGACGGCTCCTCGTCCATCTGGCTGTCGTCTACCGACTCCGGAGGCGGTGTCCCTTCCATGATCCGGATATTATAGAGGTCTCACTGTTACCCCATTCCGTGACGGCATTTGGAACCGACGCCAAGTGAGTGTGGGCGATAGGGGGGTCCTACCCACACGACCCAAAAACCATCGGGGATATGCCCTCCTGGCACACACGCTTGGCAAAATGAGGTCGTGTGCGACCGGCGAGCGCTCAGATACGGAAATACGTACAATAGAGTAAAAAATACAATTATACGGCGCAATTGTTTCTGGTTGCAAGTACATTCCACACAGTTAGTCCCTGCTAAACGTTTCCGTTCATATGTACATCCCACACAGTCGCTCCAAGGAAAACATTTCCGTTCATAGGTACATCACACACAATTTTTCCCGTTAAATAATTTACATTATTGAATGTATCACACACGGTCCATAGAAGAAACTGTGTGGCAAAGGATGTCCATCACACACAATTTTTATCTGGTAAATGTTTGCGCAAGGTGGCCTAACGCAAACAGTTTTCAAGAGAAAGTCGTTTGTGATTGTTCATTGATCCAACACGGTTTATTTCTAGAAACTGTGTGCGTTGCCTGAGGTCATCGCCCACTGTATTTTTCCAACAACCATTTGCAATAGCAATACCCAATTAGCAGACTAATTCGCCATCAGCAGGATAATTGCCCTATTATTAATAATCCATTTATTAATCTAATTGACATTCATATTAAGCACATAATATATTTCAGTTCCATAATACGGAAGTAGAATTTCATAATTGAAATACATAAGAGTACAACATGATATAGCTTCAGCACTCAGCTACCCGATTACACAACTACACCAGCACCAAGTTTCACATGCAACATGTAGAACCTTTCGAAATTTGCATCATAGATGGTATATAGACAAATGCATCTCATCTGGAAAACTGCTGAAGCGGAAGCCAAATATTGAGCCTTCATTCATGTTGAAGGTCTTTGCAACTTTAGGCCAGTGCCTGTGGATGATTGACCGTCCGTCCTACGTCCTCTTCAGGAACACTTCAATATTGAACCATGGGTGTTGTATGAAAACCTTCCTCGCCTCCTGACCATAGAGGTGGGTTGAGAGGTAATCATTAGTGAACTACTTTGGAAAGGTGCATAAATATCTTCTCTATGGGGCAAAGGAATAAAAAGGCAGGGTATAATAGTTAGTACCATCTTGTAGTGAATTGGTGTCTTCTTCATTCTGCACACAAAGATCTTGCTGTTTTTTGTCGCTAATTTCTTTATCCTAGCAATCTTTCTGAGTTTCTTGATTTGATTGATATTCATGGACAACTCATTTCCTCATATGCAAAATGGGTCGAATAGTGGGTCAAAACCTCTAACAGCAGGGACTACATGTGCAAGACCAAGTTGTTAAAAAACAAAATATTAGAAGGGAACCACTAGGGATCAGACTACTGATCCCTAGCATCACATCAGACCAGCCCATAAACATAGGATTAGTACGTGAATGGACGGTAGATCTCTCTACCGAATGTCCAGCTTTTATTACGTGATTCATAATTGATCCCGAAACTAATGCCCGTAGCCAGACTTGCTATGTGATTCCGCCACTGATCCCTAAAAAACGTATGTAGCCAGCCTTGCTTCTTATAACGTGTCCATGTAGCCAGCATTCGCTTCCTAAACGTATCCATGCTGCATCTACTTCAAACGCTGAACTAAGTTCAGAATGTCTCATCCAATACAGGTAAATGTTTTTACACTTTTGATTTAGAAAGAAAAAAACCAAAGATAAATTTGCTTAAATTGCTTTGATCTAATAAAAATATGTATCTTGTGTAACACTTGAATTTTCTTTCCAAGACAATAGTTTTTTTTTGCTTCCATCAAGGACACAATCTACTTCTTTTGTGAGTGAAATTTGATTGGACCTAACAAAAATTTGTATTCAAGAACTATGCTTCCATGTATCAAAATCTTGCATCCAAGTATTTGTTTTTGCAAGGGAAATTTTGAGTCCCATCAATTACTCTTTTTATTATACATGTGTTTCCCCCACAAGAATTTTTTGCTTCCATCCACTACACAAGTGTTTCCACTGTAACAGTAATTTGCTTGTAACCCAACGTATGTTTTCTGCACTTTGTCCGTACATACAACACATGTTTCGAAAATGCTACAAGTTAGCTTCCTTCTAGACACAAATAGTACAGTGCTTCCTAAGTTCATATTGTTTATTTTCTAAAGACTATGGACTTGATTCCCTTCATCTAGCAGGGTGGTCATGCTCATTGGGAGGTAGATCCACATTTGGCCATGCTTCTTAGTGCCTGCACTAGTTGCCTCCATATATACCTATATCACTGACACTGGTCGACCCTGAAGAGAGCACACACAACTGCTTGAAGCATGCATCGGTTAGGCATGATGCATATGTATCAGATGTAGGAAGCAACAAATGTTAGTATATGTACCCGCAGTACTGATGAAGAGAAAGCTTACATGAGAATGATACAGACAAAATTTGGAAGCTATAACCATGGAAGCAAACTACCTAAAACGAAGAAACATATGTACGGAGTATAATATGGCAGAATGTCATGTTTCAATGGTGATAACAAGGACAATTACTAAATTGTAAAATAAGATGCATGAAGCATTTGTAGCAAATACTATCAATGAAACTAGAATGTGCATCCAAAAAAATTCAGAATTTGCTTCCATAAAATAAAACGTGGAATCTAGGCGCAGTTCCGAAACATGTGTTTCAATGTCTAGCAGATGGTCACCATGCTCCATTTTCGAAGTTGGTCGTGCTTCATTACAATCATAATCGTGCTTCTATTTGATGGCTAACGTGTGTCCTTCAATGCTGGCCATGCAGGGTAGTTGTTCTTCATTCCGATATTGACCATGCTTCCTTGTGATGGTAGTTGTGCTTCCTTCATATGGTGGCATGCTTCTTTATATCGGAAAACTTTGTTTTTGCCACTCTAGCTTTTGCCTACTTTCCTTATGCCAATCTAGATTTTGACATATAACTTTTTCCACTCTTAGTTTTGACAATACATTACAAATGCCATTCAGTGGCAAAAGCAATAACTTTTCATTTCACTTTTGCCACTCTAGATTTTGATTTTTGACAATGTATCGCAATTGCCACTCTAAAATTATTGCTTTTTCCACAGAATGGAAATTGTGATGTATTGTCAAAAAATAAGAGTGGAAAAGTGAAATGTCAAATTCTAGAGTGGCATAAGCAAAGTGGTCAAAAGCTAGAGTGGCAAAAACAAAGTTTTCCCTCTTTATATCGTCGTGGTTATCGGCTTCAGAAGGACATGGTTGGAGCGGCACTGCAGCAACGATGCACCATTAGTCAAGATATCCTTTATAGAAAAGTAGTACAACTGAATATCAATTAAAACTAAGTCAACCCAAGACATGAGCCACTGTTTCGTGCAGCTGGCCAGGCATGCTCCCATCACTGTCAAGAAGGCATGGAACTAAGAAAGCAATCTCATGTTGCTTGGTGATTGACCGATGCCTATTCGGCCTCCAGATGGGCATCACGACCACCTACTAATCTACCACATAAGAATCAACCATTAGAGAATTAAATCATTGTAATATGGCCAACAAAATCAGTGGGGAACACGCATTGAATCAACTACCATTTGTGATGTGACCGCTCACCATGGGATCGGCCATCAAACTTCTCGCTCACGGTCACCGGTGCCCACTCTTGTTGGCCGCATCAGATTGCGGTCGTGATGTCTTGGAGAATTAGCACCTCGGCAGAACACATCCATCAGTGTCATGGAGGTGGACAAGACGATCCGGTGGGGAGGAGTAGGGGAAAGGGGCTGGCCGGTGAGGTGGTCGTGCTGCTTGACGATGATGACAGGAGAGGGAGGCGGGTCCATGCAAGGTAGGCCTAGAAGCCGATCTGGGCGAGGCGAGCTCGGCATTGTGCGCACAGTTGGTGGCGAGTGGAGTCAGGAGGGATAGGAGGTGATTGATTAGGGAGAGATTACATGCGGGGTTTGCGGGATGTTATTTCCGGCCGAAGGGATTTTCGTTTTTTTACATAGCAAGCACATTCCGTGAGCGTTAGGTTCAAGCTGAATCGACGGCCATTGACTGGTCTGGCGCTCGTCTCCTAGTACACTACAGATAGGAAGTGTTTCCCATATTAGAATGGTTCCTACAATTGCACAAGAATGTGCTATTAGACAACGCACCGTGCACGTGCTAACCTCGATTGTAAACCTAGTGCTTCCCATTGTTTCCCTGCAACATATATGCAACATATATAAGGTAGTTAGTCATCAGGTTAAGTATTTAGTACAGCCAAATTGAACATGATATACAATAACAAAGTGCACTCAGAACTATTGAACATCGCATTGCAGAATTGAACCAAACAGTTAACTAAACACCACAACACAAATGAACCAAACGTTAACTGAGCACCACATTGCACAATGTATAACCAAACCAAGCATGCTTGAAAACTTGGAAATATAGCAATTGTATTCGTTTCTCATGTATTTTGTAAAGATAAATTCGACTTATTTCTCACATGGAAGACAATACAAAATTGCAGCCTGAAGAATTGAACATCACATTTGCAGAATTGAACCAAATAGTTAACTTAAGACGACAACTAATTAACAAAACAGCTAATAAGTGAGCACCACACTGCACGACATATAGAACATATACACTAGAGCAATAGATTGCATGGTAAAATTAGATAGCAGAATTCACTAGAATTTGTGAAGGAAAGGCAGGAGCAGCACACGCAGCGGGTAAACCGAGCATGCTTAACCGACGTAGCTAGCAAATGGCAAGGTGCTCCTCCAAGATCTGGGGGTCGGCACGAATGGCAGCCATCACGACCTTATCCGCGCGTGCGGCCGCGATTTGCTTCTCCGCTGCCAAATGCTCCTTGAGATCCTGGCTATACTACGTGCATCATGGCTTAGGGCCGCGCTTATTTGTTGGAGGGGTCGGTGATTTGGGTGGAAGGTGTCGCGGTCGCGCCGGCGATCAGGGCATGTGGGATGTGGAAGGAGGAGGAGGATGGGGGTCGGGTGTGGATTACCTGCCTGGATAGACGAGACCGAGCAGCATGAAGGAGGGTCGCCGACGAGGAGGCGGCGCTGCAAGAAAGGAGTGGAGTTTTCAACTTGGAAAGGAAGGCGGAAATAGGGGAAATGTGGCTTTTGGTATGGGGGAGGGGACGGGGATGTAGATATTTTTGTGGAAGCCGAAAATTTGGAATCGCTTCAGCGAAAAAACTGGCACGCAAAGTGTCATCAGACACGGTCCCTTATTCAGAACTGTGTATGATATGTGAACATCACAAACGATTCAAATAGCTTAACCCGTGTGTGATGAGTTTGAACATGAAAAATTTTGGTTCGAATTTCAATGGTTACAATTGTCATCCACGTCATTGCATAATTTGGGTACACAAAGGAGACTAACTTCTTAATCGAGCAAGTAAAGCAATTAAACAGAGCTAGCTGACCTAAACATTACTCTAGCAAATTAAAACCGACGCTCTTAATTAAACAAAACAAAGAGTACTACTATGGCTGGTGCTCCTCGATCTCCGCCGTCGCCTCCATGTCCAGCTCGCGTCCGACGGTCTCCTTGGGAAGGGGCTCCATGGCATCGATCACACGATACTCGGCAAGCATCTCGCCATCCGCGTCCGCCATCTCTTTGGAAAAGGACGCCAAGAGCTAGGCATGGGCTGATGCGATCTGGGCTTGGACGGGCTCTGTCGTTGCAAGGTATGCGGCGGAGGAACGAACGGCTGCTCGAACGCTTTCGGCGATTGCCAGCTCTTCGGCTGTGGGTTGCCAACCATTGTTGGAGAAGCTTCGTTCGATTTGTGCAGTGACCGCGAGGAGCTGGGCATGGGCTCCTTCGACATGGTCGTGGGAGGCCCCCATCAGGGTTAACGCCGCCGCTGTGGAACGGATAGCTGTTGTGCAGCTCTCGCAAGTTGTTATCCCCGAGCCAGATGTTGCTGCCGCCACCTGAGAAGCAACAACGGCCATTTGGGTTGCCATGGCTGCTCGGTCGCAGATTGCGGCCACGCTCATCCATCTTGTTAGAAAGAGCATTGTAACGCCCATGATGCGGTTATAGCTCACACGTGTCGAGGCACGACTTAGAGACATAACTACATAGTGGTTTTTTCGCAAGAAGGGTCATCTTAAGAAACATCCCATGTAATGAATAAGACAGGGATAAATAGAGTTGGCTTACACTCGCCACGTCACACAATACATAAATAATTCATACATCATCCAAAATACGCTGATAGACTGACTACAGTCAAATCCAAATGAAAAAGGAAGATAAACACCAAATGCTAGATCCCCGATCGTCCCAACTGGGCTCCACTACTGATCATCAGGAAACGACACATAGTAATGACCAAGTTCTTCGTGAAACTTCCACTTGATTTCGGTAGCATCACCTACACTGGTATCGTCGGCACCTGCAACTGTTTTGGAGGTATCCGTGAGTCACAATGACTCAGCAATCTCACACCCGCGAGATCAAGACTATTTTAGCTTATGGGTTGGATAAGGTAATGAGGTGGAGCTGTAGCAAGAACTAAGCAAATATGGTGGCTAACATACGCAAATAAGAGTAAGATGAGAAGCTATGCAACGATCGTGAAGCTAGAAGTGATCCTGAAACGACTTATGTTCAAACATAACCCAAAAACCGTGTTCACTTCCCGGACTCCGCCGAAAAGAGACCATCAGGTGTCAAGTTCTCTACAACCCGATATTAACAAATTCCCATCTGCCACATAACCGCGGGAACAGCTCTCGATAATTTGTACCCTACAAGGGTGTCCCAACTTAGCCCATTACAAGCTCTCATGATCAACAAAGGATATTCCTTCTCCCGGAAAGACCCGATCAGTCTCAGAATCCTGGTTAGAAGACATTTCGATAATGGTAAACCAAAACCAGCAAGACTGCCCGAATGTGCCAATAAATCCTGATAGGAGCGGCACATATCTCGTTCTCAGGGCACACTCGATAGGTCAAGCTACAAGTAAAACCAACCCTCAAGTTTCCCCGAGGTGGCCCCACAGGTTGCCCGGTTCGGTATACACTCAGAGGAGCACTGGCCCGGGGGGGGGGTTAAAATAAAGATGACCCTCGGGTCTGCAGAGCCCAAGGGAAATTTATAGGTTGTTAGGAAAATGTAAAACCATGGTTGGGCCTTGCTGGAGGAGTTTTATTCAAAGCAGACTGTCAAGGGGGTCCCATAACCCCAACCGCGTAAGGAACACAAAATCAAGGAACATAACACTAGTATGATGGAAATTAGGGCAACAAGAGTGGAACAAAACACCAGGCATAAGGCCGAGCCTTCCACCCTTTACCAAGTATATAGATGCATTAATTAAGTAAGAGATAAAGTGATACCCCAACATATCCATGTTCCAACATGGAACAACCTGCAATGGCACCTGGAACTAGCAACACTATAAGAGGAGCTAAGCAAAAGCGGTAACTTAGCCAAACAACGGTTTGCTAGGAAGGTGGATTAGAGGCTTGACATGGCAATATGGGAGGCATGATAAACAAGTGGTAGGTAGCGCGACATAGTGATAGAATGAACAACTAGCAAGCAAAGAGAGATGTGATGTCGAGGGTAATGGTCATCTTGCCTGCAAAGTTCTTAGAGTTATCGAAAGCTTGATCCTCGTTAGTGAACTCAACAGGTTCCTCGTTCACGAACTCGTCTCCCAGCTCTACCCAAAGCAAAAGCACAAGCAACGGAACAACAATCAATCACGGTGCAATGCACAAACAACATGGCGCAATACATGGCATGGAATGCAAGATATGATATGCAATGCATATGCATGCTCCGAACGGAAAGAATGATCAAGGCATCAACTTTTCATAAAAAGTATGCCGCTGGAAAGATGAGGTGATTTCGGTCAAAATCGATATAAGGATCACCGGAAACGGATGCACGGTTTGCAAATGACAAGCAATACAAGAGTGATGCAACTCTGCGATTAACAACACCATAGCACTTAGAATGCAACAAGAAACTAAGCTACTGCACTCCAACATAGAAAAAAATCATGTGAGCATAAAGTACACATGAAGCTCTACAAATCGTGAACACTGAGCTTCTGCTAGTTCTCACTTGAACAAACCCTAAATAGCATGGAAAAAATGCAAATGATATCAGTTTCACAGACTTAGAGAAAATACAAAACATTTCAAAACAGCATCAGGAAGCAATGTTTAGAGCAAGCAAACAACATGCTATAGGAATAAATCATGGAAAACAAAGGCATGGAATGCTAGTACTAAACACGTAGAACAAATATACCTTAATTTTCTTCAACCCAAGAGGCAAGGAAAATATGGTAGAACCCATGCAAACATGGCAAGTTATATTAATACTTTCATACTTAGAAGGAAAACAAAGCATGACAGAAATAGATCCATTATAGCAACTTTGCAAGCTCAATTCACTCATAACAAAGCATTTCATGGAATAGAAAGGTAACCAACATGAAGTAGACATGTTCAAGAAGCTAAGAATGGCAAGAGAAAGTTCATAGGCTACATGCATCACTAGCAAAACACATGGCAATATTGAATATCATGTTAACAATCTACTAGGAACAATATTTAGCAAAAGTCGAGCAAGGAAATGACATGCTAGGTTACCTCATAATTGCAACCAGAGGCATGAATGTATAGAGAAATACCACATCTACAAAACATGTCTACTGAACTATCTCAAAATGTGCATGGATCTCATGGTAGCAACAAGTTTACATGGCATCAAAATGTAAGAAGAAAAGGACTTAGCAAAATCACTGTTTGAAAACAGCAACATTATGAAGCCTACTTTGCATGCTTGTGCTAGTCACCACATAGTTCACAAAAATACAAGACTTGCACCCTTGTAAAGATGGCATGATGGATCTCATAAAACATGTATACATCATGCTCATAGGATGCACACACAAAATGCAACGAAAATGACAAATCACCAAGTTTTGTTAACAGACAACAGTTAACATCATATAGCACTTTTGCAACGATGATTTCAACATCAATATGGACAGTAACATGCATACAAATTCCACTAACATGAAGAGCATCACAATACGAAAATTTTGATATATCATATGCATGATTCGGAGCAATGAGCATGAGATATAGCATGTTGAACAGGGCATCACAATGTTAGGATTTTGGGACTTTGAAATATACCCTCTAAGAACGTGGACAGGATGGAGCGGGATGACGAGATCCGGGGACGGGCCGGGCGTTTGGTTCGATGGATGGGTGGACCTGGTCCACCTTTTCTAGATCCACCAGAGAGGAGACTCCGGCGAGCTTGAGGGCGGTCGCTGGCGAACTTCCCGGCAAGGAGGAGGCCGGCGAGTGGCGTGGGGCGGTGGAGGAGGTCGGGGCGACGAGGGGCGAGGGCAGCCGGCGAGCATGCGGGCAGCGGCAAACTTCGGCACAGGTGGCGGTGAGGCGATGCGGTGGCCGGCACTGGGCGGCGACCGCGCGGGCTGCTGGGCAAGCTCGGTGGCGGCGGCGGCGGGCGCAAGGCGGTGGGGAACGACGGCGTGGAGCCCGAGCGGCGGCGATAGGGTGCTCGGTCCCGCGGGGCACGGCGGCGGGCGCGGTCGGGCTCGCGCGGGCCCGTGATGGGCTCGGCCGGCCACGGTGGCAGGGATGGCGGCGGTGGACAGGTGGCGCACCGGGATTGGATGGGGCAGCGGCGCGGAGATGTCCGACGGCGGAGTGGACATGTCCGGCGTGCGGAGGAGGAAGATGCTAGGGTTAGACCGTGAATTTCGGGGGGGGAGGTGTTTATATAGGTAGAGGGAGCTAGGAGTGTCCAAATGAGGTGCGGTTTTCGCCCACACAATCGCGATCCAACGACGGAGAGCATGGAGGGGTTTTAGATGGGCTAGTGGGCTGTTTTGGAGGGGTGTTGGGCTGCAACAAAAAAGGGGCTTTACTATTACCCGGTTAACCGTTGGGGCATCAAACGACCTCCAAATGGAACAAAATCTGACAGGTGGCCTACCGGTGATGTACCAAGGCCACACGAGAAATCTAGGCCCATTCCGAGAATGTTTTTGTCCCGCTCACGAAACGAGATTAGATGGGTGCCACGGGGCATGAGAGAGCGTCGCATTGCGAAACGGACAACGGGGAAAATGACTAGATGCATGAGACGAACACGAATGCAAATGAGATGCACATGATGACATTATATGAAATGCATGACATGAAAAAAATACCAAAATGAAGACAAAATCCCAACCATGAAGGGAATGTCATATCACATAGCCGAAAATGGCAACAGTCGGAGTTACAAATATGGAAAGTTACATCCCGGGTGTTACACGCATGGCGGCTGTGGCCACGCTCTCGACGGAGTGGGCCACCGAAGTTGCCCTCACGACGCGGGACCATGTGCCCATCTTTCTCCGGCGATGATTGAACAGTGAAATGATATTTGGGGAGCAAGCTAGTGTGCTTGAGACACCGGCTGCGGACTGTAGCCGACGCACCTTCTCGCGTAAGCCATAGACGTACTATACACTGACGGTGCTCCGGGATATTTTCTGCTACATCTCACATGGTTGGTGATAATAAACTGTGTGCGATCTACTTGATTTTTCATATTGATTTGAATTACATAATGGGGTCACAGCGGCAATGGACGGTGTTTGAATTGCTAGACCTTTTATCTGGAGTGAACATGCAACTATATGTGTGTCGTAGAAGAATTGGAATTATTCAGGGTTCATTTGAACATTTTATATATTAAGTTTTCTAGCCATTTCAGGGGCACAATTCAAAATTTAACTGCATGCACATGCTCCGGTGCACCTACATGGGTTGTAAAATCATATATGTGTCCATTGGTTTATGCTTATATCTCATGCAAGAAATGGGGATGAAATTCGAACACCATGGCACCGTGGCTTCCGGAAAATGTCAACGTACTTGCTTTTGTAATTCTAGTAAATCCGAAATTCGTCTGAAATTCATGAAACTTGGCTTGCTATCATGGAGCGGCATCAACATGCCGTAGTAAATTTAATGTCCCATTTGGGGCAGGTTTGGGTATATGCTTCTCATAAACCAGAGCTTCTCACATAACAAGTGTGATGGTTTTGATAGGGAACGTTTCACCTTTCAGGACGAAACGATATCCGTTGCCTCTTCTCAATTTCAAATTTTTTCCTAGTGTCAACATAGACCAACATGAGTGTTGTGTCAATTTTTGGGATTTTTTGGGGTTCGCTTGGACATTTTTATACATTAACCGAGTTTTCTGTGCATTCATGTGCGTAGTTCAAATTTGAACTATAGGCACATGCTCTAATGCATATAAATTATTTGAAAATTCAAATTTGTGTCCTTGGTAGCCTACATAGGTCCCATGCAAGAAATGGGAATGAATGTCAAACACCCTGCCACTGTCACTCTGCCGCAAACACTAAGATACCTGGTTTTTAAATTCTAGTAAATCCAAAACTCGTCTGAAATTCTAGTAAATGTTGTGGTAGAATTTTTGTCCCATTTGGGGCAAGTTTGGGTATATGCTTCTCACAAACCACAACAAGCATGATGGTTTGGGTTGGGAACGTCCCACCTTTGGGGACGAAACGATATCCATTGCCTCTTATTGCTTCCGAAATTGTTCTCATGTCAAAATAGAACAATAGGATTGTTGTGTCAATTTTTGTGATTTTTCAGGGTTCGTTTGGACATTTTTATGCATTAAGTGAATTTTCAATACATTTATGTGCATAATTCAAATTTGAACTGCATGCACATGCTCCAGTGCATATAAATTGGTTGAAAAATCAAATATGTGTCCTTGGGTGCATGCTTAGGTCCTATGCAAGAAATGGGAATGAATTTCAAACACCAAGGCGCCGTTGATTTGCCGGCAAAACATTGAGATGCCTCGTTTTTAAATTCTAGTAAATCCAAAACTCGTCTGAAATTCATGAACCTTGGCATGCTATCATGGAGCGGCATCAACTTGCTGTGGTAAAACGTTTGTCCCATTTGGGGCTGGTTTGGGTATATGCTTCTCACAAACCATAGCTTCTCACAACAAGCATGATGGGTTGGGTAGGGAACGTCCCACCTTTGGGGATGAAATGATATACATTGCCTCTTATTGCTTCCAAAATATTTCTCTTGTAAACACAGAACAATAGGAGTGTTGTGTCAATTTTTGTGATTTTTTGTGGTTCGTTTGGACATTTTTATGCATTAAGTGAGTTTTCAATGCATTTATGTGCATAATTGAAATTTGAACTACATGCACATGCTCCAGTGCATATAAATTGTTTGAACAATCAAATCTGTGTCCTTGGGTGCATGCTTAGGCCCCATGCAAGAAATAGGAATGAATTTCAAACACTAGGGCACCGTTGATAGCCCGCAAAACATTGAGATGCCTGGTTTTTAAATTCTAGTAAATCCAAAACTCGTCTGAAATTCATGAAACTTGGCATGCTATCATGGAGCGGCATCAACATGTCGTGGTAATTTTTTTATCCCATTTGGGGTAGGTTTGGGTATATGGTTCTCACAAATCAGAGGTTCTCACAACAAGCATGATGAGTAGGGTAGGGAACGTCCCACCTTTGGGGACGAAACGATATCCATTGCCTCTTATTGCTTCCAAAATTGTTCTCAAGTCAACATAGAACAATAGGATTGTTGTGTCAATTTTTGAGATTTTTCGGGGTTCGTTTGGACATTTTTATGCATTAAGTGAATTTTCAATACATTTATGTGCATAATTCAAATTTGAAGTACATGCACATGCTCCAGTGCATATAAATTGCTTGAACAATCAAATTTGTGTCCTTGGGTGCATGCTTAGGTCCCATGCAAGAAATGGGAATGAATTTCAAACCCTAGGGCACCGTTGATAGCCGGCGAAACATTGAGATGCCTTGTTTTTAAATTCTAGTAAATCCAAAACTCCTCTGAAATTCATGAAACTTGGCATGCTATCATGGAGCGGCATCAACATGCCGTGGTAAATTTTTTGTCCCATTTGGGGCAGGTTTGGGTATATGGTTCTCACAAACCAGAGCTTCTCACAACAAGCATGATGGGTTGTGTAGGAATGTCCCACCTTTTGGGACGTAACGATATCCATTGCCGCTTATTGCTTCCAAAATATTTCTCCTGTCAACATAGAACAAAAGGAGTGTTGTGTCAATTTTTGTTATTTTTCAGGGTTTGTTTGGAAATTTTTATGCATTAACTGAGTTTTTAATGCATTTATGTGCATAATTCAAATTTGAACTGCATGCACATGCTCCAGTGCATATAAATTGGTTGAAAAATCAAATATGTGTCCTTGGGAGCATGCTTAGGTCCTATGCAAGAAATGGGAATGAATTTCAAACACCAAGGCGCCGTTGATTTGCCGGCAAAACATTGAGATGCCTGGTTTTTAAATTCTAGTAAATCCAAAACTCGTCTGAAATTCATGAACCTTGGCATGCTATCATGGAGCGGCATCAACTTGCTGTGGTAAAACATTTGTCCCATTTGGGCTGGTTTGGGTATATGCTTCTTACAAACCATAGCTTCTCACAACAAGCATGATGGGTTGTGTAGGAATGTCCCACCTTTTGGGACGTAACGATATCCATTGCCGCTTATTGCTTCCAAAATATTTCTCATGTCAACATAGAACAATAGGATTGTTGTGTCAAGTTTTGTGATTTTTGGGGTTTCTTTGGACATTTTTATGCATTAAGTGAGTTTTCAATGAATTTATGTGCATAATTCAAATTTGAACTACAGGCACATTCTCTAGTGCATATAAATTGTTTGAACAATCAAATCTGTGTCCTTGGGTGCATGCTTAGGTCCCATGCAAGAAATGGGAATGAATTTCAAACACTAGGGCACCGCTGATAGTCGGCAAAATATTGAGATATCTGGTTTTTAAATTCTAGTAAATCCAAAACTCCTCTGAAATTCATGAAACTTGGCATGCTATCACGGAGCGGCACCAACATGACGTGGTAAATTTTTTGTCCCATTTGGGGAAGGATTGGGTATATGGTTCTCACAAACCAGAGCTTCTCACAACAAGCATGATGGGTTGGGTAGGGAACATCCCCCCTTTCGGGACGAAACGATATACATTGCCTCTTACTGCTTCCAAAATATTTCTCGTGTAAACACAGAACAATAGGAGTGTTGTGTCAATTTTTGTGATTTTTTGTGGTTCGTTTGGACATTTTTATGCATTAAGTGAGTTTTCCATGCATTTATGTGCATAATTGAAATTTGAACTACATGCACATGCTCCAGTGCATATAAATTGTTTGAACAATCAAATCTGTGTCCTTGGGTGCATGCTTAGGCCCCATGCAAGAAATAGGAATGAATTTCAAACACTAGGGCACCGTTGATAGCCCGCAAAACATTGAGATGCCTGGTTTTTAAATTCTAGTAAATCCAAAACTCCTCTGAAATTCATGAAACTTGGCATGCTATCATGGAGCGGCATCAACATGACGTGGTAAATTTTTTGTCCCATTTGGGGCAGGTTTGGGTATATGGTTCTCACAAACCAGAGCTTCTCACAACAAGCATGATGGGTTGTGTAGGAATGTCCCACCTTTGGGGACGTAACGATATCCATTGCCGCTTATTGCTTCCAAAATATTTCTCCTGTCAACATAGAACAAAAGGAGTGTTGTGTCAATTTTTGTTATTTTTCAGGGTTTGTTTGGAAATTTTATGCATTTTGGACAACCAAATCTGTGTCCTTGGGTGCATGCTTATGTCCCATGCAACAAATTGGAATGAATTTCAAACACTAGGGCACCGTTGATAGCCAACAAAACATTGAGATGCCTGGTTTTTAAATTCTACAATACAAAACTCGTCTAAAATTCATGAAACTTGGCATGCTATCATGGAGCGGCATCAACATGCCGTGGTAATTTTTTTGTCCCATTTGGGGCAGGTTTGGGTATTTGGTTCTCACAAACCAGAGCTTCTCACAACAAGCATGATGGGTTGGGTAGGGAAAGTCCCACCTTTGGGGACAAAATGATATCCATTGCCTCTTATTCTTCCAAAATATTTCTCGTGTCAACATAGAACAACAGGAGTGTTGTGTCAAGTTTTGTGATTTTTCAGGGTTTGTTTGGACATTTTTATGCATTAACTGAGTTTTCAATGCATTTATGTGCATAATTCAAATTTGAACTACATGCACATTCTCCTGTGCATATAAATTGGTTGAAAAATCAAATATGTGTCCTTGGGTGCATGCTTAGGTCCCATGCAAGAAATGGGAATGAATTTCAAACACCAAGGCACCGTTGATTGCCGGCAAAACATTGATATGCCTGGTTTTTAAATTCTAGTAAACCCAAACCTCGTCTGAAATTCATGAAACTTGGCATGCTATCATGGAGCGTCATGAACTTGCCGTGGTTAACATTTTGTCCCATTTGGGACAGGTTTGGGTATATGCTTCTCACAAACAAGAGCTTCTCACAACAAGCATGATGGGTTGGGTAGGGAACGTCCCACCTTTGGGTGCAAAACGATATCCATTGCCTCTTATTGCTTCCAAAATATTTCTCATGTCAACATAGAACAATAGGATTGTTGTGTCAAGTTTTGTGATTTTTGGGGTTTCTTTGGACATTTTTATGCATTAAGTGAGTTTTCAATGAATTTATGTGCATAATTCAAATTTGAACTACAGGCACATTCTCTAGTGCATATAAATTGTTTGAACAATCAAATCTGTGTCCTTGGGTGCATGCTTAGGTCCCATGCAAGAAATGGGAATGAATTTCAAACACTAGGGCACCGCTGTTAGTCGGCAAAATATTGAGATATCTGGTTTTTAAATTCTAGTAAATCCAAAACTCATCTGAAATTCATGAAACTTGGCATGCTATCATGGAGCGGCACCAACATGACGTGGTAAATTTTTTGTCCCATTTGGGGAAGGTTTGGGTATATGGTTCTCACAAACCAGAGCTTCTCACAACAAGCATGATGGGTTGGGTAGGGAACATCCCCCCTTTCGGGACGAAATGATATACATTGCCTCTTACTGCTTCCAAAATATTTCTCGTGTAAACACAGAACAATAGGAGTGTTGTGTCAATTTTTGTGATTTTTTGTGGTTCGTTTGGACATTTTTATGCATTAAGTGAGTTTTCCATGCATTTATGTGCATAATTGAAATTTGAACTACATGCACATGCTCCAGTGCATATAAATTGTTTGAACAATCAAGTCTGTGTCCTTGGGTGCATGCTTAGGCCCCATGCAAGAAATAGGAATGAATTTCAAACACTAGGGCACCGTTGATAGCCCGCAAAACATTGAGATGCCTGGTTTTTAAATTCTAGTAAATCCAAAACTCCTCTGAAATTCATGAAACTTGGCATGCTATCATGGAGCGGCATCAACATGACGTGGTAAATTTTTTGTCCCATTTGGGGCAGGTTTGGGTATATGGTTCTCACAAACCAGAGCTTCTCACAACAAGCATGATGGGTTGTGTAGGAATGTCCCACCTTTGGGGACGTAACGATATCCATTGCCGCTTATTGCTTCCAAAATATTTCTCCTGTCAACATAGAACAAAAGGAGTGTTGTGTCAATTTTTGTTATTTTTCAGGGTTTGTTTGGAAATTTTTATGCATTAACTGAGTTTTCAATGCATTTATGTGCATAATTCAAATTTGAACTACATGCACATGCTCCAGTGCATATAAATTGATTGAAAAATCAAATATGTGTCCTTGGGTGCATGCTTAGGTCCCATGCAAGAAATGGGAATGAATTTCAAACACCAAGGCACCGTTGATTGCTGCCAAAACATTGAGATGCCTGGTTTTTAAATTCTAGTAAAATCCAAAACTCGTCCGAAATTCGCGAAACTCGGCATGCTATCATGGAGCAACATCAACTTATCGTGGTAAAAATTTTGTCCCATTTGGGGCAGGTTTGGGTATATGCTTCTCACAAACCAGAGCTTCTCACAACAAGCATGATGGTTTCGATAGGGAACGTCCCACCTTTGGGGACGAAATGATATCCATTGCCTACCCTGGGATGACATGATGCAAAGTGAGAGCAGGATTTCTGCATCTCTTCGATGCAAACGGTTCTTTTGGATGACTCATGTGCAACCCCTTACAAACAATTTGGTGCAATTTGCATCTGTCATATTGGGTATGTTACCATTTGTCAAACTGGAAAGATTGACATTTGTTGATCTAGTAACATTGCCATTTGTCAACCTTGTAACACTGTGATTTGTCAAAATATGAAGCTAAAAATCACTAGAAGTATCTAATTTTTGCAACTAAAATAATGTAATTAAGCATAGATTTCATTCATAGATGAAGCATCCGTTCTTAATTTATACAAACAGTTCAACTCGATAGCTGAACCGACCAAACTTTTCCCCAATTGTTGCCAACCACATACTGAAATAGCTAGTTCGACTATATATACTAGCTAATTTTAAGTACGTTGTACAGTTCCACCACATCTATAGTGAGATGAACTGAACAAGATAGCCCCTAAATACTACTACTACCACGGAGGGGCTTTGTACTACTTTCGGCTACCTCTCTGTAACGCCCTCGATGCGGCTATATCTCCCACGTGTCGAAGCACGACTTAGAGTCATAACCACATTGAGAGCAATGTCGCAAGTGAGGTAATCT
Organism: Triticum urartu; assembly: GCF_056163025.1. Lineage (NCBI taxonomy): Eukaryota > Viridiplantae > Streptophyta > Magnoliopsida > Poales > Poaceae > Triticum > Triticum urartu. Next base: position 193,778,112 of record NC_141877.1, on the reverse strand, counting down.
TCACACAACCCAAGTGATACATAAGGGAAAGAGATACATAGTTGGCTTACAATCGCCACGTCACAATACATGAATAAAGCATTACATCATCCAGATACACACAAGGTCCGACTACGGAACCAAAATAAAAGAAGACTACCCCAAATGCTGCACAGATCCCAAATCGTCCCAACTGGGCTCCACTACCGATCAACTGGAAACGGAACAACATAACGAACACGATCTTCATTGAGCTCCTCCTTGAGCTCGGTTGCGTCACCTGCACGATTTCATCGGCACATGCAAACTGGTTTTGGAAGTAACTTTAAGTCACGGGGACTCAGCAATCTCACACCCTCGCGATCAAGACTATTTAAGCTTATAGGAAGGGTAAAAGGTGTGAGGTGGGGCTGCAGCAAGCACTAGCATGTATGGTGGCTAACATACGCAAATGAGAGCGAGAAGAGACCGTCACGGCTACACACGCGGTTGGTGCATTTTAATTAAGTTAAGTTTCAGGTTTTCTACAACCGGACATTAAAAATTCCCATCTGCCCATAACCACGGGCACGGCTTTCGAAAGTTCAAATCCCTGTATGGGTGTCCCAACTTAGCCCATCACGAGCTCTCACGGTCAACGAAGGATATTCCTTCTCCCAGGAAGACCCGATCAGGCTTGGAATCCCGGTTACAAGACATTTCGACAATGGTAAAACAAGACCAGCAAAGCCACCCGAATGTGATGACAAATCCCGATAGGAGCTGCACATATCTCGTTCTCAGGGCACACCAGATTGTCCAAACTTCCGGTAGGCCAGCCCAGAGTTGCCCCTAGTGGCCATCGGCGGCTGACAAGTTGGACCAACACTTAGAGGAGCACTAGCCGCGGGGGGGGGGGGGGGGGGGTTAAATAAAGATGACCCTTGGGCAGGCCTACCCAAGGGAAAGAAAAGGCTAGGTGGCAAATGGTGAAACCAATGTTGGGCCTTGCTGGAGGAGTTTTGTTCAAGGAAAACTGTCAAGGGGTTCCCATTATAACCCAACCGTGTAAGGAACGCAAAATCCGGGAACATAACACCGATATGACGGAAACTAGGGCGGCAAGAGTGGAACAAAACACGAGGCATAAGGCTGAGCCTTCCACCATTTACCAAGTATATAGATGCATTAATTAAATAAGAGATATTGTGATATCCCAACAAAATAACCATGTTCCAAACATGGAACAAGCTCCAATCTTCACCTGCAACTAACAACGCTATAAGAGGGGCTGAGCAAAGCGGCAACATAGCCAGACAACGGTTTGCTAGGACAAGGAGGTTAGAGGCTTGGCTTAACAATACGGGAGGCATGATAAGCAAGTGGTAGGTATCGCAGCATAGGCATAGCAAAAGAGCGAGCATCTAGCAAGCAAAGATAGAAGTGATTTCGAGGGTATGGTCATCTTGCCTACAAAGTTCTCTGAGAAGACGAAAACTTGATCCTCGTAAACGTACTCAACGGGCTCCTCGAACATGAACTCGTCTCCCGGCTCTACCCAAGCAAGAAACAGCAAGCAAAGGGAGACACAATCAACCACATGCAATGCACAAGCAACATGATGCAAAACATGACATGATACGTGGGATGCGGTATGCGATGCATATGCAAGATTTGGAAAGGAATGAAAGAACCTGGCCTCAACTTGGAAAGCCAAGAGTGCCACTGGAAAGGGGAGTTGATTTTGGTTGAAATCGATATAAAGATCACCGGAATCGGATGCACGGTTTGGAAATGGCAAGCAAAACAAATGTCTGCGATTAACAGCAAGTAGCCATCTAAATACATCAAGATACATATGCTACATCACTCAAACATGTCAACAAAATACATGGAAGGGATCCACTCATGGTGCTTGACAAAACATGAACACTGAGCTATGGCTAATTCACTCAATAGCAGGTTCAAACAAGCATGGCAAAAGAGCAAATGATAACTGGTTATAGACTTAGTGAAATAACAACAAGTCAGGAATTTATCATCAGGAAGCACAAGTCAAGAATTTATCATCAGGAAGCAATGTTTAGAGCATGCTAACTACATGCTACAGGAACATATAATCGCAAATCAAGGCATGGCATGAAGCTACTCAAAGCAAACAACAAAAGTCCCTTAGTGACCATAAATCAAAAGGGATCAGAAAATACAATGGCAGGCATGTGAACATAGCAAAAACATAAACAGATTCAGACTTTGTGAAAAAATGGAGCATGCAAAACAGATATCAAGTAGGCATGTTTAAGAGCTCAATGCACTCACTACAAAGCATGGCATGACAAACTAAGCATACACCCAGCAAGTAGACATGGCATCGAAGCTAGACATTGCGATAAAAACATCATAGCATGCACAGATCAACTACAACAAGCTTGGCAAAATTGCAAAACATGTTAACAATCTGCCAGGAACATTTTATAGCAAAAGTAGAGCTCGATTGACTCAAGCTAGGTTGCTCCATAAATGCAAACAAAGACATGGATGGATAGAGCACCACAATATCTACAAAACATCCTTACTGATCATGCTCAAAAGAGGCACGGATCACTAGGAAACAACATGAACATATGGCATAAAAATTACAGCAGGACAAGGACATAGAGAAATTCTAAGTCCCTAAAATCAGCAATACTGAGTAAGCTACTTTGCATGCTTGTGCTAGTCACCACAAAGATCACAAAAATACATGGCATACACCCCCTGTAAAGATAACATGGCATATTTCAAAGCACATGTAGAGCTCAAAATCATAGCATGCACACATTAATCATGGCAAAAATGACAAAAGTGCAATTGCTGAAACAGATCTGAAACTATCATCACATAGCCCTCTTCTAACGATATTTCGGGCATCAATATGAGCTCAAATGAAAATGATGCAATGAGATTAAATGATGTACTCTTCGAGACGATCATTTCGATATGCTACGCGTCCAAAACGGAGCTACGGATGCAAAGTTATGATGCGATGAATAGGGACATATAAATCTGGAATCTCAGGACTTGGTGAAAAAAAACCTATATGAGGGGGAAAAACTAAATCACGCACTGGGTGAGGGATGGGAGAGGCTCACCCAATGGGCTTCGGCCCGATTAGGAGGGAGAGGCAGACGGGCCAATAGGCGCAGCCTGGCCCAGCGCGGGGGTACGCGGTCAATGGCAAGGCGGATCGGGGCTCCTCCTGATCTCGTCCGGCGGCGGCGGCGCAACCGGAGCTCCGGAGACGGAGATGGCCGGAACCGCAGCGGCAACGCCGGATATGGAATAAGGCGGCGAAGGGGCTCCTCCTTGGGCTCGGATCGAGGCCGATGCACCCCGGGATGGCGGCGGGGAGGCGTTCGGGCGACGGAGGCGTGCTCTGGCGAGCGAAGGCGGCGGCGACTGCCGGTGATGGTGGTGGCGGCGCCGGGCGGCGCTCGGCGGCAAGGAAGGCGGCGGAATGAGGCTTGGGCGGCACGCGGGATCTGGCCCGGTTCGGCCCCGCACGCGCCGGATCTGGGCCGGCGGGTGGCGCGACGAAGTGGGGCTCTGCGCGGTGATGTGGCGGGATGAGATTGGGTCAGGAGGGCGGCACGGACATGTCCGGCGGCGCGGGAGTTTTTGTCCGGCGGCGCGAGGGGAAGAAGCTAGGGTTTGTACCGCAGAATTTTGGGAGGGGATCACATATTTATAGGTAGAGGGAGCTAGGAAAGTCCAAACGAGGTGCGGTTTGCGGCACGCGATCGTGATCGAATGGCCTTGGTGATGGAAGGGGTTTCGGTGGGTTTTGGGCCAATTTGGAGGGGTGTTGGGCTGCAACACACATGAGGCCTTTTCGGTCCCTTGGTTAACCGTTGGAATATCAAACAAAGTCCAAATGGTACGAAACTTGATAGGCGGTCTACCGGTAGTAAACCAAGGCCGCATGACAAGTCTCGGTCCAATCCGATAACGTATAACACCCGCACACGAAGAGAGGTAGAAAGGGACACCGGAGGACATAGGAGCGCCGGATTGCAAAACGAACGACGGGGAAAATGCTCGGATGCATGAGAAGAACATGTATACAAATGAAATGCACATGATGACATGATATGCAATGCATGACACGCAAGCAAAGACAAGGCAACAACAGGGAATAACTGGAGGACACCTGGCACATCGGTCTCGGGGCGTTACAACACTCCACCACTACGAGAGGATCTCGTACCGAGATCTAGAATGGCACCTGAGGGACAACGGAAGAGAAAGAGAAGAGGTAACTAAGTTGCTTATTTGACAAACGAGTGAAACCAAAGAACCTTGAAAGGTTAAACCATGTTCGAGAAAAGAATACAACTGAGATGAACGAAGTTGATAACTCCCCGTTAAAAAAGAGGAACAAGTAACATTACGAGAACCTTGTAGGTTGCAAGACAAAAGAAAAGGATTGCAATGGACAAGAAGTACATGCAAACACTCCGGTAGAAACGAGATGCAAGGCTAGATAAGGCGAAAATAACTTGAGCAAAAGGGCACAACACTCTAGTTAAATGGATAGGGATGAAAAGAACATGATCTTTGACAAAACAAGATGATGGGTGAAAAGAACAACATTGCAATGCCTCCGGACCGAAAGAATAGAAGATAGATGATTGACATAGGAGAATGGAGAAGAAAATGCCAACTTCTACCAAAAAAGACCTTGAAAATGCATCCTTAGGAGAAGGGTCGAGCGGAGTAGTTGGAAAACCAACAACGAAAAGGATAAGCTTGATATGGTCTTATGGAATACATCTCAAATTATGAGGTGACAACCTGCCACTCACGGGAAAAAGAATTTGATTGGTATGAACAAGGAGATGAGAAAGTATTTCACCGGGAGGATAAAGAAGAACTTGTGTCCTTTATAAGCACCGTAGATAGCAACGATCCTTAGGGAAAAGCTTTAGGTGAAATATAACCCAAGATAACTCCATGGAAGAAAGTGATGGGTTTAAATACCTCATTCTTGTGAATGAAGAATGATATATTACCACCTCAAAAGATAAGGGAGAAGGAATTGCACTCCGGATTGCAAGATGAAGAATGCTTGAGCTCCTCTAAAAAGAATCTCGATGAATACTTCGAAAAGGAATTAAATGCTTTATGAACCATCATGTAGAACATCCATGAAGAACTCCGGTAACAAAAGGATAACGAGAAGAAAGGGAAGTTGAAAACACAAGGTGAAACCTTGTAATGATTTAGATGTATCTCCATGATGATATAATTGCGAGAGCTTGGAACTCCGGAAAAGAAAGATGAGCTATTGAAACCAAGAATTTTGATCAACCTCCGGAATAAGGAATTAAACACTTTTATGGAACAAAAATAAGAATTACATTATGCTTATCCTTCACCAATTTAGATTGATGACAAGCAATGGATTTGGCATACTACTTATACTCATAGAAAGGATTAAGATAGATATAGCGTAAACTTGAGAAGGTCTTCAACGAACCACCAGAAGGATTTGAAAGAACGAAAGAATTGATATGATAAACGAAGGAAGAAGAAACTTGGAAGAAGCACCATAAGAATTGAAAATGAACGAAGAGAAGATAAAGAAACACCGGGAAGAAATATGAAATGAACGAAGATACTTGAGAGAATTTAGATACAAGAGAACAAAGAGATCATGAACTGATTAGAGAATATACTTGAATGATGCACCGGTTAGATTGGAGAAAGTGAGCTGAAAGCTGAAATGAATGATTCTGAGATGATGGACTCCGGATGATCAAACTGAAAAAGACTCCTCAATTACTCCGGATGGGTGAAAAAAGAATTCTAACAATCGAATACAATTATGAGAGGATGGCAACAAGCTGGAATCATGAATCTTGAAGAGAATGGAGCAAGATTGCGAGAAAAATCTTCTTTGGTCTTCAAATGTAGAGAAAGACGACGAGAGACAACACCATGAATTGTTGAGACACTCCGGAATAAAGAAGAATAGAAAAGTTGAACCAATGCTGAAACGAATTTGAAAGATCTCGGAGAAATACATACGATTGATGATGAATCATTCTTACGTCAAACTTTGAAAAGAATTTAGCATAGCTCTGGAAAAATTAGAAGAGTCAGGTAAGATCCTGGAAAAAGACCTGTGGGTTAGGGCCCACTGAAAAGATATACCGTTGAAAAGGTCGCTTTGAAGATAAATTGCACTGGTTGAATTAAATGGGTAGAATGAGGTAACAACCTCGAAAGATCTTGAACGAATGCAGAGTGGAAAACATGAATCTTCGAGATATCTTGAGCACTTTGGAACAATTGAATAGCGAGAAATGACTGAATATAAGGTGCACCGGTATGAGAAGGCATTTGAAACGAGGAAAAGATATGATGAACAAAGCTTGAATTGGTTCCACCAGAGAAGAAAAAGAATGAATAATGATGAACTTGAGGTTCCGTTAGAATCTTCACGATAAATCACCGGATCGAAACTTGAAAGAAAAGGATGAAGAGGCTTCACATGAATAAAATGGATAGTTGATTTAGAAATCTGAGTCCTCAAAGAAAAAAGGGTGGGAGGGTGGGAAAACAAAGCCAACTTGAAGACGGATGAAACGAACAACATTGATGAAAAACAGAGATTGGATCTTGCGAATGTTGAAATGATCGGATCCACTAGAAGAGAAACACACCGGTTTAAAAGGATTGGCATGACAATCTCGATTATCATGAAGGATTTGTATTCACATCAGAGTATGAGAACACCGCTTAGGAGAGGTATAGAATCAACATTTGACTTCGAAGCAACTCGTATACCACAACTGAAAAGAAAGCAAAGGATTGGCTTGCAGAATAAGCCGGAACAAACATATGATAGAGATTTCGTCCGAAGTTTTTGTGGTGGGGCCTACATGGGCTCTATCATACAACACCATCATGTACAAGGCAGTGCACATGACATACAAAGCATCCCCGAGTCATAGCCAAGGACTCTTTAAGACACAACGAGACCACTGTAAAACCAACCGTGGATAGGCGGACCACTAGACGTCGAATCCCAATTTCATATCATACATCTGTCGGAAAGATATCCTAAGAGCTACTTGAATTCCCACTTATAAACTCCCGAAACATTACGGTTATGCAATCAGGTGTTGGGGATACAGGGGAAGCATAATATCTCACCCAAAACTAGCAAATCCTACATCCAGCTGTATCCGTCCTTCAACACATAACCAAGAAATCTTCAGAAATCATTTACCTGAACCTTTGAAAAGCATCCGTTATACGAGTTATGGCAATACTCCCGAACTCCCGCCCCAGTACTGGGTGGCGTTGAGGTTATCTCACCAACAACTGCATAAAAGAGATTTTCGATGTCGGTGAAAAACTCAGGTATTCCAGAACTGCAATGATAAAATTGTGACGACAACACCTCGGAGCTCAACTCCCCGGGACACTGCATCAACCCCTAAATGTTAGGAGGCACCAAGAACAATGTTCTCGTCACAAAACCATCGGAACGATTCCAAGATACCCGCATGATCCTAAAAGAAATTTTTAGTGCAATTTGAGAAGAGAAGAGTCAAAACTCTACGTCAGGATGCCTCACCATAGCGACCAAGGGACTGAGGAGTAAAAAGAAGTCCTACTCTTCGATATTTATAATCCTAAATGACTCAAAACATTTTTATAGACTCAACAAAGCCAGCGATTCGATCAAGCAGGGGGCTCCTAAAGTCGAGGAAGGCTCTAATTACCAACTTGTAACGCCCTCGATGCGGCTATATCTCCCACGTGTCGAAGCACGACTTAGAGGCATAACCGCATTGAAAGCAATGTGGCAAGTGAGGTAATCTTCACACAACCCAAGTGATACATAAGGGAAAGAGATACATAGTTGGCTTACAATTGCCACTTCACAATACATGAATAAAGCATTACATCATCCAGATACACAAAAGGTCCGACTACGGAACCAAAATAAAGAAGACTACCCCAAATGCTGCACAGATCCCCGATCGTGCCAACTGGGCTCCACTACTGATCAACTGGAAACGGAAAACATAACGAACACGATCTTCATCGAGCTCCTCTTGAGCTCGGTTGCGTCACCTGCACGATTTCATCGGCACCTGCAAACTGGTTTTGGAAGTAACTGTGTGTCACGGGGACTCAGTAATCTCACACCCTCGCGATCAAGACTATTTAAGCTTATAGGAAGGGTAAAAGGTATGAGGTGGGGCTGCAGCAAGCACTAGCATGTATGGTGGCTAACATACGCAAATGAGAGCGAGAAGAGAAGGCAAAAGCACGGTCGAACAACTATGATCTAGAAGTGATCCTAGAACAACCTATGTCAAGCATTACTCCAACACCGTTTTCACTTCCCGAACTCTGCCGAGAAGAGACCGTCATGGCTACACACGTGGTTGGTGCATTTTAATTAAGTTAAGTTTCAGGTTTTCTACAACCAGACATTAACAAATTCCCATCTGCCCATAACCGCGGGCACGGCTTTCGAAAGTTCAAATCCCTATAGGGATATTCCTTCTCCCAGGAGGACCCGATCAGGCTCAGAATCTCGGTTACAAGACATTTCGACAATGGTAAAACAAGACCAGCAAAGCGACCCGAATGTG